>NC_090923.1:208516072-208824322 GCF_040938575.1 Ambystoma mexicanum | reverse complement strand
TACACATGCAAACAACATGACCCTTCCCTATTAGTGTGTCTGGAAATGAAACCAATGTTTCTCCACCGGGAGATCGGGACAAAGCGTCAGCCTTGCCATGGATGAGGCCTGGTCTGTGTTTTACAACAAAATCGAAGGCAGCAAAAAACAAGTGCCAGCGTACTTGCCGGCTGTTTACACACTTCAGGGAGGCCAGATCTTGCAGGTTTTTGTGGTCTGTATAAACCATTGTTTGATGCTTTGCCCCCATGAGATGATGTCGCCATGTCTGGAGGGCGTCCTTGATGGCCAGCAGCTCTTTCTCGGTTACAGTGTAGTGAGTTTCGGCTGCCGAGAATTTCCGAGACTGATAGGCCACCGGATGCAAACTACCCGTGGTTGGACAAGGCTGGGACAACACCGCACCTAGTGCAAACGAAGAGGCATCTGCCTCCAGGACGTAGGGGAGGTCGGGATCGGGGTGTTGCAGGACAGGGGCAGAAACAAACCTGGACTTGAGTGCCTCGAATGCCCTTTGATGCGTAGGGGTCCAAGAGTAAGGGACAAGAGGACTGGTCAAAGCGGTCAGGGGGGAAACGATAGAAGAGAAGCCGGCGATGAACCGTCGGTAGAAATTAGCGAAACCAAGAAAGGACTGGAGTTGTTTAATGTTAGCCGGAGTCGGCCACTCCATGACAGCACGAACCTTGGACTGGTTCATGGACAAGCCCCCGGGGGAGATGTGGAAGCCTAGGAACTCCACTTCCTTCGAATGGAACGTACATTTCTCAGGATTGGCGAACAAGGCGTTCGCCTTAAGGCGAGAGAGGACCTCTCTGACATGACAGACGTGTTCCTCTAACAAGGATGAGAAAACCAATATATCATCCAGATATACCACCACGAACATATCCAAGATGTCAAAGAATACGTCGTTGATAAATCGCTGGAAAGCGGCGGGAGCGTTACAAAGCCCAAAGGGCATTACGGTGTATTCAAATAACCCCTGCCGGGAGCAGAAGGCCGTCTTCCACTCGTCCCCAAGTCGCATACGGATCAGGTTGTATGCCCCTCTTAGGTCCAACTTGGTGAAAATGGAAGCCCTTGTCAACCTGTCCAGCAGTGTGGAGATGAGCGGTAGAGGGTACCTGTTTTTTACGGTAATGGCATTCAACCTCCTACAGTCCACACAGGGACGCAAATCGCCTTCCCTTTTTGGCACAAGAAATATTGGGCTGGCAGCCGGGGAACACGATGGACGGATGTGACCTAATTGTAAAGCCTGATGGATGTATTCTTTGAGGGCCCGCTCCTCTGATTGTGACAATGAATAGATCCTACCCCTGGGTATAGGAGCATCCGGAACCAGATCAATCGGACAATCGTATGGTCTATGTGGGGGTAGACCCTCCGCAGTGGCTTTATCAAACACCATGTGGAATTCATGATACTCGATGGGAATATTAGCCAGGATGGCCCCCACGGTATGCGAAGGCCCAGTGCCTGACGTTACGTCATCAATGCGAGTAGAGGCCATGGCGCCAAGGATCGTGGCAGGAGAGGAGAGCGATTCGTCTTCTACAAGACAAAACTGCTGACACACCTCCGACTCGAACGTGACTTGTCCTGTCCCCCAATTAATCAACGGGTTGTGTTGCCGTAACCAAGGTATTCCCATTATAATACCGAATTGTGGTGTAGTGATAAGGTCGAATGACATGATTTCCCTATGGGTGCTCTGAATCAATACTTCTAAGGGGGCAGTCTGGAACTGGATGGGGCCGGAAGACAAGGACGTGCCGTCAACCGCATGTACGGGTTCCGGGTTTTCTTTTCTGACCAGGGGCAGATTGAGACGATGGGCCAAGGCTATATCGATAAAACAACCTGTGGCCCCAGAGTCGATTACAATATGAACCACATGTGTGACCTCCCTAGTGGGTTTCATAAGGGCATGGACTACCACTGGTCTGACAGGGCCGAAGGCGGGTTCAGAGGGGTTTGTAGACAGGCTCGCCGGTGCCCCCTGAATCATGGGCGAGCCCTTTGAAAACCCAGGGTTTTGTTCTTTGGGTCTAGGGGGCATTCCCTTACATAGTGCCCGTTTAACCCGCAATAAAAGCAGGCGTTATCCGCCCTCCGCCGTTCTCGCTCGGATGGTGTTATCGGGCTGCGGATACCACCTATTTGCATGGGTTCGGAAGGGGTGGTAGAAGAGGCTTGGCCGGACTGGCTAGTGAACATTGTTTCTGTCCTTCTCTCGGATCTCCTTGCGTCGATCTGTAAAACGAGATCCACTAGATCCGAAAACACCGAGGGAAGGGCAGGAACCACTGAAAGCGCATCCTTCATGGTGTTACATAAGCCACGGTAGAACACAATCGCCTTTTTCTCCTCTGGCCAGGAAGTCTCAGCGGCGAGTTGGTTATACCGAGCGATGTATTCTATCAATGATAGTTTACCCTGTGTTAGGTCCAGGAGTTCCAGATCCCTTGATTGAGCCTTATAGCGTGCATCAAAGACTTTGGCCATTTCTGTAATGAGAAGATCAAAATCATACAAAGCGGGATGATCGTTTTCCAACATTGGATTTGCCCAGGTGGCCGCCACCCCAGATAAATGCGACAGAAGAAATGTGGCCTTTGTGACCGAATCGGGGAAAGCCAAGGGTCTGCACAAGAAGTGAAGCTTGCATTGATTAATGAAAGTACGATACTTCCGAGGGTCCCCCTGGTAGCGTTCCGGGGCGGCAAGAGGAACGGGTGTTGGAAGTAACACAGGAGTGGGTACAGAGGCCGGAACGGGTGCTGGCTGATCCGGGGGGGCTGAGTCCCCGAATTTGGCGTCTGGGGGCAATGGGTAACGCGTGCTCTGTAAGGCGTCAAGACGGTCATGTATGGCGGTCGTGGCGGCAGCCATGTCGGTCCTGAGGGCCGCCACTGCTTGCATCAAAGCGGTCACTGGGTCCCCGGTGGAGGGATTCATACTCTGGATGACCAAAAAAAAAGGCTTCACAGTCTGTTACGCAGTTGTTGGTCGTGCAGAGTATGGGCTATCCCTCTGTCCCCAAGTATCAGACTGACAACCACGGTAATACCGCCAGAGTGATGTTTAGGGCCAAAGGTGGCAGTCCGTAGAGTCAGGACGCGGGAACAACCGGAAGAACCCCTGGAGCGCTGCAAGGTAAGGTATATGGTTATGTAATAGTACAGAGTGCAGTAATCTAAGTGTAAACATCCAAAGCACTGAAATACCTGTGAGTGCTGGAGCGTTGTCCCAGGGAGACTGACGTAGGCGTCAGACAGTGGTTTGAAAGTGGCAGCAGGTCCGGGCAGATGTGGCAGCAGGTCCGGGCAGGTGACCACCTAAGGCGGGACCGAAGTCCCGATGTAACACGTGATCCGTAGAGTATATCAGAGCAGTCCGAGGTCAAAAACAGGAGATCCAAGGTAGAAGAAGGGCTAAACACAAGGCAGTCCGTAGGGCAGAGCGTAGGTCGGCAACAGTGGATCCAAGTTCCAAGGCAAGTAAAGGGCCAAGACACAAAGCAATCCGTTAGGGCAAAGTAGTTCGGCAGCAAAATATCCAAGGTTCCAAAGCACGCAAGGGTTAGGCACTGAGCGATCCGTAGAACAAAGCCGTGGTCCGACAAAGGAAAGAGTCCTGAAACGAAGCGTGAGCGACACGTGATCCGGAAGAGAACAGCTGTGAAGCAACGCTTTCCGTAATCGGACTCCTTTTATCCATCGAAAGGAAACACGTGACAACTGTCACGTGACGCATGTAACCAAAGCGTTGCAGTATTGCTAGGCAACGAGTCACGTGCTCCGCGCCGTGCTGTGTCGCGCAGTTCTCCGTGAATGGTGTGTTTTCCTGTGATGAAGGAGCCTCCAGTTCGCTTGCCACAAACATGAAGGGCGATACACTCCAGCCTTGCCACGCATGCCATGCCGTGCCCTATAGCGTGAAACATGATGAGGCAATAAGGTACCCCTGTCGGGACGTGTGTGTTTGGGTGCTGGTTGGGAAGAGGCTGTGGACATGGAGGGGCGTGTCTTCATAGGAAGAGTAGTAGCCTGTGCGGGGAGCGGTGTGACACACTACAGAATGAGAATTTGGTCGGCACCCACATGAAACCAACAATTTGTTTGCTCCATTTTGCTCAAAGATGCCTGCTTGAATGCAGAGAGTGGCATTTGCAATGATTTGAATCCTATGAATGATCTAACGTCTTGAGCCTATGTCATTGAGGCTTCTTGATAGTCACTGATGAATGTCCACATGCTGGACACTGGAACTATACTATGCTATGCCCATGTTAGGGTTGTGCAGATGTGAGGAGATGCACAGTTTTGCCAGAAGGAATAATCAGGTCCATATTGGTCAGCTAGCAACATATGTTACACCTCTCACTTGCTAATGACTGTGGAAATAGTACTAACAACTGTCTCTTGAGTGCAAGAGAATAAACAACATCAGAGAAAAGTGTAGCCCATGTCCATGTTTCACATACTATACTTGCTATGCTATTAATTGTTAAGCTTTGTTTTCATTTTTCATTACACACGCTTGAATAGACATATGCATTATGAGCACCAGGATGATATATATATATATATATATATATATATATATATATATATATATATATATATATATATATATATATATATATATATATATATATATAATTCCTGCTATCTGCTATTTGCTATTATGACGAATTGCTATGCATCATTTAGAACAATGTATTCAGGTTATTAGAATGAATACACCATGTTTTGTCATTTTTGCAGTGCTGGGATGTATCATTAGGATGTTGCCAATGTATTGTATTGTTTATTTATTTATAAAGCGCATCGGGCCCTTAGGCATCTGGACGCATAACAGCATAACATGTTTCAAGGTATCACAGGTTTCAAAGGTTACAGATGACATGGACATAAGATGCATACATTATATACATATATAAACATTAGATACAAAATTACAGTCTCTTGTGAAATAAAGGGTTTGTTAGACACAGGCAGTCACAGGTCACAGGAGTGTAACCACCACTTAGCATTGGTCTTAAATGAATGGAAGGGAGAAGTACCTCTTAAGGAATCAGGGATAGAGTTCCACAGTGGTGCTGTCATGACTGGAAAGCTAGAGCCTCCCATTTTATTTTATATGTAGGTATTCTAAGGCTATTAGATTGTGCCTTTCTGATGGGTCTTTCTGAAGTTTGTTTAGTAAATCTATTTACAAGATATAGTGGGCCCATGTCAGTCAGACATTTGTGAGTCAGGTTAAGTGATTTGAGCATAATTCTATTGTTTATGGAGAGCCAGTTAGTGGAACGTGTCACGTGGGAGGTATGTTGCAGGTTTGGGATACCTAAGGAAGATCTTAGGGTGTTATTTTGAAGTGTCTGGAGTTTATTAGTGTTGTGTTTATTGGTGCCCAAATAGGGCATTGCAGTAATCCAAATTAGATAAGATTAATGCCCAAGCAATTGTAATGCAGCTGTCCGTGGATAGGAATGGTTTACACGCATGGATCAATTTGCAGGTGTAGCTGGTGGCCGAAGCTGTGGCGTTAACTTCTTTGTTGAGGTTGAGCGCAGAGTCCAGATAGAAACCAAATGTCTTTACTTCCTTGGAGACTTTGATCTTGATTCCATCAATGATGAAGGAGTTGTATTGGGGAGAGAGTGTATTCAGTCTGTTAGTTGATCCAACGATTGAGAGCTCTGTCTTTTCATCATTGAGGCATAATACATGGGTAGCCATCCATGTATGTATGATTAAGTACATTTTATTGATCAAGGCTACATCTTTGTTATAGTTTCATTGAATAGGGATGATAATCCTGGTGCCGTCAGCATAGTTGGTGTATGAGACACCCAGATTGTTAAGTATATTGAAAAAGGAGCTTGGTAAATATATTATACAAGGTTGGAGAGACACAAGAACCTTGTGGTAGTCCACATGTAATGAGTACTGTGTCTGCCACGGAGGAAGGTGAGAAAACTCTCATGCATACAATACTACAGCTTGCTTAGTTTCTATGCTATGTACATGTTTCCAGAGATCTGGCTCACTTGCCAGCTATGTACTATGGTAGATTGCCAAAGATGTGACTTCTTGTACTAAGAGAATATTGCACCATGTTATTGCTTTAGTATGCCTGAGTATTTTTGAGTATTTATCTACACTATTGTATTGTTTCTTATCCATGTTTTGACTTGCCACACTAATGTCTCAGTATTAGTATTCCTGGAGTGGATTATTGAAAAAGAATTGTTTGTGAAACTGCATTTATCTATGATAGTTATCATGAGCTAATCCATCCACTAATTCATGCATTAATTCTGCAGCCATTTAGTATAGGCTATGTTTAAACACTATAGGTTTGTTCTAAGCTATCATGGTTCAATATTTGCTGAGAGCCATGAGGAATGATGTACACTTGTCATTTTGTATATCACATTGTAGTGTGCTTCTAGGCGCTAGAGGTCTGCTTTGTTTCTTGTCCACTATGAATCTGGCTCATTCTGAGCGCTAAAAGAAGTAGCCAAACACAGTTGGTACATGTGTCCATAAAAAAAGTGAGTCTTGGCAGACTGTTAGAGACGACCTTGGTTGGCTGACTGCAGAGAAATGCTTTCGCTGAACAATGTTTTGGTTTGTGCATGTGACAGTCTCGAGGCGAGAGAGAATGTTAGTGATAGCTTGTTCTGTTATTAGAATGTAGAAAATGTCACCATGAACTAGTACAGTATGATTATTTTATGCTGGCTGAAATGTATGTATGTACGCACATAATATAGAATGACATGCAGTTTGAAATTGAATGCTTTCTACGCACACAAATGTACAATGAATGCGTCATTGTTCTGTATAACCATGCTGCTCTGTTGAGTAGACTCAGAGTATCAGTAGATTTAGAGAGAGATGCAGTAGGTTCAGGTTTAGGAGGCTGTCCCACATTTAGGTTGAGAGAGAAGGGAGCAGTCTCATCACAGTCTTAGGGCTTACCAATGCCCATCCTTTAAATGTTTTTTTGGGAATCTGTTTCAAATCTTGAAATTAACGAAATCAACTGTTTCTCTTATAAACATTAGCACATGTGTAAGGCACAAACTTGATATAGTAGAGTATAAACGTACCATTAGTAAGGACAGACCTTCTCACATGTTCTATCCCCGTCGCAAACAAAGAACATGGAAATTAAGAGACATATTAAACTCATACATTTGGGTCATGAACCCCTCCAGGTAAAAGTCCAACTAACTAAGAGGATATACCAACGTTAAAAGAATTGGTACAAGCAGTACAAATACCACGATTCATCAAGATGTGGAAGTAATGTTAAAAATATTATCTGCTAAACAGGATGGATAATTTTGACCATTAATTAATGGAATGGAATGCCATCTTGAAGTAGCTCAAACAAATCCTATTCTGGAATCCACCTGCATTGACCATTTCCTGGTTCTTTATGGAAATAGGGTGACGATCACCGGATATGACTTGAATATCATATCTGCTAAATGGACCCTAAACATGTATCAGACAGGCTTCCAAAAAATGATTGGCACATCATTAAAAGGGACAATATAGAACCTTTTGTTGACCAAAGCATGTGAAGCAAACGTTCTGCTCTCTTTTTTTAGATTTTGTCGAATGTTTGCTTAGCGGTCTCCCCCTGGGTATTTTGAGCACATTTTTCCACTTGCACGCAGACAATAAAATTAGAGTGGGCAGGACCTTAAAGGAAACCTCTCCAAGTCCATCACCCCCATGTACTGGTCTTGGGAAAGTTAGCATTATTGCTCCCGTCCTATATAACATCTATGTGTCTGATTTAAGAGATCACCTAGAAGTCTCTGTCTTCTTCACCCCATGACTAAAGAATCAGTATCTTTGCTGGCTTGAGTATTCAAACAACATTCTTCTTCATACGCAATCCACTTTCTAGTGACTATATAGTGCTTTAAACAATTATTCTGTTATTGTAATTCATGATGAAATGAAGGAGACATGAAAACACATACTCACTTATTGCTGTTCACTTGGAGATGGTTGTCAGCAGATTTTTCTGGTAAATGTATAAACGATATGACTGTGTTTGACAGTGAACTATTTTATCAATGTATGTTTTCTGGCATTACTACCCCTCTCACTTTTGCAGTTTTAAGATGCTCAAATCATCATGAACTGAGTAACTTGTAATAATACAATTTGTTCGACTTGTATTTGTTGATATCTATAAGATGATTTCATGAAATATTGTTCATACATTTAGGTATTTTATGGCATGTAACTTTTACTTTTTTTACAATGTTGCTTGTGGAAGGTTTTTGTAGAAACCAGATCAAACAGAAACAAAATTTAAAAAAAAAGAAAACACCAAGTAAATAAAAGAAAAAAAAAGGTGTGGCTTTAGAGTTGAAGTCTGCTTTGTGTGGCTGTCTCATGTGTATTTGCAGACATATAAGTGTCGACACACTTTCCTTTAATATATGTTAAGATTGTACATTTCAGTATTTTCACCACAATAGCTTATCTGAATATATTAAATGGCCCTGTTTTTCTGGAAAGCATTTGGAATTTGGTTCAGGGCAAAAGCTTGTGACATTGCTGTCTCAAAAATGCTTGTAGTCATGAGGGTCTTCTACAACGTTACATCCCTTATTTGGCAAGTGGTTAGACCTAGAATGTCGGGCTGGACAGCCCCTTTTTCCTAATGGCCAAGCCTAATGTGTACATGGTTGTTTCTCTTTAAGTGCATATCCAGCTGAACATTCTTAATTGGATAGTTGCCAAGGTAGAGTTCTCGTAATTATGATTGTTTTGACACCTTCATGTGTGACTTTTCAGTACTAGACAAGTCACGGTAAGGAGAACTGGAATTTTCGGAAGGTCCCAAACTTACTTTATTTAGAGTTCCAAACTACACCTCAGCACTGATGCACAGTGATGAAGAAGAAAGTCTGGTGTTGCTTGAGGTCTCATGCACAAGTGATGTGTCCTAGCAGGTCACAACCGTTCTACATGAGTGCCCACTTTAGCAGGTTATTACGTCTGATTTGTAGAGGTTTTAATTGTCCCTTCTGTAATATCTTCAAAAGCAAGGCCAAGACAAGAGCAATGCCAATGGTTATTTTTGATTAACACAGTCTTTCCTTCTCAATGCAAGACATTTATTGTAGTGACTGGAACTTCACTGTGACAAGTCACTCAATCATCTGCATGTCCAGA
This sequence comes from Ambystoma mexicanum, assembly GCF_040938575.1. NCBI lineage: Eukaryota > Metazoa > Chordata > Amphibia > Caudata > Ambystomatidae > Ambystoma > Ambystoma mexicanum. The sequence goes on along the minus strand of NC_090923.1, from coordinate 208,815,095 downwards.
ATAACAATGTTGATATCAGAGAAAGATCAATTGGTGTCTTTTGGTGACTAGGTTTAGTGCAGGTAGTGGAGGTGTGTTGTCAAACAACACCTACATAGGAATAGTCAACATGTATCAGGTGTTAAAGCATTGAGTATGAAAATGACTGCTAATGACTATTTGAGGTTCTTTGAAGTATATTACTGTACATTTAACAAGCTTGATTCGCATATATTACCAATCCTTACCTTCTGCACCCTGGTACACTCAATAATTCAATCTTAACAAACAAATCATCAGAAAAGAATTGGCGAAAATACAGCAGCACATCCAAACTTGTCCCGCTAAAAGAACATGTTGCTACATTCAAACGATGGATCAACACTGCCAAGGCCAACTACCAACAAAGCAACATAGCCATGGCCAACAATGAAAGCAGGGGGCCATCAAGCTCTGCAACAACCCTTTGCCTGATTTACCCGTAGCATACTCCATCGAACGAAATCCACTGCCATCAACTCTTTCTTCATCAACAATATCAACATGATCCACCAGCTTACAGACACCAAAGCCACAACTGACAGCACACTGCACATCCCAGTTCTCAAAACCAAACTACCTGGACAACCTTCAAGACACTAACTATGGAAGACCTCACTGCCACCTCAGCATCCCTCAAGGCCATATCATATGCAAATGACATACTATCTGCCTCTGTAACCAAGACCCTTCTGACTGAAGCACTACTGCCTTAACTGTCAATCATCAAGAGCTCCCTAACTGAAGGAACCTTCCCCTCAACCCGCAAGAACGGACAAATCCTTCTGCTTCTTTAGAAACCTACATTGGATCCTAACAACCTCAGCAACTTCCACCCCATCACCCATCTTCCCTTCGTAAGTAATATCCTTAGGAGAGCAGTAGCCACACAACTCCTCTAACTCATCACAGCCAATAACTCCTTAAGTTCTACCAATCTGGTTTCAGACCTAGAAACAGCACAGAAACGGATACCATCAAGGTGATCAATGATGCCCTTAAAATCCTTGACGATGGCCATCCTTGCCTCCTAGTTCTTCTGCACCTCGCAGCAGCATCTGTCAAAGTAAACTATCAGACACTCACTGACAACCTACATCAGCGTATGGGGATCAATGAGATTGTCTTCACCTGGTTCAATTTCTACCTTGCTCATCACCAACAGTTTGTGCAAATGGATTCTTACAGATCACCAACTTTACCCATCATCTGTCCAGTGTCGCAAGGATCCTTCATGTCCCCTGTGATCTTCATTCTTTACATAGAACTGCTCAGAACACTCTTTGCTCCACACAGACTCCACATCCACAAATGCGTGGATGGCACACAGATCAAGCTTATGATATCCTCCATCAAAGACATCCACAGGCTCAAGGCCTGTCTCACATTGATCCACTACTCGATGACCGGTGCTTACCTGGAGCTCAATCGCTCTAAGACTGAATTCCGACTGCTAACCAACAACACTGAACACCCTGAAATCCAGACCTGGCTCTCTGCTATGAGCGTCAATGGCATCACACCCCAGCTGGCTGCATGTGCAAGTCCCTTGGGTTTAACATCAACAGACACCTCACATTCAAGTATTACATACTAAGGAAGACACAAATGAGTTGGTACAGTCACACAGGGGCACAGTCACCGGCACACATAAATATTCAGCAATCACTGCTCGACTTCGCCCACCCAATCATACATCACCACTTCCAATTGAATGCAGCTGAGTCTCACAAAAGAATGTGGTCCAGTTGTGCACATAATTAGTCTCCTTGACTCTCCTTTCACAGCACCCATACTCACACCTGATTCCCAGGGGATGCTATCTGGCACGTAGCCAACCCTCCTGGCCTTTGTGCTGGCAATAAATGCACACACACATGTTAGAATCCTTCCTTCACATCTCACATCTTGGACCATGGTCTTCTGAAGGGCGTTCATCCCCACAGTGCTTCAAAGCCATACCAATGGAAGTAGGCGTTATACAAATGCCATATAACATAACATAACATAAAATAAAATAACATAATAGGATGTCACCCTGCAGTCCCAAAGCTAACTCACTGAAAATCTCAGCATCTCTCGAGACATATGATCCACCAGAAGAAAGGCCATTTGCAGGCTTGCACTCCGATGGTACAGGAAGGAAGGAAGCAGAAAACAGGCCTTCTCTGTCTGCACCCCAAGACTCTGAAACCTCCTCTTCATCATGTGGGATGTATTTACCCATGCATCCGAGCCCTACCTCAAAACTGTGCAGTATTGACATGGAAAACATCATGATGGCCAGAGCTTCCCAGAAAATGCACAGGGAAATGCATGAAGAATAGGCTGCCACTCATTTTTGCCGATGTTATGGGCACAGAAGGACACTGCCTAAAACCACCATTGGACTACCCACACAGTAGTCTGAAACCATTGGGAGTGGCAATGCTGATTGCCAAAAGCAAACCCATAACTGTTGGGAATTCATTTTCTTAAATCCCAAAAAGGGGTGCAGTACCAGTACTCACCACTATCCAAAAGCAGGCGTTTTAAAACCACACCAGATTTTACTTTTTGTAGAAAACTGAAGAAATGAACCCAAAGCAAGCCAAAGAAAGACTTACTGAGAGGTGGATCCAATGTAAAGTTATATTCTGAAGTGACTTGAAGGTTTATAACAAGACTGGCTGAGCTGTGGATTTCAGCAGTTTAAGTAAATTTGGACTGAAAGACACTAAAAAAAATCTAAATGTTTAAAAGAAATGAGTGACCTACTTTGAGTGTCACATAGGTTGCAATTGTTTAAATGTCATAGTTTTAAACTTAGAATCAGCATCCTAGCTGCATATGTAAAAAAATGTCTTGACTTAAACTGGGGAACAGAAGTGACATTTTATCTGAAACCTGGCTTAAGGAACTGAATTCTGCCTGGCAACTACCCCCCATCAGGAGTGAAACTTGAGTCACAGCTGTGTTCCCAGGCCTATCTGCCTTTTGCTGGCCACACTAAGGATATGCCATCTCTCTGATAATTGAATTAAGGGGAGCCCCCACAGAATACAGGAGCTCTGAACAAAGCCCTGTCCTGACTCAGGCAAATGTTTTATTGGCGGGAGTCGTAAATGGAGCTTCCTCTTGGCAGAAGCTGGGAGGGGCAGGGTCTCTGAGCTTGGCAGAAACTGGAAAGACTGGTTTCTGTACCATGTGACATGAAAAGACACACCTCTATAGCCAGAATATGGTTTTAGAAAAAGATGAATAACTCATAGAGCGGACTTGTGAAAATTATTTAAATGACACCATAATTCTTGTGATTTTTCTGCCCACATTTTAAGAGGTTTTTAGAACCGGTGGCATGTTCAGGGGAGTTTTAGCAGAAAAGAGGATATTACTCAAAATGTGTGCATGTGAAAAATCTGACACTTCATCAACTAATGTCCATACTCCTTGCGCACATGTGTGTAAATTTGGGGTAATGTCCGGGATTGCAAACCAGTTAAAATGTGCAAAATATCGCTATTTCTGAATGCAAGCCCCCAGGAAGAGCAGAGTTTGAACAGGGTATACCTCCAGTGATATGTGATGGGTGCATGTAATTTCAAACCACTGTGTAGCTATGAAATATGTATTTGGTTCAAATCTAGATTTGTGTGCAAGTTGACAGGAGGAGTGGACTTTCTGCAGGCTGTAAAATGACATCACTCTGACACAACTTAGCTCCCCCAATCAGGGGAGAAATGAAAGCTTGGCCAATGATAAGTGGAGAGGGGCTGGCTAGTGATGCTGCTCACACACCCATTTTAAAAACACATAAAAGCAGAGAGACAGGACAGATAGGGACCTTCAAATCCATTTGCAGCTGGAAGCTCTGCCGGGAAAATCCATACTTTACCTCCATCAATCTCCAGAGAAAGCTGTGCAGAAAGATCCAGACTTTAAATCCCTCAATCTTTAGAATCCAGAGAGAGAGCTGACCCAGATCACTGTGAAGTGCAGAGACCAGAGTCCAGTCTAAAACCTGACCAGATCCGTGGCGTGGCCCAATTAACTCAAGAATATAGTGTGAGTACCTAGAAAACTGTGCAGAACCAATCTCTTAGTTAAAATAATATAATTCAATCCTATTTTAATCTAAGTAGAACTGCCTCCTAACTGTCACCTGTCATTTGCAAAGCTGTCACTTGTCATTTTCTAGTTGCAAGCTGCACTTGTTTTTTTTAACTTTAAAATTTCAAATCTGAAAAACGACCTTTATTTAATCGCTCATATCTCCGTGACCGTTTGTGCTAGAGACTTGCAGTAACTTTCATCTGGAAGCTGAGATCCTAGACTGTCGTAGGACCCCAAAACGATAGTGATAGTCCTTGTAGTTCCTCTGTAATCTCGCTCGGCGCATTCGCAAATTTTGCCACGATTTGCAATTTCTTCACGTGTAAAAATCTGCTGCTGCTTGCCTTTTATTTGCCAGAAATTCGTTTAACCTGCTAATTATCCCTGAATCATTGCAAGAGTGAGCCTGGACTAATATTAACTAGATACCACTCACCATGAACCTCTAGAGGGAATTAAAAGCATTTTAACATATTTTCACTCCATTGCCAGCACATATCAAAGCATTTTGCCTGTGTTTTCAACTTCTGTAGTCTAAGTTGCTGGGTGAACTGAATTACATTTGAATTGCATTTCTGAGAATTGTGTGCCTCCCTTCCATTTCCTTGCATTGCATAAAAGGGGGGTAGTGGATTGCCAGAGAAAAGTGATTACATTGTTTTGTTGAAATCCTATCAAGTTATTTTCTGTACTGCATTTCATTCCACATTGCATCCATTTGAAACCATAAAAGTATTGTTGCTACCTTATCCATTTCATGTCAACTCCTTAGTGATTATAAAGAGGTGTGCTAGTGCCAGATTCTCCGTTGTTAATCTTTATCATCTCAGATTAAGTGTGATATTCAATTATTAATTCATTATAAAGCGTGATATATATATATATATATATATATATATATATTGTTTAAATTATCAATTAAACCTTTTAACTTGTAAAACAGAACTACTTCTTGGCTCAGTGGGGTCAGGAGGATTCCAAGAGAGGGGTGTTATATAGGGGTAGTCATCCAGAACGCATGAACTGGACATAAAGATATATCAATAAGGGTTTTCATTCAGTATTCTAGACTAGGCGTTGGCTTGGCTGTAGTGCTGAATTGAATCCTCTTACAAATTGGGGGCTCGTGCCGGACGTTTGGGTTAGATCTACCATTTGTGCAGATTAATACAGCGTGCCAGCTGACCAGATACACATATCCGGTCGGATCACCACGCTGTGTTACGCTGTAAAGCACTCCTCATAGGAACGCTCTTAGGAAAAGGTCTGTTTTGCAAAAATAAAATACAAACTTCTGTAAGTCAGGACAGAGACCAATCTCTAGAATCACGACCTTAGTAGACATGAAAATAGCCAGAGAGCACCTCTTACATAAACTATTTGTGAGAGGTGAATGGACTGAACAGGGCCAGGATGCCTGGTTGCAGGCCGTCACGAGACAGGTCACTGAAACAGGGTCAGACCTATGGAGAGATCAGGGTCCATTACATGTGGCCCTGAGTGAACTATATATGGCTCCTAAAGCCAAAGATGAACACAATAAGATTGCCAGGATAGCAGCATACCTGTACCTATATATGGGAGACATGCAGGATAAATGCACTGAAAGCCAAGATCTGGCAAATAGGCAACAGATGGCATTAGAGAAGGCCCGATCTGATCTGGCCTCTTCTGAGCAGAGGCTGCAGAGGAGCCAGGAGTCAGAAAATGATAGTAGGCAATATATCATTAAAATAAAAGAGGATATGGGCATCCTACAACAGGAAAAGACAGACCAGGATACCAGATTTCTGGCCCTGCAGAAGGAGCACCAAGACAGTTTGGACTCCTTACTGCAGAACCAGAAAAAGTTGGAGCAACAGATCAATTTCAACAGGGCATGCGCGGAGCAGGTAGTCACCCTGCAAAGCCAGCTAGATAGAGAGAAAGAGGAGAGCAATAAACTGATTCTGAAAGACCTGGATACCCAGGCAGAGTTTGATGAGGAGCGCCAAAAAGCTGGTGCCTTTCAACGACAGAGGGACGACCTGGCAGCACAGATGCAGGCTCTCAGTCAGGAAAGAGACACTTTAGGCCAGGAAGTCTGCCACTTAAAAAAGGAAATTGAAGAAAATCACCTGGCCCTCCAGGGGCTGGGTGACCTCCAAAAAGAAAACCGGAACTTGGTAGAGCACACCAGAAGGGTGGAAGATGCTCTGGCAAAAAAAGAGCAGGCCAGTAGGGATGGGACTCAGGAGGTAAACCTCCTGCAGCAAAGACTGGCCCAGTTCTCCAGGACCAACCAGGAAGCACAGAGGGAAAATGAGGCCCTCTGTCAACACAATGATAGGCTCCAACAACAGGTAGCGATGCAGGAGAGACTGATAGAGTCTAGTAAGGCCTTGACTGAGGAACTAAAAGCACAAATGCAGGCTCTTGCATTGCAACAGGGAGCAGGGGCGGATAGAGATGAGGTCCGCTGGGAAAGAGAGACTCCTGACCATAACCTCAGGAGCCCTAACACCAGGGGCCTTCATCTCTCCCAGTCCCTGGACTCTACCACCCCCATGTCCCCTGGCGCACATGAGCACAGGGCCACAGGGATGGCAGATTACTATCCAGCTAAAAGTATGAGGCTCATAGGCCAGTACCACCCAGGAATGGAGCGGTGGGCATCCGGGTATGGGCACCCAAGTACAGTACAGTTCAGTGGGGAACCCCAGGAGAGTAGGCCCCTTAAGGACATCCTGAAAACCTCTGCCCAGTTAGGTCAGTGGGGGGGGGTACCCAGCAAATCCTGGCCGCAAGGAGGGATCTGAAGACTCCTCTGAGCACCACAGGAAACAGGAGACCAGGTCCCCACATTCTGCCAGCCATTCCCAGGCTCGCAGAATCCGGGAAAACCTGGAAGATCTGACGGGAACCTCTGGGAGCAGTGCCTCTGAGTCAGAAGATGAATGGACCAGGGTTACCCGAACCAAAAGGGCCAATAAGACAAAAAGGGCCTTGCTTAAGGACCCCTTAAAGCAGATTAAGGCGATCAGGAGCGTCATCACGCCTTACCATAAAAACGCTAAGTATTCTGTTTGGGAGCACTTAGAGTTGTTTGAGCAAATGATGGAGACTTTCCATTTGAAGGACAGCCAAAGCTGTATTCAATATGTAAAGTGGACCTTCTCCCCGGAATACTCCAGTTTCTTTGCGGGGCTGGAGGACCAAAATCATTTAAGATGGTCCACCTATAAGGCGGCCATCTTGAAACATTTTTCCATTCATAGAAATCCTCAAGAGGCCCGCAAGGCAGCCTACAATTTGCAATGTGGGGAGGATCAGGAACCACAAGAATTTGTGCAAGAACTGAAACGTGCTTTTGCCCAGACCACCAGAAGGGTGCGCACAGACAGTAGAGAATTCATTAATACATTTTTTCATGCCTTGCCCAAATACATAATGACCCAGCTCGTGAGGGATTTTCACGAGAAAAGATCTTTAGACTGGGTCATTGAACAGGCTACCCGCATCTATGAGGTGCAGAAACCAGTAGATAGCAAAAGTAATGCCCAGAAAAACCCCAAAGCCAACAGCACCCCTGCTGCTGCCAAGGTGGCAGAGGTAAAGGTCACCCCCGTTTTAGAGTTGGAGATGAGGGGGCCTAAAAACCTACCTGCACCTAATAATGCTAGGCCCAGAAAGTCCTCGGGCCAGTCACAGACAGGGAGCCAGGGAGGCAGCCCCACAAATGGGGTCCCTCGCTCTCCTGATTATGTAAGTCCCCGTTACAAGGGAAATCGACCCATCCTGGGTTATGTGTGGACTCCTCCAGCCCAAGGGGGGGGATCCAGCCAAGCACCTAACCCAGGGAACTTCCCTCCTAACTTCCCACCGGAGGGCAGAAATTCTCCAAATCCTGGGCAGAACTTTTTCCCCAGGTATCCACCCAACTTCCAACCCCAAAATCATCCATCCTTCTTTCCCCAATTCCCTGAGCCCAGACAACCTAATCCGGGAGAGGGGAGGCCAAGGGTGGAGGGGTATCCAAATCTTCCCAACCAGGGGTACTACCAAAGAAGGGATAGCTACCCTTCCCGGGATCAGCCCAGGGGAGAAAACAGGGCCCCGTATCAGCCTGAGCGGGTTTCCCAGTTAGAGCGCCAGGTCCAAAATATGGCACGGGATCTGGGTCACATACTGAGGGCTCAGCAGAACCCCCAGATGGGCGTGCCGGCGCAGAACGCACCCAACTCTGGACCTGGTGCTCCAGAACAATGACGGGGGCAGCACCCCGATAACTCACCGGTTCCCAGGGAGGAGGCACAAGGGGAAGGGGGGTGTAAAGCCTTGGAGGAAGCTTCCTTCCTCACTTGTAAACAGCCCCTGGAAACCCAGGAACCGGAAACAAAATCTCTTGCCCCTGAAAGTCTGCCTCCTAAGGAGCAGAGGGGGGGTAGGAGAAACAAAAGACCCAAACAGACTCAGTTTGAGGAGGAGGTACAGATCTTCCAATTTGAGGGAGAGGGATCCTCAGAGGATCCTGGGAAAAGGATCTTCTCCTTCAGAGAGGGGGGAACTCCTCCCAAAGAAAAATGGGTCCCTAGGGATGCAAATCCAGACTGGGGAGATGTGGAGACTGAGCTACCGCCGCCCACCATCTCATCCCAGAACCAACAGCAAGAAAATCCCCTGGTTCAAACCCATCCTGGTGACTGCCTCCAAAAAGGGGGGGGCGGCCCGGAACCGGAGCCAGGGGAACCCACAATGGCTCTGATCTCCAGTTGCCAACTTTTTCTTTCAGATTCCCAAGGCTCTCCACAGAATTCTGCCCAAATCTCTTCTCCAGCGATGTCCAGAACCAGAAAGTTAGCCCACCAGTTGTCCAAAAATGTGCATTATCTGTGCCCCCTTGAGGAGAAGGAGGGAAGATATTATGCCCCGGTACAAGTACAGGGGCAGGGTACAATTTTGGCGCTGGTGGACACGGGATCACAAGCTACCCTTCTGTCCAGAAGGGCCTTTGATGAACTGAATGCAGGAAGGGGAGAGAATTACCAAATTCCTCTCACCTCACTTCCTGGACAACTCCAGAACTTTGACGGGAAGGAAATTCCCGTCGAGGGGACGGCAGACTTGGACATTAAAATTGGGCGACACAAGTTGAAACACCCGGTCATAGTTGTGACTCCAGAGGGCACCCCTTGTTTACTAGGGAATGACCTCCTGAGAAGGTTGTCACCCCTAATAGATTGCGTAAACAAGGTCCTCTGGACCCAGACTAGCCGACCAATAAAATTAAAACAGAGTGTCAACCATGTTAGTTTAAACGGCACCTGCCACATGGTTGAACAAAAATCTGACCAAGTAGAATTCCACTTCCAGAATAACCAGATTCCAGACGTGACAGTAATAGCAGTAGGACAAGAGTCTGGTGATGGAGGGTCCTCTCTATTTCTGAAAATCAACCTTCCTTCCAGTCTAAAGTGGTACTCCACGCTGGAAGGAAACACTCTGAGATTCTATACTAATCAACAATCAGAAACTCCCACTCCTATAGTCCAGAAAGATGTGAAATCAGCTCAGAGCCTGGCTGATATTCAGCAAATTGGAGAGCAGTTGTTCATCCCTGTCCAATTAAATGATGGGAAGGACTCTGTTCTCGCTCGAGTGTGTGTGAACAACGGGAAGAGCTTCATCAGCGAAGCCATGTTCCGCCAACTCCCAAAAGATCCAGCCATTCCCACATTCAAACTGATAGACAAATGGGAAATGGACCTGGAAGCGCCTAATTCCAAACATCTCCTGCCAAGCAGGTGTATGCTCAAAATCTCCATTGGCAACAAGAGCATAGTCCACAATTGTTGGGTCGTGCGAGACGTCCCTGCCGCCTTTTACTTAGGCAGTGACATTCTCAATCGCTTTGCCATTAGTTTGGACCTAATAAACTTCAAAGCTTGGTCCCGATTAGCGGATAATCCCATGGGCTTTGATGATCCAGAAAAAGCATTTAGGTCAGCTCAATTGCTACCTTATGCAGTTGAAATTCAGATCAAAGAGGAAGTCACCATCTCAGAAAGGACCCGACAATTCTCCCTGGAAGTGAAAGCTAAAAGGGGACAAGAGTTGAAAAACCCTGATGCTTACATACATCTAAATGCTTCTCTCCAACTGCAAGGGTTAGGGGTAAACCCAACTTCATTAGTCAACATAGAACATGACACCATTCTAATAGAGGTGGATAACAGCGACTTAAAGAGTATTACTCTAGCCGCAGGCACCATTATTGGAATGGCGGTTGATGACCGACATTTCTCCATTGATCTTGGAAATGAACTGTTAGGACCAATCCCCAAGGACTGTTTTGACAGTGACAGTAATGACAACGCAACACCAGACAGGATTTTTACCCGGCATGGGGGGAACTTCCTGGTGTACACTTCCTGCCCCTATGGTAAGGAAGATGTGACTTGTGACTTCAGGAGGAATGAGGTGATTTTCCAGGTCCATGAGGGCGCCTTTCCCACCTGAAGCCTCCGGTCCAAATCAGCACTCTGACCAGGGACTTCTCCACCCAGCTGGAGGAGGCCGCGGAGATAGCCAAACCAGAAGTCTTTCCAGGCTTCAGGCAGATGGTGGAAGAGAGAGTCAACCTAGCTGATGCCTGTGTGACTCTGGAACAAAAACTAAGTTGAAACAAGTTTTCTTGGATTTCCAAGATCTCTTTGCGGTAGACTCATATGACTGTGGTCGCACTGACATCCACACAACAACAATCCCCACAGACCCTGGCATGACTCCTGTGTTTGTGAAGCAATATCGCTTGCCTCTCGCATCAATGGAGTCCCTTACTGAAATAATTAAGAACCTTGAGTCCCGGGGAATAATCCGTCCAGTCCACAGCACCTTCAATAATCCGGTGCTGGGAATATTGAAGCCAAACGGCCAGTGGAGACTCTGTGCTGACCTCAGGGAGCTCAACAAACGGGTCCATACTTCACGATGGCCTCTGCCCTACATTGACCAAGGGCTGGCCCAGATCCAGGGGTCACAGGTATTCACTGCAATAGACCTGCCCAATGGATACTGGACGATGCCTGTCAGCAGGGAGGACCAATACAAACTGGCTTTTATCTTTGGGGGCCAGCAGTACACATGGACCCGGACTCCCTTCGGATACCTTAACTCCGGTAATGAGTTCAATATTTTCCTACATAAGGCCATGCCCGACCTGGGTGCAAGGGGTAACCTGGCTTATGTAGATGATGTCCTCATTAAAAGTTCATCTGTAGAGGAACACATAGCGGAGATCCGTTATGTTCTGACACAGTTGAGGGCCGCCGGAGCAAAACGTTCCTTTCAAAAAGCACAGTGGTGCAGAACCCGTGTTAATTTCTTGGGGCATGAGATTACTCCTCAGGGTCTCTGTCCCCAGGAAAAGAAAGTGGAAGTACTTCAGAAACTGAAAGACCCCATAACTCTGCAGGAACTAAGGAGCCTCCTTGGACTGACTAATTACAGCAGAAAGTTCATTGAGGGCTACGCAGAGATCACCAGACCCCTGATTCATCTCCTGAAGGGGGGGTCGAGTGGGAATGGGGTCCAGAACAAGCCGAGGCAGTAAAACAACTCAAAAGAAGCCTCTCACAAGCGCCTTGCCTAGCTTACCCTGTCAGAAACAAGGAGTTCTTCCTGGAGACAGGGTTCTCTAATACGTGCTTGACGGCAGTATTATACCAAAAGCATGACAAGGTCAATAAAGTAATCTCCTATGCGAGCAAAACTTTATCCTCTGTGGAGGAAAAATTCAACGATTGTGAGAAGGCACTCCTGGCAACGGTGTGGGCATTGAAGAATTACCGCCCGTTTATCCAGGGGGAACACATCATAGTGGAGACTCCACACCAGCCTCTGCAATATCTCCAAAGTGACAGAATCCGGGCCGGAAATGTGAGTAATTCCCGAATTACTTCCTGGATTCTGTCAATGCAAGGCTTTCCTGTGGAGGTCTGATATGGCCAAAACAAGAAGAGTCCCCTCGCGCAAGGTCTGGCTGACTTGCATGATTGTGCCAGAGAAAACTGTCTCGAGGACGAAAGTCTAAAAATAAAGGACAACACGGAGGCATACCTTAATTCCCCACACAAAGTCTTTGAAGAAGACAAGTGTGAGGGAATGCCCACTGTGTATGTGGATGGATGCTCTTACCCTGTTGACAACAACGGGGAAAAAGAACTGGTGGCTGGCATAGGGAATGCATGGGTGAATGAGTCCCCAGAACCCTCCGCTGGATACAAAATTGGTCCCCGAAGTAGTCAGGTGGCAGAATTGATGGCTGTGCATCAGGCCATCCTCACTGCTGTCCAGCATCAACTCCACGAACTGGTCATAATCACAGATTCGGATTATGTACGGAACGGGTTCGTGGAGCACCTGGTTAATTGGAAAACCAGAGGCATGTTATGTGCTAACAACAAACCCTTGAAACATGGGAAGTTGATCCAAAACATTGATGATCTGGTCACCTCGAATGAGATGACCATCTATTGGAAAAAGATCAAGGGTCATTCCAAAGTAGAGGGACCAGACAAAACTGGAAATGACTTAGCTGATCAGCTGGCCAAAACCGGGGCCATCCAAGGGGATCTAATTGAGATTGAGTCCCTGTTGGGGGAAATCCAGGTCACTGCTATCACTAGGTCCCAGACAAATGCTCACAACGACCTTTCAATTGCACAATGGAGTAAGGAGACCCCTGATGCTGATTTGATTACAGCTCAGAAGGGGGATCCAATTATTGGTAAGTTTTACCAGCACCTTGAGGACCCTGAGAACTTTCCCCTGACGGATACCGATTACATTGGGAAAGAGGACCTAAGAGTGTTGATGAAATGTCCAAAAATGTTCCGAATCCAAGACGGTTTGCTGGTAAGGAAATCCAAAGCTGGCCACGATCAGTGGGTGGTCCCTACCTCATTCCGAAGCCTGATGTTAAGTCACGCCCATGATGCGGCCACCGCCGGTCATAGGGAGTTTCACACAACATTGGAAATCTTAAGAGAGGTTGCATACTGGCCACACATGGGGCAGGACCTCGACCAATACTTGAAGGGGTGTCTTGTGTGTGCACAATTTCAGCCATCATCCCTCACGCACCGTGCGCCTCTCCAAAAGCGGGGGATGACACTGCCATGGTCAGATTTACAAATTGAGTTTGTAGGCCCCGTGATTCGCTCTGCTAGGGGGAATAAGTACATGTTGACTGTGACATGCTTGTTTACCAAGTGGGTGGAATGTCTCCCAGCCCCAAACTGCAAGGCAGAAACGGCAGCTGCCTTGATGATTAACCACATCTTTTCCCGTTTTGGTCTACCTCAAAGGATTGAGTCAGACAGGGGTAGCCACTTCACCAGTGAAGTAATGACAAAGATGTGGGAGATACTGGGGGTCAAAAGGAAGTTACATATTGCTTACAGGCCAGCTTCTTCTGGGGCAGTAGAGAGATATAACCAAACCATTGTGAGCATATTAAAGAAGTTTGTGGCAGATTCTGGGCCAAGTTGGGACATCCGATTACCTCTGGTCCTAATGGCCATCAGATCTACCCCTTCATCTGCAACCAAAATGTCACCCTTTGAGTTGATGACTGGACGCAAGATGGTGCTTCCTCAGCATTTGCTCTACAGGACCCAAGAGCAGACACTGATAAATGCCTCCACTACTCATGAGTATGTGGAGAATTTAAGGAAACACCTCCAACATGCTTTTGCTTACGCTCAGCGGAATCTAGAAAGATCGGCTGATAGCATGAAGACCCACTATGACCTGAAAACTTCCAGGAAGGAATATCAGGTGGGAGACCGGGTCTATCTATACAACTTCCAAAGGAACCAGGCCAAGCAGCGCAAATTTTTGCCTACATGGAAGGGACCCTTTGAGATCATCGACAAAATCTCCCCTGTGGCCTACAAAATCCACATCCCCAAAGGTCCTTTGGCAGCGGGGGAAGACAAGTGGGTCCACATAAACCAGTTGAAATGTTGCCATCCCAGGCACACTCTGCAACAACTGGAGGAATCCTCTGGAATCCTAGCGGGTACTGTCTCAGACTAATTCAGTTCCAACCATAAAACATACCACATCTAGTCTCTAAAATATTGTGATTTGCATGAAACTGTCTCTTAGTTATACTGGTTTTTTTTCAAAATAAGAATGTAATGTTTCGTTATGATGAAATGCATATGCTGCCCCACTATCTCAACAGTGGTGGAAAAAAACGTCTATGAATAGGTATTGCGAGTAGGTATTGCCTCTCTTCCTTTGTCGTCCTAGGAGAAAGGAAACCGGGAGACGGGCCAAGGAGGACGATCCGGAGACCGGGAGCAGAGACGCAACGGGCCCGGGGTACCGCCCAATCTTCCCATCAGGACCGGCGAGGAGAACCGATCGATCAGTACCGGATGGAGGAAAAGATGCTGAACTGTGCCATCTATTGGAAGAAGATGAGGAAACATCCCAGGTCTTGCGAGTCCCATTCGTGAAATAGAATGGCCATCGCAAGAGGGGGGCTTGTGGGATGTATTTACCCATGCATCCGAGCCCTACCTCAAAACTGTGCAGTATTGACATGGAAAACATCATGATGGCCAGAGCTTCCCAGAAAATGCACAGGGAAATGCATGAAGAATAGGCTGCCACTCATTTTTGCCGATGTTATGGGCACAGAAGGACACTGCCTAAAACCACCATTGGACTACCCACACAGTAGTCTGAAACCATTGGGAGTGGCAATGCTGATTGCCAAAAGCAAACCCATAACTGTTGGGAATTCATTTTCTTAAATCCCAAAAAGGGGTGCAGTACCAGTACTCACCACTATCCAAAAGCCGGCGTTTTAAAACCACACCCGATTTTACTTTTTGTAGAAAACTGAAGAAATGAACCCAAAGCAAGCCAAAGAAAGACTTACTGAGAGGTGGATCCAATGTAAAGTTATATTCTGAAGTGACTTGAAGGTTTAAAACAAGACTGGCTGAGCTGTGGATTTCAGCAGTTTAAGTAAATTTGGACTGAAAGACACTAAAAAAATCTAAATGTTTAAAAGAAATGAGTGACCTACTTTGAGTGTCACATAGGTTGCAATTGTTTAAATGTCATAGTTTTAAACTTAGAATCAGCATCCTAGCTGCATATGTAAAAAAATGTCTTGACTTAAACTGGGGAACAGAAGTGACATTTTATCTGAAACCTGGCTTAAGGAACTGAATTCTGCCTGGCAACTACCCCCCATCAGGAGTGAAACTTGAGTCACAGCTGTGTTCCCAGGCCTATCTGCCTTTTGCTGGCCACACTAAGGATATGCCATCTCTCTGATAATTGAATTAAGGGGAGCCCCCACAGAATACAGGAGCTCTGAACAAAGCCCTGTCCTGACTCAGGCAAATGTTTTATTGGCGGAGTCGTAAATGGAGCTTCCTCTTGGCAGAAGCTGGGAGGGGCAGGGTCTCTGAGCTTGGCAGAAACTGGAAAGACTGGTTTCTGTACCATGTGACATGAAAAGACACACCTCTATAGCCAGAATATGGTTTTAGAAAAAGATGAATAACTCATAGAGCAGACTTGTGAAAATTATTTAAATGACACCATAATTCTTGTGATTTTTCTGCCCACATTTTAAGAGGTTTTTAGAACCGGTGGCATGTTCAGGGGAGTTTTAGCGGAAAAGAGGATATTACTCAAAATGTGTGCATGTGAAAAATCTGACACTTCATCAACTAATGTCCATACTCCTTGCGCACATGTGTGTAAATTTGGGGTAATGTCCGGGATTGCAAACCAGTTAAAAAGTGCAAAATATCGCTATTTCTGAATGCAAGCCCCCAGGAAGAGCAGAGTTTGAACAGGGTATACCTCCTGTGATATGTGATGGGTGCATGTAATTTCAAACCACTGTGTAGCTATGAAATATGTATTTGGTTCAAATCTAGATTTGTGTGCAAGTTGACAGGAGGAGTGGACTTTCTGCAGGCTGTAAAATGACATCACTCTGACACAACTTAGCTCCCCCAATCAGGGGAGAAATGAAAGCTTGGCCAATGATAAGTGGAGAGGGGCTGGCTAGTGATGCTGCTCACACACACCCATTTTAAAAACACATAAAAGCAGAGAGACAGGACAGATAGGGACCTTCAAATCCATTTGCAGCTGGAAGCTCTGCCGGGAAAATCCATACTTTACCTCCATCAATCTCCAGAGAAAGCTGTGCAGAAAGATCCAGACTTTAAATCCCTCAATCTTTAGAATCCAGAGAGAGAGCTGACCCAGATCACTGTGAAGTGCAGAGACCAGAGTCCAGTCTAAAACCTGACCAGATCCGTGGCGTGGCCCAATTAACTCAAGAATATAGTGTGAGTACCTAGAAAACTGTGCAGAACCAATCTCTTAGTTAAAATAATATAATTCAATCCTATTTTAATCTAAGTAGAACTGCCTCCTAACTGTCACCTGTCATTTGCAAAGCTGTCACTTGTCATTTTCTAGTTGCAAGCTGCACTTGTCTTTTTTAACTTTAAAATTTCAAATCTGAAAAACGACCTTTATTTAATCGCTCATATCTCCGTGACCGTTTGTGCTAGAGACTTGCAGTAACTTTCATCTGGAAGCTGAGATCCTAGACTGTCTTAGGACCCCAAAATGATAGTGATAGTCCTTGTAGTTCCTCTGTAATCTCGCTCGGCGCAATCGCGAATTTTGCCACGATTTGCAATTTCTTCACGTGTAAAAATCTGCTGCTGCTTGCCTTTTATTTGCCAGAAATTCGTTTAACCTGCTAATTATCCCTGAATCATTGCAAGAGTGAGCCTGGACTAATATTAACTAGATACCACTCACCCTGAACCTCTAGAGGGAATTAAAAGCATTTTAACATATTTTCACTCCATTTGCCAGCACATATCAAAGCATTTTGCCTGTGTTTTCAACTTCTGTAGTCTAAGTTGCTGGGTGAACTGATTTACATTTGAATTGCATTTCTGAGAATTGTGTGCCTTCCTTCCATTTCCTTGCATTGCATAAAAGGGGGGGAGTGGATTGCCAGAGAAAAGTGATTACATTGTTTTGTTGAAATCCTATCAAGTTATTTTCTGTACTGCATTTCATTCCACATTGCATCCATTTGAAACCATAAAAGTATTGTTGCTACCTTATCCATTTCATGTCAACTCCTTAGTGATTATAAAGAGGTGTGCTAGTGCCAGATTCTCCGTTGTTAATCTTTATCATCTCATATTAAGTGTGATATTCAATTATTAATTCATTACAAAGCGTGATATATATATATATATATTGTTTAAATTATCAATTAAACCTTTTAACTTGTAAAACAGAACTACTTCTTGGCTCAGTGGGGTCAGGAGGATTCCAAGAGAGGGGTGTTATATAGGGGTAGTCATCCAGAACGCATGAACTGGACATAAAGATATATCAATAAGGGTTTTCATTCAGTATTCTAGACTAGGCGTTGGCTTGGCTGTAGTGCTGAATTGAATCCTCTTACAATCAGCATCAGGTTTGTCTCATCAGTTCAGGAAAGTGCTTAAGACTTTTCTCTTTGGGGAATGGCTCATCCCTAACACCTAGGTACACATGCCCTGCACTCCTCACCTGAGACTCAGTGATCTCTTTCCCACTGTCTCCTCCACTGGTTGTTTGCACATCCCTTCCTGCCAATTGACCACCCTCACACTCCTCTGAGAGCTCGCTGAACCCTTTATCTCTGCTTGGGGGGAGAACTTAACAGTGTTCACCCCCCTAGGATTGTTAAGCGGACCATTGCTTCCTGAAGCTAGGTCCCTAAATACCCTAATAATAAGACTAATAATAACATTTCATACCCTGACTTTATCATGTATCTAACTGGGGTTGCCCTTTGTTTGCATCCTAAAATACATGTGTACGTCTCATCAGCATTTTGATTTTTCAGATCCATCGGTGATAATGTGTTATGCATCATCCCATGGCCATCTTTTAAAGTGATGTTTTCTATAACAGAATTGTGGGAAGAAAATGGGTCTGATAATACTGTGTGTAGCACACAGATGTAGTGAACCGGGTGTAAAAGAGACTTGAATCCTGATAACCACACACATTTAGACCATTCTGTGTCTACTTATAAACATGAGTTCCATACATACTATTCTAGCATTGTAGTTTCCTGTCTATCCATCTGTATGAGGGTGATGGTTCAATCACAGGTGGCCACCAATCTTTGCTTACCAAGAAAACCCTGTCTGGAAATAAAATGGGAAAGTTACCCATATAGGTGCACAACAGTGGGGAGGAATGTGTCAGCCAATGGATTATCTTTCTGGAGGTGCAAATGCCTCATTTTTGTTCACTAGTCACTACCACCAAAATATTACACATAATGTTTAAACATGTCAAGTCTGCAATGCTATTTAAAACAATTTTTGGCTAATGTTGAGGAGGAGGTGTATGCATTGTTCTCCTTAAGGAATGCAGAGAGTACTTAGTAACTTGGTGCACTTCACTACACCGGAAACTATGTATTTGCAGATGTCAGTGGACAAGGAGAGACAGAGAAATGTATTTAAACCAGATCATTAATTGTACTGACACCTATATGGCCAGTGATTTTGGAGCCATTAGAGAATTGTCATCCTTTTATCTGTTATTCAGTTATTTCTGGTGTTAGTTACTCCTAACTATATTCATCACTTTCACTTCAAAGAATAAAGTCCCTCTTACATCCATAATTATTGGTTTGTCATGGAGGGAGGCTTTTCCATAATGAGCAACGGGCCTTTGACCCACTTGTTGTGGATGAGCTGCTGCCAAGTGTGAGAAACCAGAAGGTGTCTGACCCACAAGTCCCTGGGGATCTGTCATCCATGTGGCCAGGACACGGCCATTGCTTTTGGATCCAGTTCTTGGGTGTGGACAAGTGAGGGAGGATCACCTGGGTGAGGGGTCTTTGGGGAGTGGAAGTGGGACACCGGGTGAGAGGCAGTATCCCCTTCCCTGTAACACCTTTACCCCATCCTACCAGGTAGGATGTGTAGGAAATCAACCCGCCCCTCCTTCCCTACAAGAACACATTCACACAGACTGCCCGCTCTGGGAGAAAACAGACTAACACCCGAACATTATACCTGACATGTCCCAATACAATGGTAAGGTGAGGTCAGGCAATTACTGACTGACACACCTGCCTTCCATTAAGCTTCGCCACATGGACAAAAGGCAGAGCATGAAAGCACACTCTGAGCGAGGCAAAGCGCATGAGCAAATAGCAGTTTCGAGACGGCAGCTGAATGAGGGATGAAAGATGGCGAACTACGAGGGGTTTGCAAGGAGGGAAATTTCCTTGACCTTTTTGGAAAGAAACCAGTATGTTCAAGAGACCCTGATATTGGACAGCCTAATGCCCGGAGGCAAGTCTGTAGAATCCCGTATAGTGTGTCTGAGGTACCCGCGCTCCTCCTACATGACTAATCGGGTCAGCGAGAAGCAGCAGCCGGCATGGTACCATCCTTCGCTCCAAGAACAAAGTAGTGACACAGATATCAACACAGCCAGTGTTTTGGGGAGACCGAGACAAGACCAGTCTTTGTTGAAACCAAGTTTGCAAGCAGCAACATTGTATACTGAGCGCTGGAACATACATTGTTAAGATGCATGTGATAAAAGACATGGGTAAAGTTGTACTACTGATGAATGTTTGAACTTTAAAAGGATACAGTTTTCGTGACAGAGTGGTCAGGTATCGTGTGTGTGCTCAATCTAAGGTCTCTGTAAGGTATCTAACCGAGAGGTGGCGGAAGTGAAAGTAAAGATTTGTAAAGAAAAACATTTTGTGAATCGAAGTGGTCCTGCGGTGGGTCAAGCTAAATCGAGCGCACTATCGAAAGTCATTGATTTTTATGTAGAAAAGGAAAGATCGGAAAATGAGATAAAATGGTCCAATTGAGGGAGATCAAGTAAGAACATTGTATTAAAGTGCGCCTCAGCCCAGCGGATGGGGGCTCGGGATGAACAGTAAATCACCTAAGAAATCATGCATGTGAAATACTGAGAAGAAAGGAACTTTGTGTTCTGATCTTGATGGTCGTGCCGATTATTGAATACCTCCGTCCCCAAGTACCACACAGACAGAATAACCAAATACTGTATGTGCAATCTTTGAGGCCACAGGTGTAGTGAGCCGTCAACTGGAACCAGGAAACGCCGGAAGAACCCCTTTGACCGCTGTAAGGCAATAGACGGTTATCAAACTAATGCAATATGGACACAGCAATAAGGAATTGATTATAGCAAGGCTTTCCTAGATGAGCTGTGGGCCAGGTCGTAAAGCACTAGGGGCAACCAGAAGGGACAGTGGGCCGGCTTTCAGAGAGGCTAGGTTAGTAGTTCCACACCTGAGCAAGTTGACAACAAGAGTCCAAAAACACGTAATGGGTCAAAAACCAGTTCAAAGCACAAGATCCAAGCAAAGGGATAGTGCGTTTAAGGAATCCGTGAAGAAGGTGCAGGGTCGAATTTCTCTAAAAGCAAGCAAGAAAAGTTCCAGGGCAAAGGTAACAGATGAAGCCAAGAAGAAGTAGAGTATCCAAAAAACAGTCCGTGGTCGTAGAGCCAATGAATCCTTGATGAGAACAATAACGCCAAACAGTCCTTACAAGAAGCAGCTGAGAAGCGCTGCCACCTTGGTTTCCGGCGCTTTTAACTGTTAGTTGTAGTCACATGATGCAAAAACGCGGCAGCGTGGGAAAATCACGTGATGGCAGAGGATGAACGTGATTGGCAGCAGTTCACCTCACGTGACGCGTGAATCGCTGTGTTCCTCGGCGGTGCTGCAAGGCATACGAGAGTTTCCACGGGAGTTGCCAGGACAATGAAGGTCGGAAAACACCTGGAAAACCAGTCATCCTTCTCCAATGTTGAGCAGAAGGTTGTGTTCTTGTGCCCCGATGTGCAGTGAGAAATGTGCCAGGTAAATGCGGGCTGATCGTGGATTTCCTAGTAGTGGGCACACTGGGAGACGTGACAGAGCCCTCCCCCAAGGGCCCACGACCCCGTGGGCAGGAAGGATGATCCCGATGGAAATGAGCTACCAGTCTAGGGGCATTATCATCCCGGGAAAAAACCCAAGAGCGCTCCTCAGGACCGTAACCCAACCAGTCCACAAGGTATTGCAGCCGGCCCCGTCTAAGACGAGAGCCCAAAATGGCACTGACCTAAAATACATCTGGAGAGGAGACCGAGACAGGGGCAGGAGGAGAGATGATACGTGTGGGGGGAATGCAAGGCTTGAGCAGGGAGACATGGAATACCGGGTGTATACGCCATGTTTATGGAATCAAAAGACATAGGGCCACAGGGTTTAGGACCTTGAGAACCCTGTATGGGCCAACGAATCGAGGCAGCAACTTCCGGCAACCAGGGATGTGCAGATGGCGGGTCGACAACCAAACACGGTCGCCCACATGGTAGTCAGGGGCTGCCACCCGTTTCCGGTCTGCCTTTGCCTTCATAGACACTTGGGCCTCACGTAAATGGAGAAGGGTCTGGTCATGAACCGAAACAAGATCGCGGGCGCAGGCCGTAGCAGCAGGGGCAGTAGAGGAGTCGAAATCAGGGAAAGGAAGGGTTCGGGGATGCTGGCCGTATAAAGCATAGAAAGGAGAAAAGCCCGTGGAGGAATGCTGAGAGTTATTGTATGCAAACTCAGCGAGGTGGAGAAGATTCAACCAGGTATCTTGGAACTGAAGAGTTAGGCAGTGTAAGTATTGTTCTAGGGTCTGGTTCACTCTCTCCATCTGCCCATCGCTCTCCGGGTGGTAAGCGGAGGAGTAGCGGGCGTCAATACCAAGGAGCTTAGTGAGGGCTTGCCAAAAACGTGAGGTGAATTGTGAACCACGATCCGAAACCAGGACCTGTGGCAAACCAAAAAGACAAAACACTGATTTGAAGAATAATCGGGCCAATGTAGGGGCAGAGGGTATCCCTGTACAAGGAATAAAACGGGCCATTTTGGTGTACGAGTCAACGACTACCCAGATTGTGTCATAGCCCTGTCTGCGAGGTAGATCCGTGACTAGATCCATAGAAACAGTGTGCCAGGGTCTGGGGGGTAGAGGCAAAGGTTTGAGCAAACCTAGTGGTCGACCACGGCGTGTTTTGCACTGAGCACATATGGAGCAGGAGTTCACATAGCTTTCCACATCGCGCCGCATCAATGGCCACCAGTGCTTTAGTAGTTCCAGGGTACGTAGTTGTTCAGGGTGACCATTGATGGCGGCATCGTGGGACCAAGCAAGCGCCTGATTGCGTACATCACTTGTGGGGAAAAAGAGTTTCCTGTGAATAAATGGTAACCCTTCCTGAAGTACCAAGTCCCAATCTGTCAATTCATTTGGATGTTGTAAAACCCACTGCCTAATGATGGATAGCATGGGTAGGGATGGTGTGCATAAACAGACTACGTGACCGTTCCCTAATAGTGTTTCAGGATACAAAGACAGGGATTCCCCCCAGGAGAACAAGAAAGAGCATCCGCCTTGCCGTGGGTAGTCCCCGGCCTATGTTTCACTACAAAATCATATGCAGCGAAGAAGAGATGCCAGCGTACCTGTCTGCTATTTACACATTTAAGGGAGGCCAGGTCTTGGAGGTTTTTGTGATCAGTGTACACCACGGTCTGATGTTTTGCCCCTATAAGGTGATGTCGCCATGTTTGCAAAGTGTCCTTAATGGCCAACAATTCTTTTTCAGTAACCGTGTAGTGATATTCGGAAGACGTGAACTTCCTCGAGTGATAGGCTATGGCATGCAGTTGCCCCGTGGCTGAACAAGGTTGAGAGAGCACTGCACCTAACGCAAAGGATGAAGCGTCGGCCTCCAGGACAAATGGAAGATCCGAATCAGGGTGTTGAAGCACCGGGGCGGAAGTGAACCTGGACTTCAGGGCCTCAAAGGCCTTTTGATGCTCCGGTGTCCAACAGAACGGGGCAAGGGGGCTGGTCAAGGCGGTTAGCGGTGATACAATGGAGGAAAACCCAGCGATAAAGCGCTGATAAAAATTGGCAAAACCAAGAAAAGATTGTAACTGTTTCAGGTTGGTCGGGGCAGGCCAGTCTATGATAGCGCGGACTTTCGAGTCATTCATGGATAGGCCACCAGGAGTTATGTGAAAACCCAAAAAATCCACCTTTTTAGTGTGGAACTCACATTTTTCGGGTTTAGCGAATAAGGCATTATTCTTGAGGCGTGTTAATACTTCTTTAACATGGACGATATGTTCCTCCAAGGATGAGGAAAACACCAGAATGTCGTCCAAGTAAGCCACTACGTATATGTCAAGAATATCACTGAACACCTCGTTGACAAATCGTTGGAACGTAGCTGGGGCGTTACATAAGCCGAAAGGCATCACAGTGTATTCAAACAAGCCATGTTTGGAGCAGAATGCTGTCTTCCACTCGTCTCCCTGATGCATACGGACAAAGTTGTAAGCACCTTGGAGATCCAGTTTAGTAAAAATGGTTGCACGTGTCAGTTTGTCTAGTAGTGGTGGGATCAATGGAATGGGATACCTGTTCTTTATGGTAATAGCATTCAGTTTTCTGTAGTCCACACAAGGACGTAAGTCCCCTTCTTTTTTCGGTACGAAAAAGATGGGACTAGCAGCCGGAGAGCAGGAGGGTCGTATGTGGCCTAATCGTAAGGCTTGTTGGATGTACTCCTTTAGGGCCTGTTCCTCTGACTGAGATAGGGAATATATCCTGCCCCTTGGGATCACTGCATCAGGGACTAGATCAATGGGACAATCATAGGGTCTGTGTGGTGGTAACCCTTCTGCCGTGGCCTTGTCAAACACAGTCAGGAATTCATGATAAACGGTGGGGATACCAGCCATTACAGCCCCTAAAGTATGTGTTGAGGGTACACTTTGCATTGTCTCCTCTAGATGGGAAGAGGCCATTGCCCCAAGAATACTGGCAGGGGAGGAGAGCATCTGAGATTCTATCAGGCAGAAGTGTTGACAAATATCAGATTCAAAGGTGACTTGACCCGTACCCCAATTGATTAGTGGGTTGTGTTGTCTCAACCAGGGAATGCCCAGAATGACACCGAATTGCGGGGTGGTGATGAGATCGAATGACATGGTTTCCTTATGGGTGTCTTGGATTACCACTTCCATAGGAGCCGTTTGATGCATGATAGGATCGGAAGCAAGGGAGGTACCATCAACTGCTTGCACGGGTTCTGGGTGTTCCTTCTTAATCAAGGGTAGATTGAGTTTGTGGGCCAATGCTATATCAATGAAACAACCAGTGGCCCCAGAATCGATCACTATGTGTACCTGGTGTGTAAGCTCCCTAGTAGGTTTCAATGAAGCTTGGACCATGATAGGTCTGATGGGACCGAAAACGGGTTCCTTGGGGGACATGGAGGTGCTCGCCCGTACCCCCGCTCTTAGGGGCGAGCCTTCTGAAAACCCTGATTCTTATTTCTTGGGCGTCGCGGACATTCTTTTACATAATGTCCGTTGATGCCACAGTAAAAACAAGAATTATCCGTTCTTCTGCGTTCCCGTTCAGCCTGAGTAATGGGACTCTGAATCCCACTGACTTGCATGGGTTCAGGGGCCAACAAAGTTGAGGATGTTTGATTTGAAAAACCGATCTCTGCCTTACGCTCAGATCGGCGTGCATCTACTTGCAGGGTTAGGTCTACCAACTCGGAAAAAACAGAGGGAAGGGCCGGGATCACTGAGAGGGCGTCTTTCATAGTATTACATAGCCCTTTGTAGTACACGATAGCTTTCTTTTCCTCTGGCCATGAGGTCTCTGCAGCAAGTTGGTTAAAACGTGTTATATATTCAATAAGTGTTTGTCTGCCTTGTGAGAGCTCTAGTAGTTCCAATTCTCGGGATTGTGCTTTATACCTGGTATCGAATACCTTAGCCATTTCCGTTACTAGAAGATCGAAATCATATAATGCTGGATGGTTATTTTCCAGTAACGGGTTCTCCCAGGTAGCTGCCACGCCAGATAAATGGGAAAGAAGGAAGGCTGCCTTGGTGACAGAATCAGGAAAAGCCTGGGGTCGACATAGAAAATGTAGTTTACACTGGTTCAAGAATGTGCGGTATTTCCTTGGATCACCTTGGAATCGTTCTGGGGCAGCAAGGGGAAAGGAAGTAGGAAGTAGTACAGGAGTGGGAGTTGTAGGCGGAGCGGGTGGAGACTGGGCTTGAGGAGCGTCTTCAATCTCGGCATCAGCCGGTAGAGGATGACGTGTGCTTTGCAAGGTGTCGAGACGGTGGTGGATTGCCATTGTTGCGGTGACCACGTCGGTCCTAAGGGCCGCAACTGCCTGCATTAAAGCGGTCACGGGGTCCCCGGCGGAGGGATCCATAATCAGGGCGACCAAAAATGGCTTCTCAGTCTGTTCTGATCTTGATGGTCGTGCCGATTATTGAATACCTCCGTCCCCAAGTACCACACAGACAGAATAACCAAATACTGTATGTGCAATCTTTGAGGCCACAGGTGTAGTGAGCCGTCAACTGGAACCAGGAAACGCCGGAAGAACCCCTTTGACCGCTGTAAGGCAATAGACAGTTATCAAACTAATGCAATATGGACACAGCAATAAGCAATTGATTATTGCAAGGCTTAACTAGATGAGCTGTGGGCCAGGTTGTAAAGCACTAGGGGCAACCAGCAGGGACAGTGGGCCGGGTTTCAGAGAGGCTAGGTTAGTAGTTGCACACCTGAGCAAGTTGACAACAAGAGTCCAAAAACACGTAATGGGTCAAAAACCAGTTCAAGGCACAAGATCCAAGCAAAGTGATAGTCCGTTTAAGCAATCCGTGAAGAAGGTGCAGGATCGAATATCTCTAGAAGCAAGCAAGAAAAGTTCCAGGGCAAAGGTAACAGATGAAGCCAAGAAGATGTAGAGTATCCAAAAAACAGTCCGTGGTCGTAGAGCCAATGAATCCTTGATGAGAACAATAACGCCAAACAGTCCTTACAAGAAGCACCTGAGAAGCGCTGCCACCTTGGCTTCTGGCGCTTTTAACTGTTAGTTGTAGTCACATGATGCAAAAACGCGGCAGCGTGGGAAAATCACGTGATGGCAGAGGATGAACGTGATTGGCAGCAGTTCACCTCACGTGACGCGTGAATCGCCGTGTTCCTCGGCGGTGCTTCAAGGCATACGAGAGTTTCCACGGGAGTTGCCAGGACAATGAAGGTCGGAAAACACCTGGAAAACCAGTCATCCTTCTCCAGTGTTGAGCAGAAGGTCATGTTCTTGTGCCCCGATGTGCAGTGTGAAATGTGC
Source organism: Ambystoma mexicanum (assembly GCF_040938575.1). NCBI lineage: Eukaryota > Metazoa > Chordata > Amphibia > Caudata > Ambystomatidae > Ambystoma > Ambystoma mexicanum. The sequence continues at coordinate 208,788,647 of NC_090923.1, read as the reverse complement.
CAGGTAAATGCGGGCTGATCGTGGGTTGCCTAGTAGTGGGCATACTGGGAGACGTGACACTTTGGTGTTTGTCACATCAGGCCCTCTGATATAAGAGACTTTGAATGGAAAAGAGACTTTGGCACAGAAGGCCCTGATGCTGAGGTTTTGAACTGCATCCTCGTGCCAGAGAAGCCAGGGTGCGTGCTAAACCCAAGTGTGCTGCCTTGTCCAGTGTTGAAAACATAGGGAAGGGGAGCCAACGGCTCAACTATTCTGACATATCATTTCTTGAAAACTTTTCTTTTGCATAACATTGTTTTCAACACTATTTGTATTTAGAAGTAAGGATTGGCAATAGGTTTATTAGTATAATCACTTTTATTTTGACAAGACTCTACTAGGGCAGTGTTATTATTATTTGATGGTCGTAGCTTGCTTCCATCTTTAGATTTAGGAAGATAGCCATTTTACAAACCCATTTGAAGGTTCAATTAACACCCTTGAACTGTGATCACTTGTGTCTGTTTTACTGTTTGATACCATGCCTTCCTTACACAAACCATCCCAGTAAAATCACTGACAGCTCATTCATCTGCAACAAGTTACTGGTTTGGCTGGAACTGTCAAAGGGAAATATGGTTTCCATTTGATCATTCATACTCCTGTACACATGTCCAATAAGCCATGCAATGTGGGAGATTTTGCTTTCCCATCCTTGCATGGCCTATTGGGGATGCACACATGTGCCTCCCCGCACACACAGAGGTTTCGGGGCATCCTCCAGGTGATGATATGGTTCCTGCACGAATGTGCATGAACCAGGAAGCGCTCCCTGCTTCCTCATTCATATTCATGTTGCATGGTAGCAGGAGAGCATCGTGGCACCCAGAGGAGTAGATTGTGGACAAAGCTGCAAGTGAGAAAAGAAAGTGTGTGTGGATGTATGAATCAAAGTGTGCATGTTGAGTGGGTGTGCTTATGTGTGAGAGAATTAATGTGTACGGGTGCGAGCGTGAGTGTGTATGTATGGGTGCATGAAAAATGCCACTCCGACGCCCATCCCCAAATCAGAGACCTGCTAAAAGGCCCCCTATTTGGTGGTTTTGTGCGAGGGGATGCATTCAAATCATAGGCCCCGTCACTGTACTGGTGAGCACACCTTTTATTTAATTAATTAAACCAAAGTTCTCTCACCAGCACGGTGTGCACTGCTCACTGTGCTGTTAAGCTGGCCATTGATTTGAGAATGAATCAACAGAACCCACTCATAAGCATGGCCAGTGCTGGCTACTGTGCTGGGGTGCAGGACTTTTTTATTTGAACAATGAATTAAAAGGCACGTTTACCTGCACACTTGCCGATGATTTGGGGCCACCCCTAACCCTGCACTTCCAAATCAGATATCCACTCACTGGAGCGGGTCTCTGATTGGGGGATGCAGGGGAGATGGTGCACATTTTTACTGGGCATCAATGTTAAAACAAAGATGACATGATGTTTGTTTTAACAACGATGACCAGTAACAAAATGCCAGGCCAGTATCATAAAGTGTAACTAGGCAGACTGCAGCAGTGCAATCCAGTCTAGCCATGCAGCAACCCTTATCATGTTTGCTTTATAAGTGCTCTTACGTGGTTAGACTGGACTGCAGCCAGTATGGTTAATTCTTCTGCCTTTGCCATGTCATTTCTTACTGGGCATTTACGATAAGGCAAGCATGTTATGTGTTGTTACCTGGCTAGGCTGCCATTGTGCTGCAGTCACTCTAGCAATTTCTTACACTGGCATGACATTTGCCACATGGTATTTATTGCAAAGCAAGTGTGCTATTAGGTCGCTAGACTGGCATGATGGTGCAGCCATTCTAGCCAGGTTTTACTGTGGCATGACATTTTTTCCTGGGCATTTATGATAAAGCAAGCATGTTAAGTGAATTACGTGGCTGGACTGCAATGTTGGTGCAGCCTGTTTAACCATTTCATGCATTCCCCACAACACCAAATGCAAACTGTGTGGCTTTTTACCCAGTTTTTCACAGAAATTCTGCTCTCTAATGCACCATTTTAACCCATTATTCAAACCATGTTAGTAGTGGGAGAACCCTCCCAACACCCCTCGGTTGGTTTGAGCTCCTTCGCTGGCTCAGTTGCTCACGCATATTTGTGTGACAAATGTACAGCAGCCACCATGCACTTCGATCTCATTCTTGATCTCCTACTCTCTGCTTATGACTTTACTCTCTATCTATCATCAGAGCTCGGCAAAATTAGAATCTCCTCACTGATCCTCTATCCTTAATTGTGCTGTTCCTGTCCACATAGAACGCCACAAGAATTGGCTGCTCTGCTTCATGCTGCTCACCTAAGCTATTCTGCACCTGTCCCTTTTGCTCTTCAGACAATAAAGGTCATAGCACCCCTTAATTCCTCCGCTATGCATCCTGTCTATAGCCTTTCACTGGCATTTGTGAACTTCCCAACCTGCCAAAATGTGGTGATCATCTTTTTTGTTTTTATTTAATGTATATGGTTTAAAACAAACATTAACCATATTTCTAAATTGTAAAATTCATATTCACAGCAAAAGTAAATTATTTCGTACAATCCTAAAACAATTCAGATCAAACAATACAATTGTTTTCAATAAAATATATCACTCCAGTAAAATAAAGGAAAACGTAGATGATAAGATCTTAACAACATTAACAATTCATCTCATTTATTAGTCCAAAACAGTAAAAGGGTTCCAACGAAAGTTGTTGGAAAAAAAGGGAAAAATGCTGCACCTAAAACCACAAACAGGTTAAACTTCTGAGGCACATAGACTTCTAAAATGAATACCTTCACTGACATAATTCACACACCTTCAATAATGTTAAGTTTGAAGGCAACAGATATTCCCCCAGCATAGTCAACCATAAATGATCTGTATCCAGTTGAGCGAAGTTGTGAACAAATTTACCAAAACATTTAATACGCTGTGGCATCAAGGCAGTCTAATTTATCTATGCATTTATTTATTTATTTTGACATTTGTAGAGAGCACCAAACCCAAAGGCATCCAGGAACTGGTTACAGTGAGGGCATTTTTGAGAAACATCTGGAAATAGTACAGACATACAGTTCATGAGATGAGCAGTTGAGAACTTAGGACTCATAACGACTAAGTGCTGTGATTGAGCCGACTGGTGGAGGGTTGAAGGTCCTGTGAGAAAAGCCACATTTTGAGGCATTTTAGAAAGGTCCATGAGGAAGGTTCCGATCTTTGATGTGGCAGTAGTTCATTTGAGTGTGTAGCGGCCACTACTGGGAAGCTGCAACGGCCTGCTCTTTGCAGTTTGAATCTGGGGATAGTGAGGTGGTCCGGGTGTGTCTGTTGTATTGAGATTTAGTAAATGTTCTTGACAATTAACTAGATACAGTGTTTGAGAGGCATTTTGAAGTTAATGTGAGAGTATCATAAAATAATCTCACAAATTGTCAAGCAACGAACACTTCTTCTGGCCTGTGATAAATGGTATTTTTTTGTGAATATTCAAGGCTGCTCTTAGAACACTATTTTGTATGATCTGTAAGATTTTACTGTAAATGATTTTAATGTTGTAGGTGGTAGATTCTGCGAAAAGGACATTACAATAGTCTAATCCAGAGACAATAAGGGCGCTTGCAATTGTGTTGCAGCTGTCAGTGGTAACGAAGTTTAGGTTGTGTAGGCTGTGATGAGCCGATTGCGTGTACCTGTCTAGTTTTAGAAAGGTATGTGGCCAGGTAAAATCCCAGTGTTCTAATTTCTTTAGAGACTGGGATGTTAATACCATCGATGATGAACAATTTGTTTGCTCCGTCAAGTTTGTTTAAGAATGTCTGTGATCCAATGAGAAGGAGCCAAGTCTTTTCGTCATTTAGGCATAGAGAATGTAATGCCACCCAGGCGTGGATGGTTTGATACACTTTGCTGAGTGAGTTGGAATAAATGTCTTTGGTGCCTGAGATGGGTAGGAATATTTGGGTATCATCTGCATAGTTAGTATAGGAGATACCCAAGATGTTAAGGAGGTCGAAGAGAGGCTTTGCGAAGATGTTGTATAGCCTGGATGGTAAACAAGAGCCTTGGGGGACTGTTCATTTGACTGAAGCTGGAGGATCTGATGCAGAAGAGGAGAAGCCCTCATTGTTGTACTAGATAGAAAGGACAAGATCAAGGCAGTTGTTTTAGTGGAGAAATGGCCTGCCGAGGAGAAGTGTTGGTAGAGAATGTTGTTGTCCACTAAATAAAAGGCAACTGAGAGGTCAAGCAAGAACAGGAGTTAGTTTTCCATTTTGCTAATCTCATCCATTTGGATTTTTAACTCTAGGTGTGCCGAATCCATTCCATGACCTGGCCAGTTTCTGGATTGGTGCAGACCAAGAAGATTTATTGTTTTAAGGGTACTTTTGGATCTGTAAGTATGCTGCTCTGTCCAGTATGTTAAGTATGAAAGGGACGGTTGTGATGGGTCAGTAATTGGTGGGAATGTTTGGGTCTAGGGTAGGCTTTTTAAAGATTGGAAGGACCCAGGTGTATTTTAAGTTCACTGGCATGCTACTGGAAGATAATAGATGTTTCAAGTTTTCCCTCTCCTCCAAATTCCTACAGTACCTGCAATAGGCAGATTCTTTTGGAGGTCCACTACAAATAAACACTATTTCATTTGTTTACAGCACATTAATAGGAACTGCATGAATTTATAATGTTGACACCTATCAGGGAATTTCAACACATCGGGTTCAGCTTTGCATGCTCATTTATGGGCAAATAACATATGTGCACACAGTGCGAGTATCACCAAGACCTCTCCAGTGTTTATCCAATCCCTTAATAACACAGGCAATTCAATTTTACTATGGTTTAAGACCAACATATCCTTGGCCATATCAAGGCCGGTAAGCTGTTTGGAACAATGTTCATTGCAATCTCTGAAGGGAAAACCGCTCAACGTAGATGCTTCTCTTCCTATGTGTGCATACATAGTGGATGGAGGACAGCACACACATTTACAATATAAAGCCAACTGCTTCCTTAATTCTCTATTACAGAGAGAATGAAGTCCCATCTCCTAGCAAATAACCACTATTGGCATACACCTAGGAAGAAAATATAGCACCCTCCTCCATACCAAAGCTTCATAATAATCCAGTTCACCCATCAGCCAGTGAAAGATTAAAAGATATCGAGGCTTAATACCATATAAATGAAATAGGTCAGTCACAAGTACTAAGATACAAGTACACTTTATTTAACAGAACAGTTGTCTGGCTCTCAACACCCCGCAATGTGTGCAAGTAGACACCGTGAGATGAGAGAGTGCTGGACATTTCAAAAACATGAGTATTTATACAGTTTTCTCAAAATCCCGGACACATCGTCCAGCCCCTCTTCATGTAATCCATTTACCTAGGGTACATAGCCTTTCCACAAAACTAATACATGTTAAAACATCCTTGAATAGCTGTTTGTTTTCTGTTAACACGTCATATGTTTTTTTCAAACATTGGACACAAAGGTAACAGTCCTTATTTCATTTACTTATATTTGTCTACCATATGTTCTTAAGATTATAGTCAGCTTAGTTTCAAGGAGCGAAAACAAAGATTTCTGCAAAAGCACACGTTCAGCTATTCATCATTCGCTATTTCAATGGGGAAGACACTGTTGGTACAGATGGCATCAAAATTACTGATTAGCACGGCCCTTTTTTCACTCCAAGGTTTTCTTAGTGCAGGACAAACAATCCACTTCAGCAGCTTCAGCATGTTTAACTACATTGACACAGTACGAAGTTCATTTTGCTCTGCTGGAGCCGAAAACACAATTTCTAACATGGGACAGAAAGCAGGAGTTAATCAAAATGGTGGATAACTTAAAATGGTGGCATAGTCAGCCTATCACAGGTTCATTTAAATGCGATTTACAGTGTGATGTGAATGTGTTTAGGCCAATGCTTACTATCAAGCGGTATTCATGCAAAATATACTTTTATACCAGATAGGGAGAACTTCCAACCCGTAAAGTAATTCTGGGAGAGCTTTCCCAATGTAAAATTTCAAGACTGGTGCCAGCAAGTATTATCCAATAGTATTATTAATCATCATCATATGTGCAGCTACCAATTCTCAATATAAATATTTGCTTGCGTGTGCCAGGATCAGAAATATCAAATAAACAAGTGCAATTGTACACCTCCTCTCCTTACAGAGAAATGTGATCACATTTGTTTTCAGTAGGTGAATTTTGTATTTGTTATCTCCCATATACTGCACAAATGCCACTATCTTCCACACGGATCAATGAGTGTCCTATCTAAAAGAATAAAATCATCAAATCATACTCTAGCTAGGGTAACTTATTCTCATGACTTTCATGGTGCAAAAAAGGCCTGCTCCAAAACCTCGCCTATATCTGAATATCTGCATATCTGAAAATATAGATATGCTAAGACACACACTTGCCATAGGCCAGAGCTCATTTGCGTAGGCCTTGACAAAGTCACATCATTATTTAGCCTCACCTGGATAGGGATCCCAGTGTGCAGATAGATCAGAACTTGAACCAATCCCTACTTATATAACTTTGCCCACAAAAGATTTTTATTTACCAAATCAAAGGCAGTGAAAATATCCAATGATACTGCGCATTGCAGCGATGCATTTTTCCCCAAGTCAGCTTCTGTATACAGCTCAAAAGGAAACCATTGCAAAGTGCCCCCCTATTATACCTACAACCCATTTGAAACATATTTAAAATCCCATTATACCTCTCCAATTCCCCCACTTTGGCCAAGATCGGTGCTGCTAAGGTCTTGCTATTGTCATCGATACGCTTTATAGGACGATAACTATTCAACATTAGTTTGTTTCCCTTTTTGTAAATAGGAATCACACACATGTTCTTTCAGGACAACCGAGTCTGCTGTTTTTTTTGTTTTTTTTTTCTTGTTTATTTGTACAATTCAAACCGTAGACACATTTAGTAAATAATCTATACAAACATACTATATAATAGAAGGCCAGATGGATGTTTGTCGGAAGTGGTCTGCACGCTCTGCCTGGTATTACCGCTAGAAGGAGCTGTTGACTTACGCATGCAACATAGACTTCAAGTTCATCTTCCAGGTGAACAAAGTGTGTATTTCAACAATGATAACATACAATAGCTGCAGAAAAGGCCAGGGATACCATTTTAACAGCATACTTAAAGTTGCATACACTAACGTTACTTTAAATCATTTATTCAAGCATAGCCAAAAAGACCCAGAGGCATATGGGCGTATATGAGTCCCAACAAAGATGGTAAAGGAAAAAACAATCAGACAATAAGAAATTTTATATATTTAAAAAAAACATATAAACAGAAATTCATTTGATTAAAACATTATTTTTTAAGAAAATAAATAACTTTTGTTTCAATGTACTCATGCATTATGTAATTATTAATTGTAGTATATATTGGTATGTATTATTATATCAATAATATTCTTCAGTATGTTTTAAACTTTTTTTGAATTCAATTTACTTTATTTTATATTCTCATGTCTACATTGAATCACGCTGCATGTGAACTGTATTACTCTGACATCCCTTAACATTATGGTGGTAATTCATGGAATAAATGTGTGCCGAAATCAGTGGCGCAAGCATGTGCAATCGTGAAAAAGCCAGCGCACGTGTGCGGATCGCATGCGTGCGATTCATGGAAGGACCTGCGTGTGTAATTTCCGGGATGTGCGCCAAATACGCACGTGGCGCACACGGGCGCACGCGTCATTTCTGCATCCCGAACGCCGTCCGCCGACGCACACAGCAAAAGCACACAACGTGAGTGCACAAATCAAAAAGGGGTGGAACAAGGGGCGGAACATGCAGAATGGGGAACAATGCATGAAAATAAGGGTGTAACAGGGGAAGTACCTCTGTGAAGTACACAGAACGCCCAAAAGCACGCAAACTACACGTAATCATGGAATCCAACAGGGAAAACCTGCGCACGTCAAAACACACGCACACGCACAATTACGTCCGCCACACGAATGCAGGCGAAAGCGCCCTCGCGCAGCATAAAAGTGCACGCAAACAACAAACAAGCATATACAGCTACGATGAATGTCCCATTCCTCGCAGCAGTGATCGTGGGACACCGCAGGAGGAGGAGAATAGCCAGATTCTGCAATTATTTGCCCAGGACCAGCCTTTTTGGGATGCCTGATGACCAGGTCTATGGTAGGTATAGGTTTCCACCTCGTATCATCCTAGAGCTGGTCAGGGAGTGGGAGGATGACCTCACATCGCCCACCCTGTGCTCCCAAGCATTGAGCCCCTTGGAGAAGGTGCTCAATGTACTGCCTTTTTTGGCCACTGGGTCATTTCAGCGGACAACTGCCATAGTGGGGGGGGTCTCACAGGCCACGCAGTCATGCTGCCTACTCCAGGTGTTGGCAATCATCACTGCGCGCCCCTCAGTCCGCAGGCACATATACATGCCCCGAACACCTTAAGAAAAGCAGGCTGTGGTCCTGGACTTCTACAGGGTGGCACACTTCCACAAAGTGCTTGGTGCCATAGATTGCACCCATGTGGCTCTACATCCACCTAGGGCCACAGAGCTCATTGATGCCAAGGGTATATGCAAACTTCCCTGGGTCCACATGATAGTTTAATATTCAGAATGTGCGCCCTGAGCCGGGCCCTGGAAGCTGGGAATCATGGCGACACATGGCTCCTAGGTCATTACAAATGCCTGTGCACATGCATACATGTCACACACAGACAAATACAAAAGCCCCACTAATGACAACTATTATCACCTTACCAGGGGACAGTGCCTACCCTCTGAGCACCTACATGATGACGCCCATATGGAACCCCACCACACCACCCCAGGTAAGGTACAACGCAGCCCATATTGCAACTAAGGCCATAGTGGAGCGCACATTCGGAGTGCTCAAGTCACGCTTTCGCTCCCTTGACCACTCTGGTGGCCAGCTACTATATGCACCCCCAGTAGTGTGCAGGATCATTGTGGCAGCATGTGTCCTGCACAACATTGCAATACGGCATGGCGTACCGGTGGACATGGTGGTGCCCTCACATCCCCAACCACACACACTGCCGCTGTGAGGGGAAAGGGCATGTGGCGAGGCAGCCCGTACCCATTTTGTAGCCACATTTGTCACCTAAACTCCAACCCTTGCGGAATGCACACAGGCCTGGCACATACCAGGTCACAATCGATGATGACAAAGGGACAGTTAACTGTCACTACCTTACCACCCTGAGAATGTGTCCACTGAAGTGCCACATTGTGTGCATCCCTAGATACTTAAACACAACCAATCCCATGTGACCAAAGGGAATACATTCAAGGCATTCCCCCCAACCCTCCTTGCTAAACAGGACATGAAAAGACTGGCATGCCACCCAAACCCTTCCAACACTCCTTGACCCTAACTGCCACACCATACCATGGCATGCAATGTGAAAATATCCAACCATATGCACCACACATGACACAATAGTCATAAAGTGCCATTTGAGGAATGTAAGTAGTCACCAGACAATGATACCTCTCCTGGAATCGGAAGAAAGGAGTGACCAAAATCTCACACCAGAAAATGGTGCCACAAATGCATGCCACCAGTCGTTTAAGCAACAAAAGTCTGAATACCTTTCGCCGTGCACACTGGACAATAGCAAATGGCCATGTCAAACACTGCACACTGCACAGCACAGTAAGTGTGCATTGTATTTGTGAAAACACCTCTGCATCAGTTCAAAAAAGGCATACAACCAAATATCACCCTTCCATGCATGTCCAGGAATGATGACTCGGAAGTGAACATGGATTGTCGTGACACAGCATGCATGAGAAGGCCATCTGAGTGCAATGTACCTGGGGGCGGTGTTGCCTAAGTGTATTTGTCCATATGGACATGTCTTGAATACATGATTGTGAAATGAAGTGAATGCCAGTGTCCCGTACACAGCACATATGAACATAGCACCAAGGACCCACCTGTGTCTCAAACCTCACCAACCCCTAACACGTCAAAGTAAATCACCACATTGCATCAGTCGTTGACCAGCAGAACATATCATGTACAGAGTACAACACATCTGCAATGGCAGACAGTGACCCATCACTGAATCATTGAAATCGATGAAATGAATAACACACAAACTTCATCAAAGTGTGAATAAGGGAGAAGAACAGTACATTCCTACATGTCCTTCAAACAGTCCACAGTGTGAGAATGAACTGGAAAAGCAAAGTACATATAATAAATGCCAGGACCAATAAGGGAAAGCCTAGGGACGGATTGTAGGATGACATAACTAGCATCTACATTCCCATGCCTGATGGGAATAGTCACAGTGCAGAAGTCACATAAGGAGGGGAGTGAAGGAAGAGGATGGAAGAGGTGAGGAGAGTAACAAAACAAGGGACAAACTATGGTAGGTCTACACAGATTCAACATAGTGCTCGGGAGGCGGAGAAGAAAGAAAGAAGGGAAAGGGGGAAGAGATGACCTGTAATCAGTGGTGGAGGGACTAATGATCAAATAAGCTGTCAAAATAATACTGAAAATGGTGAAGGTGGGGCGTGGAAGGACTGAGGCAGAAGGGCAAATGTCTGCAAAGACCAAACGCCTATGTATCACCATGGTCAATGGCAATTGGGCTAGTGGTTGAAAATGACAGCCAGAGTACAAGGAGGAGGCCAAAGGGGGGTGGAGAGGGAGAGGAAGGAGAGAAGGGAGGAGGGGGACAAGCTCAAAATGACCAATGGGGAGATGGTGAAGGAAAGCGCTCATAGGGGGCAGAGGGAAACCTGCCGGTAAGGAGAGTAGGGGATGTGATGATGACGGGGGGGAGACAGAGGGACACTAACAGGGGCAGGGGAGACAGGGCGGTCTTCAAGTGACTGAGAAAGCATGTAGACAGGTCTAGACAGGGGCACCTTAGTGGCTTTTTGATAGTGGTGGCAGGCTCAAGCATATTCATTGGCTGGATTGACACAAGGGCCAAGTGCAAACAGTGGGAGGGGGGGATCAGGTCCAGGACACAAACTGATAATTAAAATGACAAACAACATAATCATAACTCAGATGTCACATCCAAACACCAGCCAAGGCTGGGAAATGGCCAAAGTGGTGCCAGCAAGGAATGGGCGGTTGTGGAAATGCGTGGTGACAGGGGTAACTCAGTGTGCAGCCTTCATGTGGCATATCAAAATCACTGTCGGGAAACTGTCCCAATTCCACATTCTCAGCACATGGACCCCTCCCACCATCAGTGTGTAGTATGCAGACAAAGGGTGCATGGTACCAGCTACAGCAGGAAGTGCATCAACATACACATTCAATACATAACAAACATCTCAAGCAACATGTAAATCGCAACTGCTGCCTTCCTGTGATATTTTGCAGTCTATATTTTGTATTTTGTATTTGTACAGTGTATATATCCCATGACCCCACCCTGCAACTTAAGCTTCGCATTTTCTGTACTGCTGCGCCCGGATACCTGCGGGTCTGGTGCGCATTATAAGTGAATAAAACAAACAAACAAACAAACATGATGAAATGTACAGTCAGCTTAATAATCACCAAAGTGATCTGCAGACATGCATAGGAGAACCCGTCTGGAATACTCACTAGGGGTGTACACACAAGTAGAACTGCAGGCTGGCCACAGATATGACGGAAGCCCAATGCACATGGGTGATATGCTGCTACACCGAGCCATCCTTATGAGCCCATGGAAAAGGGAAGCAGAAGTAGTATATGTGTCAGGACCCCAAGCAAAACCCATACACAAGACAAGCCTGAATGGGCCCAGCAGGAACATACAGTGGATGCCTTCCGATGCCACAAAGCACCACACTGTCACATGTACGCACAATAGACAAAAGAAAAAAGAAAAAAATAGAATTTGAAAGAAAATACAAATAAATTCAAATAATGTATTGAAAGAAATAAAATGAAAAGAGTAACAAATCAAACAAAACTAAAATCAATAAACTAGAAGAAAACCTAAAAAAAAACATAACTAAGTGAAATAATTGAAAAATAGTAGCAAAACAACTGAAAATTCAAATCAAATGAAAAATTAAAATGAAAAGATAACATACTTATCAAAATCCATACAATTTTGATGAAAGATCAGAAATATATTCAGATTAAAAAGTGCTGGTAAAAAGAAAAAAACAAATTGCAGGAATAAAATAAAAATAAAAAATGGCCATATATGACCTGAGGGGTGGGGGGACCCTGGAGGGGGGAGGTACAGGGTACACCTCTACACCCACATGTGTAGATGTCGAGGTAAAAAAAAAAACTCATTGGGTTCAGCGCCTGCATGGCCCGACCCATGTGGGAGATAGGTTGTCATCGTCACCATCTGGATCTGAATCAGAAGGTGGAGGTGGTGCAGTTGACACACGACGCCTAGCCACGCCTTGCCTCTCAACGGCAGCAAGTATGTGGGTCTGGTAAGCCAGGTCCTGGCGGGCAATGAGAATGAGGTCAGCATGCATTACCTCACATGTCACACGTGCTTCCTCCTGCAGGGACTGACGTGTGAGACGGAGTTCTGCTTGCATGGCCTCACATGACAAATGGAGTGACTCCCGGCTTGCATGGAGTTCAGCCGAGATGGTTCTTTCAAGCTGTGCAAACCTGTCTTCTGTTTGCCTACTCTGATCCATCATGAGGCCAGCTAGAGTAGATCAGAGGGCTTGTTGTTCCATCCTCAGGGCCTCACGGTCTGCCTCTGCTTGAGCATTAAGTGCTTCACGCAGCTCTGCCATTTCAGGCCGGCGTGCCCTGTCATATGCTGTCATGCCCAGCCTGAGTGAGCGGCACGTGGACTGCGTACCCCGCTGATGGAGCACCATTTGCCTAACAGAAGGGAGGATGGAATGGGCCACACTTTCCATACCTTGAGGAATCATCTCAACAGCTCCCCCCTGTTACTGTGCTATGGCAATCATGGAACGCTCCCAATCAGTTGACCCCAGTGCCACACGACCACCACACTGCCGGACACCACTCCTGCTGGGCCCAAGGAGACGTGGTCCTTGCTGGGTCGGAGCCGCCTGCGGCTGCAGGACTGCATCCCTCCGTCGACCTGATGTCCCAGGAACATGGCCAACTGGTGTTGAGTGTGACCGTGCACCCGTAACCACCACAGGTGGACATTCCAACCCTGCCAGGCCCCCTACTGCAGGTGTTGCAGACAGAAGACCATCCGACACAGGATCACCTACCGGCGATGACACGTCATGATGCAGATCCCGCTCAACATAGTGGTCAGAGGATACATCAGAGCCTGACTCAGAGTCAGCTCTGGACACGATGGCCTGGTGCACCTGTGGGTTCTTGTGGGCTGCCACCCCACGACCCCCACTGGTGCCTGGTTGGTCATGTGAACTGACCACTGTGTCTGGTATGACATGTTCATCCTCCGCCGCCAGTGCGTCATCACCTGCAACATAAAAATAAACACAAGAACACACATGTCAGTAGCACATACCACACACATACAGTTCAAGACATTGACAGACAAATAATGAAACAGCCATGTCACAGGCAAATCAAACCCCAACATGCATCCATTAGCATTGCAATGCAGGGCCATTCCAAAAGCAGTAAAGGATGTGTGCAAAATGTGAATGTATTGGATGTTGCACATCACCTGCATCACACACAACTTCTAGAGGGCATACATACTAATCAAAAATGAGAGATGGTAACAAATAGTTGGATGATACATGTAACATGCATGTTCATGTGTAGCACTCTACTACAATCAACTATGCACAGTACATGTGTCATAGGAGGCATCTACTGCATTTCAAAACTGTGATGGGAGGGACATGGTGACATAAATGTCAGGTCAACATCACACAGCACCATCATGATTGCACACGTACGCAAGTGGATCAGAGCACAAACAAACAAAGGGAGGGGAACAAGGGAGAAAACGCAATCAAAGCAACTATCAAACTGGGCACAGTGACATACAGAACACGCTAGGGCATGGAGAAGGGATAAAGGGTTGAAGACCCAGGAAGGGGAGAAGGGGAACATGCCAAACAGAACAGACCAAAGAAGGCAAATGAAGTGTAATGATAGAATATCCATTCAAATAGTGGTAGTGCAGCCAGCAAGTGGCAAGTGCAAGATGATTTGGACAGGGCAAATCTGATGAGTGCAGACAAAGAGTGCTGGACTGTATGGGGCCAAGCACTGGACCCATTGATATGGGAGGCCTGTAGGCAATGCAGCAGGGAGGCAGGGTGAGCAGGTACCTGATCCGATGGACAGAGTGTGTGCAGGGGCACAATGCCAACAGAGGAAACTGTTCAGCTGGGTAGAAGAGGGGCTAATGCAGGAGCAAGGTGTTGAGGTGCTACCAGAGGCAGATATATCTCCCCTTACCATTCAATGAGGCCAGTTGGCAGTTCAAAAGGGAGCTCCCAGCTGTACACACAGATCTGCTCCTACATCAGTCATTACATCTCATGACTGAGCTTGAGGGAGTGTGGGGTAGAGAATGAAAGAACTCAAGGGGGGATGAATTGGTAGATGGATTGTGTAAGGTATCTCCTACCCTTACCCAAAGACACCTTGTGCACAATGCAGAGGGTCTGAAGTAACTTCCTTGCATCCACTAGTAGCCAGTGAAGTCGTCACATAGCTGGAATGATGGGATCCCGGGGCTTGTGGCCAAGGACAAGTCTTGCAGTCCTGTACCGGATTAGTGTTGGAGGGTGGAGGCTGGCCGATTATTGAATGAGACTGTCACAGTACCCCAACCTTGAATGAACCAGAGCTTGACAGACTGTGAGCATGTAGGAGAATGTTAGGGAGGGCACAGTACCCTTGAGGTGGTGGAGCAATAAGTTAATCCATTCCAAAATACATCACAAATGTGTGTGTAAAAGGGATTTGTTGAGTCAACGGTGACCCAGAGGTTCATTGCCTTGCAGGTCGAGGCAGGAGGGGGGCCAAGTGGGGCTGGCCAGAGATTGATTGCAAAGGATGGAAAAGGTGCATCAATGAGGAGGATGTCAGTCTTGCTGGCATTCAGACAGAGACCGTTGGTAGTACACCAAATGCAAATGGTAATGAGGCTATCTGAAATAAGGGAGGGACAAGAGGTGACCAAGGACAGCCAGGAAATGAGGTGGTTGTCATCAGCATAGCAGCATAGCACCAGAACTGGTATAAAAAAATGATAATGCAGTAGTCAAGAGCTGCCAAGTTCTCTTTGTGAATTGAGGCCGAAAGTTCAGACCCCTGGTGAACAACACAGGTGGAGAGGGAGATTGAGGATAGGTAAGAGGCAACTTGTAGCTGGTCAGGTCACACATGCCAAACACGGATATGTTCCTCCGGGATGAACTCTGATGCAATCTCCTCATGCTGAGTGAGTTCATCCTCCTCTGATGGTGGCCCACCACAGTCACCAGAGACATGGAGTAATTGGAGGCGTGCTTTTGCTTAGCACTGCGTTTGAGGTCATTCCAGCGCTTGTAGCAGTCCTGAGATGTGCGCACCTGGAATCCCATGGATGTCACACCATCAGCACCATGCTGCCAGTGGACCCAACGCTGGTGATGTGTTGTATGGCACTGTGGGCCCACAAGCATATCGCTTTGGGGTTCCGACACGTGGCCCACAAGGAAGTCCAGTTCCTGATTGAAGAAAGGATTCTTCCTTGACGTGCCGGAGGCCAGAGTCGTGTCTGGGGTCCCAGCCTCTTGTGTAGGAGCAAGATTCCTCCTTTTGGACGATGGTACTGACCCTGAGGGGGCAATGTGGCCCTGTTCAGTGGGGGCAGTGGCGCTGGTGGACTGGACCAATGCAGTGGGTGTTGGTATGAGGACAGAAGGGCTTGCTCGGGTCTGAGTCACTGCCGGGGTAGTGTTGGCTGCATCTGCACATGCAGTTACCACCACCCAGCTGCTTAGGGCAGCAGATGTCAGTCCTGCCCCAGATATGTGTGTCACAAGCACAGCCACAGTGGACGCACATGAGCCTACCTTCCGGACAAGATGGAAATCGTCCTGGGAGTCCTCCTCACACAACAAAACATACGCTGCCTGACCCAGAGCCCGGGTGGAGGTGTCCACAGCTGCACCTGCAGCTACCACCACCGGTGGACCTGTGACAGCAGAAGTAGATTGCTGTTGGGTGATATGGGCGCCAGGTTGTGATGCAATAGCTGCATCACCAGGAAACACAGGGGGAAATCCTGTCCCAGAGGGGCACCCCTGCCTCTTCCACCCCTGTAGCCAACCTGGCCACCCTGGACTCCCCATCCTCCCTGGTCTCCACGCCTACATGCCCGACCACGTCCAGCCCTTGGATGACGGCCAACATTGGCACCCTTAGCCTTTGGTGGCGTCCCAACCATTGCACTGATTGAAAATGGGATATGGGAGGTTCACTCAACAATTGTCCTGGGCAATTGGCTAGAAGGGGGCAGGGTACTTGATGGTATGGGTACCCAAGTGCCCCTGCAAGGCTGTCTGTGACCCCTGGGGAGAAATGACGGGTCACGCAACGCTTAGGCACCCCCTGAAAAAAAAGAAAAAATAAATAAAAATAAAAAAGTTAAAATGAGATTGTGCTCCCCAAATTAGAGAAAAAAAATAAAAATGTGTGCACGCGACCCCGGTAGCCCTCAAGCATGAATATTACCTCCAGCAGTACGGTGTGGCACCCAGGAACACAAAAAACACATACACGTGGAACACGTGGGCTACAATGACCTCTAAATGGTACGCATGCACAGGGGGTACCACAGTGGGAAAAAAGTGTATGCGACTCACCGTCTGACTTGCATGGAAAAAAAAAACACGCACTTGTGTGCGTAGGCAACACCCCAGCAAAAGAAGAGGTACGGGCTTCAGACGCTGTGAAGTAATCGTGTGTGATTCCAGCAGAGTAAATACATGCATTGGTCTCCACGAACAGCACGTACAGTGTTTTGCTGGCCCACGCTCACCTTAACCCGTGCAGAGAGCAACACCTGCACACGTAACGTCACAGACGTGCTTACGTGCTAAGGGCCTTTCCTTGAATTTCACGCATTAACACGCGGACATGCTGTTTTTTCACATGCTGAATCACTATGCAGCAGTCACAGGGAAACGCCTGTTCGCGTAATGTCACAGACGTGCCTACGCGCTAAGGGCCTTTCCTCAAATTACACGCTGACATGCAGTTTTTTCACGGGCCGAATCACTCCGTATCAAGTTGGCCATGCAACAACCCACGGAAGACCACACTCCTGCCCAGAAGGCCATTTTCCTGCCCCAGAGCCCCAAGCATGCTCCTGCCTGCCATCTGCTGCTGCCTGCCTGCGTGCTGCCCACGTGCCCTGCTGTTTGGTGCCTGCACATCAACCATCTGCAGGGGTGCAGTTGCTATGACCACCCCTACTGGAACAGAAGACTCCCGACTGGGATACCATTGCTCCACAGCCCAGCCCCAGAACCCAGTTTCCCACCCACACCTGCCTCGGGGGTTGCCATGTCGGACACAACCAGTGGCAACCCCCCAGCAGAGAGGCAGGGGGCTACCAGCTTCAGTGCCAATTAAGTTGGTATCCTGGTGGTGCAAGTCCTGGGGCAGTATGATGCCCTCTTTGGAAGTTCACGCGCTGACAATGAAGGACCGAAGAGGATCTGGATGTACACCGTGAATGCCATCAATGTGGAGGGGGTGGCAGTCCGCGACATTCAACATGTCCAGAAGCGGTGAGAGGACTTCAGGTCCAGGACCCTCAACAAGGCCCGGCGCCTCTTGAAAGCAGTGGATGCTGAGTGGTGCCGGGTCCGCCTAACCAACAACCAGATGAGGGTCCTGGAACGTATACGCCCAGCACTCCACCTCCAGGTCCTTGAGAGGCAGACCCGCCTGGAGTCGAGCGGTAAGTGTACATGCATACTGATTGGACGCAGTGCATGTTGAGGTGTGGCAGGAGTGTGCAGGTTGCACATATGTCTTTGTAGGGCAATGTATGGATTTGTATGTACAGGGACATGAGCCTGCTGCATGTGAGTCCTCTCAAATGTGAGACACATCGATGGTGTATGTGTTGGTAAGCATGCTGGCGAAATGTATCTGTGGGTGCACACATTTTTTAATTTCTGTGTATGTACTGTGGCATGGCTCTGGTGTCACACATGGATGCTGCTTCCACCTGCATGTATGTGCACTAAGAAGAGTAGGAATCTGTAGCTGTGAGCCAAAAGGGGCAAAAGATACAAAGGTACAAACAAACTGGATTCCCTCTTGGGGTGTATGCTGAAATGGGAAAGAGTGTTCCACGAACCTTAGGAAACTCCAGCCTTCTGCACAGATTGCTATAACAGAGGTCCACGCTGTATGCTCATGGCTGGGAACAACAGCAGTGGGTGTCTGTAACACTGAAAACGCGACAAGGGAAGGGGCAGAGGTTGCCTGCCGGAAACCAACAGGCAAGCTCTGTACAAAGGGATTACATAAGACACATGAGAAGACAAGAACAGATATATCAGTGAAAAGGAAGTCAATGAGCAATCTAGCAGAAGGAAATGAAGGAAAGGCAGTTAGACTGAAGTAGATAACCTAAGGTGGAGTACAGAGGACTCAAGGAAGAGAACAAGGGAGCAGCAGTCAGGAAAACAGAAGGGCTGTAAAGTAGGAAGCAGGTCTGCAGTCAAGAGTGGGACTAGGTGCAGGCAAACTGTAGTGGACTGCGGAGGACTGTAGTAGGCTGCAAGGCAGGGAGTCCAGAAGAACAGGACAGAGAGAGATTAGTAGGAGGCGACAGACAGAGAGCCCAAAAGATTAGGGCCATGAGGTAGGGAGCCCAGAGGAGCAGGGCTGTAGGCAGCTAAGTGTAAAACAGGCTGTACTGCAGAGGAGTGTAGCAAGCCGCAAGGCAGGGAGTCCAGAGGACACGGGCTGTAGGCAGCGGAGGGAGCAGGCTGCAAGGAAGGAGCCCAGAGGACAAGGGCTGTAGGCAGCGAAGAGGTGCAGGCTGCAAGGTAGGGAGCCCAGAGGACAAGGGCTTGTGGACAGCACAGGGTTGCAGGCTGTAGGGCAGAGAGCCCAGAGGACAAGGACTGTAAGCAGCCGGAGTGAGGCAGGCTGCAGGGCAGGAAGCCCAGAGGACAAGGGCTTGGAGACAGCAGAGGGTTGCAGGCTGTAGGGCAGGGAGCCCAGAGGACAAGGACTGTTGGCAGCCGGAGTGAGGCAGGCTGCAAGCCAAGGAGCCCAGAAGAGCAGGGCAGCAAGGAGTGAGCCCAGAGGAGCAGGGCCGCTGGCTGTAGAGGGTTGCAGAGGACTGTAGTAGGCTGCAAGGCAGGATGCCCAGAGGACAAGGGCTGTAGGTAGAAGGCAGCGGAGCATGATCGGCTGCAAGGCAGGGAGCCCGGAAAGGGCATTGGATCAAAACAGGATAATGCAGCAACAGGAACAGCATACAAAGTAGCGGGTCAAGGCAAACAGGAGCGGGGAGATCTCAAGATGCAAGACACTGTGCTCCTTCAGGCAGCTGCTTATATACAGCCCTGCCCTGTTCTGAGGCAGGCTAATTGACAGCACCCGGGGCAGCACACCTGATGACAATCTGCCTCCTCCCTCTCTGGTCCTGAGCAGGTGGAAGCAGCACTGGCCGCTAGGCCTTCTGGGGATTGTGGTCCCAATAACGATGAATGAGAATAGCCAGGAATTGAGGACTGTAGCCAGGTGCATTATGGTAAATGTAGTTAATTGAATAAAATAAGAAAGAACCAAAGTTGAGCAAATGGAAATAAAAGACCAAGGCGTGAAAAGGAGTTGTTCAAGGAGTATTAGGAGGATACATGAGTACCAAGTAGTCTATGATGGTTGCCAATGTGTGTGCCAGCGGCGCGGGCATGACATGGGGAGTGATGAGTCTGGTGCCACGTCCGTGGCCGCAGCTGCTGAGGGTAGGTCCAAGAGGCGGAGGTCGAAGGTGGACTCCTCGGCAACAGAAGGGGCAGCTGAGACCCCACAGGGTCCGATGGCGGAAGATGGCACACAGTCATCCAGGTTGGTGGGGGGTTTGGTTGAGGAGGAGGCTGTGGAAGGGCCACACACGGGGTCTGGAGGTGGGATTCCACTGGTGCTAGTGGTGCAGTCCAGGGGCAGGGACAGGAGGCAGCACAGGCCACCTAGGAGGTGCCTGTGTGTAATCCTGTCCCTGGTCCTGTGACTGCATCATCCGGCACCAGCAGGGATGCCTACGTCCAGACCCGTTTTCAGGGAGGGGATGAGCGCACAACAACTGGCCTTCCTCTCCCTGCGGACGTGGCAATCCGGGACCGGGTTGAGCCTGTCCTGGCTGGGATGGTGTTGCGTCAACGAGGCATGCGAGATGACCTGCAGTGTTTTCGTGAAGACACTGCACATCATCTCGGATGCCTCTTTGACCGCGTTGACCTACTAGGACGGGTCACCAGTGCTGGATTCCTCCGTTTGCTGGACCTTCTTCCGACCCCCTCCTCACCTGAACCCCCTATGCATCAGTCGTCCTCCGTGCCATCTTCCGGTCCATGTATCACCTGGGTACCCTGTGGAGCTGCCTCTGACCCAGTGGCCAGGCTGGTGGAGCACATATCCCTGCCACAGTCGGGAGTCGGAGGTCCAGCAGGGGTGGCCACTCCAACAACTTCACCCCAGCAGGAGGAGGGCGTGCAGGCATCAAGAGGCAGGGCACAGGCACGGCAGCATCAGGCTCAAGGTGGGAGCGATGATGGCTCAGGGCCATCAACATCAGAGGGGCAAGCATCGGCCGGAGGTCAGGAGGACCCTGGATTGGGAGTGTCTGCGGTTGGGTCAGCACATAGATGCAGATTGGCAGCGGGTGGAAGAAGCACGGCTCACTATGGTCAGGGTGGAGGAATCATTGGGCAGGGCGCTGAGGCGGGCCGAGTGCCTCGAGGCAAATCGCAGGGAGTTGGAGGTGGACATGGCTCTATCCCTGCGAAACCTCGGGCCATGGAACAGGCCCACCTCCAGGACATAGAACAGGAGTTCGATCAAGCGCTGTCCCGGGAAATCAACAAGTGAGCCGTAGGACTTGCCCGCCGCCATTGAATATAGTTAGTTAGTGTTAGGTTTCGTTTATGTTTTTCTTTCATTTCGGGCGCTTGGACTATGCCCCACCTTTTTGTAGATAGTTTTTTATTAGGTAGGGATCTTTCTAGGTTTCCTTTCAACTGTTGGGCTCATGGACCCTGGATTTGTGCTTTTCTCATCATTTTTTTGAGTTTACCATGGAGAAATGGATTTTTCAGATTTTTTTTCTTTGGATTTGGTTTGCTGGACGGACACTTTGGACCGATTTCATTTGTATTTTTTTTTTGATTCTGCTTTCATGTTTTCTATTTCATTTTTTTGGAACATGCAGCAGTTTGTTTGTTATTTCCGTTATTGTGTGATTTTATTTCATTCCCTTGCTTTTGTGTTTAATACATTTTTTTTCATACTTCAATGTGTGGTATTCTCTCATTGGTTTCATGCATGTCACGATGTGGGTTCTCTCATTCACTTGCACCCATTGTGTGTGTGTGACGGACATGTAGTGATTGCATACATGCCATTTGGGATGTATCATGTAATGGGGATTTCAATGTCAGGTGGATGGAATACTTGGTTCAGTGTTTGGACTGGGGTGGCGTGGGGTGGAATTTGGGTGGCCATAAGGGCCGTGATTGTGGAGTGATGACGTGTTGGTGGGGGGACATGAGTCGGGGCCTGCTGGCAGGTGCCCCTCACTGCTGGGTTGTTGAGGGGGTTCAGGGGGACATGAGTCGGGGCCTGCTGGCAAGTGCCCCTCACTGCTGGGTGGGTGTGTAACGCTCACCTGGTTCCCCCGGAGGCGCAGGTCTGGATCTGTCGAGGATACCGTCTTCAGTGTTAGGCGCAGGGTTCGTTTTGCTCCCGGACTGGGCCCCCTTCCTACCGACAGTTTAAGCTGAAGAGTGAGATGTCTACAAGGGTAAACCAAGGTATTAGTGTTTGGAAGGTTGGGAAAGTTCCTTGCCCCTCTCGCCCTTTCTTTCCCCGTGGAACTGGATTGTTATTGCGCTTACCTTATATAGGTAATTGCCGGGCTCTCCATCCTGCGTCTTGTGCAGGGGCGCTGGGTCCAGTTGCTTCACTGGATGCGAGCTCTGCCTCTTGATAGCAGAGGATTTGCTGAGAGCGAAGACGCCGTTAATGCACGAGCATGCCTTGTAAGTACTAAAGTTCCTTTTAGATTGTTCTCTTCTCGTTCAAAAGTCTTAAGTCTTTAAAGTCTATGTCTTTTCCCTTTTTAGATGCTGTGGTGATGAAGATTATCCTTCTAATGGCACGTAAGTAGAAAGACTATTCTAGCGCTGTAGAATGCACCGTAATGTCTCTTTTGTCTTTGCAGGTGCCGAAATGCAGCGCGAGCTGAGTTGGTATGGGCGTAACACAGGTAAGCAGGCTCTGTAGTTAAATATTCCTGACCGAAGTTCTTTCTCTTTGCAGATGTCGGATGCCGAAAGAGAAAGGCAGAAAAAGGCGCTTCGGATGCTGCCGCTGGATTAGGTAAGTAGATTCGTTGCCCTTGCGTTAGCCTAACCTGTGCCCTTGTCTTGCAGGAGCTGCAGAATACTGAAGAAGACTGAAGGTTGGATTCCAGCAGGTTATTTAGTATTCACAGGATCTGGAGCTGGAGGTTTCCGGGAGCTGACACGGTGAGCGTCCTGCTGCAGATGCAGAATAACGCAAAGCACGTGAAACCAATCGGGTGTGGTTTAAATAGCCTTCTGTAGTGCTTAGGCGTCTTCTTCCACGGCCCCACCCAGGTAAGAAAAGAGTTCCAGATTTCTAGAAGAGTTCCTGTGTTCTTCTTCCAGGGAGTGGCTCCTGCTCCACCCAGACAGAAAAGTAGTCCCAGGCAGAGAAGGATCAGGAGACCAGTTAGCTGGTAAGTAAGCAGCATGGTCTGCTACAGGTAGGTCCACCAAGCACTCTTACCTAATATGAGATATGAGCCCGGTGCTTCCAGTGACGGGACCGGTCACCATCATGAGCCTGGCGCCACTGACGCCAGGACAAGGTCCAAAAGTTCCCAATCGGGACTGGCTGGTTCCTGGGATCAGAGTTGTGGGCCTGCTTCCAAGGTCGTGGGGCAAGTCCTGACCCCATGAGCCCGGCGCTTCCAGTGCCGGGACCGGTCACCATCATGAGCCTGGCGCCACTGACGCCAGGACAAAGTCCAAAAGGTCCCAATCGGGACTGGCTGGTTCCTGGGATCAGAGTTGTGGGCCTGCTTCCAAGGTCGTGGGGCAAGTCCTGACCCCTTGGAAGCAGGGATCATGACAGGGTGAGGGGGTGCAGGGGGCATGAGTTGGGGCCTGCTGGCAGGTGCCCCTCACTGCTGGGTGGGTGAGGGGGTGCAGGGGGACATGAGTCGGGGACTGCTGGCAGGTGCCCCTCACTGCTGGGTGGGTGAGGGGGTGCAGGGGGACATGAGTCGGGGCCTGCTGGTAGGTGCCCCTCACTGCTGGGTGGTTTCAGGGGTTCAGGGGGACATGAGTCGGGTCTATCAAATGTGCTCACAAGTGCATGGTGCCATGTGGGCTGCCTGCAGGGCATGGGTAGGGGGGAACCGCACACCCGGGAGGGCCCACGATTCCAAATTGCGTGTAAAACTCCCTGCGCACCCCCGAATACACGTACCCCGCTCGCACAAGGCCTATCATGTGTGTAAGTTCCCACGCACCCCTCAAATACACGTAGCACGCTCGAACAGGGCCTATTGCATGTGAAAATTCCTGTGCTCCCCCCAAATGCACGTACCCCGCTCCCACAAGGACTATCGCGTGTGAGAATTCCTTGCGCATCCCCCAAATACACGTAGCCTGCTCGCAAAAGGCCTATCGCGTGTGTAAGTTCCCGCGCACCCCCCAAATACACGTACCCCGCTCCCACAAGGACAATCGCGTGTGAGAATTCGCGTGCACCCCCCAAATACACGTAGCCCGCTCGCTTAGGACCTTTCGCGTGTGAGAATTCCCACGCACCCCCCAAATTCACATACCCCGCTTGTACAGGGCCTATCGCGTGTGTAACTTCCCACGCACCCCCCAAATACACGTACCCCGCTCGTACAGGGTCTCTCGCATGTGGTACTTCCCGCGCACCCCCTGAATACACGTACCCCGCTCGCACAAGGCCTAGCGCGTGTCTGTTCCTGCGCACCCCCCAAATACACGTTGCACGCTCGTACAGGGCCTATCGCGTGTGTAACTTCCCGTGCACCCCCCAAATACACGTACCCCGCTCGCACAGGGCCTATCGCATGTCAAACTTCCCGCGCACCCCTCAAATTCATGCAGGCACCCCTTCCACCCTGGGCATGCCCCACATGCAGCCCACACCACAGGGGAGTGCTTTTTGTACGCGGTTTACCTGGCACGAGCAGGTACGTGTATTCTGGGGCATGCGCAGGGAGTTTTACACATGTTTTCGTGGTTGAGGAGCTGTATGCTGCTCCACTGGCCTTTGCGCCATATACTGGATTTGTGCGCTGTTCATGGCGCATGGGCGGGGTTGGGGGCGTAACTGACGCTGCTACAGGGTCGCTGCGCCACTCTGCGCCACAGCTGGTTATGGATGTTGTAATCCATGAATACGCTGTGCGCTGAAATGGGTTTTGGTGCACGCGGCTGGCACAGACTGCTGCACGCGCACACTGTGCGCCAGCCGCGTGCGCTACTTGTACGCTGATTTTTATGAATTACCCACTATATATTTGAATCCAAAACCTATAAGTGTAATCCAAGACAATGGGTAGCAGATGCAGCAATTGGCCTTGTGTACTAATTCAACTTTCAACTGATTCTGTGAGATTTTGTTTGAGGTTACTACGACTCCACGTAAAAGGAGCAAGATCTCTTACAATATGTTTTACAATTAACTTAAATTACTTAAAAATACACTGCATAATATATTTACTCTCTAAAAATGTCTTACTTTACGCACCTTAGCCCGTGCACATGTGACACTAAGTAATATATATATATATATATATATATATTACATGGCCACGGTAGTGGCCATGTAGTTATGGTTAAGTTGCTGTTTCCATAGGAAGAGCACTTTTTGGGTGGCTTATAACTTTACTTTCCCTGGACGGATCCTCACCAAACTTTGCAAAACAAGTATTTGGGTCACTCTGAATTTATTTGCAAAGATTGGTGAGGATTCGTCCGGAGGGGCAAAGTTATAAGGGGGGTCCCAAAACTTTTTTTTTTCCCATAGACTGAATGGGAAAAAAATGTTGCTCGCGCCTACAGCCCAAACCGCTGGACGGATTTCCACCAGGAGCAGCGGCTTGGTCCCGAAAGCGTGCTTTTGCAAATTTGGTAAAAATCCGTCCAGTAGTTTTTTTTTAAAATGACCAAAAAGTAGGTAAAAAAAAATTAGTGATATCTGTGTTTGGTTCGCGGACAAACTTCCCTGTTCGCTCCGCGGACAGTGTCCTGATTGGCCAATCGTCTTGCGTGATGTTCGCGGACATGCAAGGTGTTCGCTGATTGGATGGCGTGGAGCATGGAGCGTGAAGCGCGTCAGATTTTTCGGTAGCGCCCGCCATCTTGGATTCGCGGACGTCCGCAGACAGCGCGGTGAAACTTTGTTCAAAATGTGTATTTTGTAGAGTGTGTTGGTGTGTAGGAGTGTTTGGGGAGGGTGGGAATGTATGAGATAGGATGAAAGTTGTGTTTTTTGTGTGTTAGACATTCTTTTTGTGTTCGATTTGTTTGCAGACATCACGGGTGTTCTGAAATGTTCTAAATAAACTGACTGGGGGTGTTCTAAGGACTCAATATGTGTCCGTTTTGTTCGCAAGCAATGTGAAACTGTTCTAAGAACACTCGCGGTGTCCGGGGAGTGTTCGTAGGGGGTGTCCTGAGGACGCTGTCAGTATTGTTCTCTGTCAAGTTGAATGTGTTTTAAGAACACCCGCGGTGTCCTGAAATGTTCGCAAATAAACAAAATGGGGGTGTTCTGAAGATGTTTTTGAGAACACTCCCGGTGTCCTGAAATGTTCGTAGGGGGTGTCCTGAGGACGCTGTCCGTATTGTTCTCTGTCAAGTTGAATGTGTTCTAAAAACACCGGCGGTGTCCTGAAATGTTCGCAAATAAACAAAATGGGGGTGTTCTGAAGACGCTTCTAAGAACACTTGCGGTGTCCTGGAATGTTCGTAGGGGGTGTCCTGAGGACGCTGTCCGTATTGTTCTCTGTCAAGTTGAATGTGTTCTAAGAACACCCGCGGTGTCCTGAAATGTTCGCAAATAAACAAAATGGGGGTGTTCTGAAGACACTTCTTAGAACACTCACGGTGTCCGGGGAGTGTTCGTAGGGGGTGTCCTGAGGACGCTGTCCGTATTTTTCTCTGTCAAGTTGAAAGTGTCCTAAGAACACTCGCGCTGTCCTGAAATGTTCGCAAATAAACAAGATGGTGGTGTTCTGAAGACGCTTCTAAGAACACTCGCGGTGTCCGGGGAGTGTTCGTAGGGGGTGTCCTGAGGACGCTGTCCGTATTGTTCTCTGTCAAGTTGAATGTGTCCTAAGAACACTCGCGGTGTCCTGAAATGTTCGCAAATAAACAAGATGGTGGTGTTCTGCAGAAGCTTCTAAGAAAACTCCCGGCGTCCTGGAATGTTCGTAGGGGGTGTCCTGAGGACGCTGTCCGTATTATTCTCTGTCAAGTTGAATGTGTCCTAAGAACACTTGCGGTGTCCTGAAATGTTCGCAAATAAACAAGATGGTGGTGTTCTGAAGACGCTTCTAAGAACACTCGCGGTGTCCGGGGAGTGTTCGTAGGGGGTGTCCTGAGGACGCTGTCCGTATTGTTCTCTGTCAAGTTGAATGTGTTCTAAGAACACCCGCGGTGTCCTGAAATGTTCGCAAATAAACAAAATGGGGGTGTTCTGAAGACGTTTTTGAGAACACTTCCGGTGTCCTGGAATGTTCGTAGGGGGTGTCCTTAGGACGCTGTCCGTATTGTTCGTTGTTAAGTTGAAAGTGTTCTAAGAACTATTGCGTTGTTCTGAAATGTTCGTAGGGGGTGTCCTGAAAACGGTGTCCGTATTGTTCGCTGGCAAGTTCAAAGTGTTCTAAGAACACTCACATTGTTCGCGGACATTAAAAGTTTCCCATAGATCATAGTTGAAATGTTTGACTCTATGGATGTGATATGCTGCGGTGGTTGTTGCCAGGGCATAGAGTCTTGGGTGCATGGCCATATCACATTCATATTTGCTTATAACTTTGGGTGAAAAACAAATGTATAAAGAAGAAAGGTATTAGAAAGGTATTAGATACTATGGATGTGATATGCTGCTATGGTTGTCCTTATTATTGTATACTTACTGTTTGGTCTAGTAATGGGAGTCCATGTTTTTCTTCTTCATTTCTGTGATAAAAGAAAATAGCATGTTAGTATTAGTATTTTGTAATGACTTATTACATTGTATAAGCAATATACTTTTATTTTTTTTCGACCCTCATATTTAGTAGAGTACAAATCAGAGTACTGTCCAATTTGCTCAGTTTCTGTATTTGTTGCTAAAATCTTTGGGTCTGTGGGAGAAAAAAAAATCCATGTTGGATTAAAAAAAAAACCTTTTTCTGTTATGCTACAGTTTATTTGTTTGTTTGTTTTCAATGTTCACTTTTTGTTTCTGGCTAATGCTTTATACTTTGCTTTGTTGTATTTTTTTTGGAGCAGTAACAGATTCTTCATTTGTTTTGATATTATAAAATTTTGGAGCAGTTAGATACCGATTGGCGTATTCTAACTGTCTATTTTTTAAATATATTTTAGTGGTTTTGATTTATCTATTTGGATATTGTTAAATTTTGGGACAGTTAGATACCAATTGGCGTATTCTGTGTATTTTTTGGCCTAATTTAGTGCTATTCATTTATCTGATTAGTTGTTGTAGAATCTTTGAGCTGTTAGATAGCTTTTGGAGTATTCTAACAGTTTATATTATTTTAACACAAATTTATAATTTTTGGACAGTTAGATACCAATTGGCGTATTCTAACTGTGTATTTTTTGGTTTGGTCTAATTTAGTGGTATTCATTTATCTGATTAGTTGTTGTAGAATCTTTGAGCAGTTAGATAGCTTTTGGAGTATTCTAACAGTTTATATTTTTTTAACACAAATTTACTTAAAGGTTTAAATACAGTTTATTCATCAAATTTTGGTTTTAAGAACATCAAATAAGCGTTTGTAAGATTTGCTGGTAATCTCTGCTTTAGAGTAATGGTACTATCATTACATTCAAACCATCCACATTTCTTTTTTATATATGCAGTGTAGTGCCCTGAATTGGTTGTGGCTCCTGCGTGGTAGATTATACCTATTGTTGTGAAGGTTTTCTTACCAAGTGATATTTGACCATGTGTGAATCCAGTCAGCTTGCAGTTGTTTTTGGTACCATCTGCATTGTAACGTAGAAGCATTAGTATTACGTATTTACTATGTGTTTGTATTACTAACGTGGAGCGATTATCTGAATTGCAGGTAGAGCATAATCTACCATGGTTTGCATTTTGTACAAGTTGCTGAAATGGAATGGATTCACAATTTGGTATTGATATATATATGAAGCGTTCATTGGGGATTTCTTCTTGTGTCACATTGTTGCAGAGAGTGCATGTATGTTTCCACATGTATGAAATCTGAAAGATTTCATTTATAGGTATGTTTTTGTTTTCCAGTACTTGTAGTAAGTACATTAGAAATTCTTGTGGATCTTCCTGTGAGTTTATAGTGAATTTCACCATTCCAGCACAGTAGTCCAATTGTGGTCTTATTCCAAAAACACTATGGCCCTCATTACGACCCTGGCGGAAAGTGACTGACCGGACCGCCACAGCGTAAATAGCGTTTCCGCCATTGCACGAAGGAGCAAAGTGCGGCCCATTCCGACCCATCGGGCACGAGCACCACGGCATGGCGGAAGTGCAAAGTCCGCGATGGCGGAAATGAACCCAAAACGGCCCACACCGCCGCCGTACGGCGCCCTAGGTGCAATACCGCCACCCATCACAGCGGACACCGCAGTGTGCGCCTACCGGAAAGTACGGTGACCGGAAATATACGGAAACGGAAGTTAAAACACGGGGCCTGAACGGGCAACATCCCGCCGTACACCTATAAAACCACTAAAACCACACAACCACTAAAATCACTACCCTGAGACACACCCCAACCCGTCATCCACCCTAGCGAAACCAAGAAAAATGGGAAAAGTAGCGAAGAAAGCGTGCGACCGCAAGCGGCAGGTCCACTTCTCCCGTGAGGAACTCACCGTGCTAACAGAGACCCTCCAGGAGAATGCTGCCGTCGTCTTATGCACGCAAATGACCAGGACGGCACTTGCAAACAAGAAGGCCATATGGGCTCTGGTGGCACAGCGGGTAAGTGCGGTGGGGACCGCACCCCACAGCAATGCCGTAAGCGATGGGACGACCTGCGGATACGCGTCCGCAGCATACTCTCTGCCAACCGCAACATTGCCACAGCCACCGGGGGAGGTCCTGAATCACCCATCAAGTTGACCCCCTGGGAAGAAATCTGTGCCTCCACCATCGGAATGGAGAGCATAGAGGGAGTCGGAGGGATGGAGAAAGGAGTGCAGACATCCGAAGATTCAGGTAGGTGGCCCAAATAAAACAATGCCAAATCCAAAAAGTCCATCCATGTGAAGTACCATGCGTCCACATAGTGCAACAGAAACACATGTCCAGGAGAACGGCCACACACATCGGCCTGATAGCGCACGTTAAAACCCACAATAAATACATAAATAATTAAAAACCCCTAAAACACGCACTACACGTGCAGCAGGCACACCCCAACTGCAGGCTGCCAAACAACTGCACCCTCACTCCACACACAAATGAGAGCACCTCCAAGGCCCCGACCCAAATCACCCTCAGGTACCACCCCAATGCATGTGATACAATGCCATTCAAATTCCCACAGACCCATCAATAACCCTCGCCCTCCTTTACTCCACCACAGGGTCCGATCCAAACGACGAGCTCCAGGACACCCCTACCAGCACACCTGCAAAGAGGGCCAAGACCAACGGCCAAAGACCCTCCACCTCAGCTGCACGCATCAAGACACGGCAGCAGCACAAATCAGGTGGCAGCACAGAGGAGGGAACATCAACAGGCACCCCAGCAGCCAGCATGCCCACAACACCACCACCACAGGTCCCCCCAACGGATGCCACAGAAGGCACTGCTTCTGGTGGCAGCAGCACCATAGGTGACACCCCATTGATGGCAGCATGCTCCGACACAGAAGACGGGGATGTCGAAGTCAGATCCATCCATGACCTGTCCCAATCCCCCTGTCTGTCCCATCCCGTACAACATGAGGATACCACGCAGGGGCACCCACAAGACGACGACTGGCCATCCCCCACAAGCCCTGTGGAAGGGCAACATGAGGACAACAGCCCCTCTGTGACACCCCCGCAAATGGCCATGGCCCAGCAGAGGCAACAGTCCCTCGACCAGTTAATCGTGCAACAGCAGCAACTGGCCACGCTCCTCAAGGACCATGCCGATGAATGTGGGGGCACTAAGGCAGACATAGAAACATCAACTGAGACACTTAGGGCAGAAATGGAGAGAGGTACAGAGACACTAAGGGCACAAATGGAGAGAAGCACCGAGAGCCTGAGGGGGGAACTGCATGCGACGTCCAAGGATGTATGTGCCGAACTTGCCGCAGTGCGCCGTGTGCTCACTGAGCTCTCGCAAACCCTTAGGGACATGCATGGACGTGAGCAGGCAGAGACATCATCCGTTGCAAGTTCCGTCCAGGGCAGCCCCCAACGTAGATCTGGGAGGAACCTGCGCTCCACAGGCAGGGGTGCCCCTGATACCCGCAGAGGGGGCTTGCAATAGCGACTGCCCACTGACAATGAGCATCTTTGGACACTGGTGTTCGGGGGGGAGGTGGGAGGGTGGAGGGGGTGTGTTGGGCTCACTTGGGTGGCGGGTCGATAGGGTGTACAACATGATATCACATATGCCATAAAAAGTGCACGATCAACCAATGAGATGTGTGGACATTGATCTTTGTGAACTAGGCCATCATAGGCGTACAGTCCATATTGTGCATGTCCCAGACACACACAGTGCCACGAGTCCTGTGTCCATGTATCAGCCACCAGGCGTGAGTGCTAGAAGCATACATCAATGAGATGCTGACGAATGTCATGGGCCTCCGGTGCCTCGCAGACTCCTTGAGGTGCTGCCACATCCCCACCCTCATCATGACCATCATCAGGTGCTTGCAGTTCTGCGTCAGGGGGCATGGGCACATTTCTACGTACGCACATGTTGTGGAGCATGACACATGCCATCACCATCTTTGCAACCTTCTCATGGCGGTACAGGAGTGCCCCGCCAGACCTGCTGAGGCAGCGGAAACGACCCTTCAGTAGGCCGAATGCCTGTTCAATGACTACACGGGTACGTGAGTGGGCATGGTTGTAGTCCTCCTCATGCTGGTCCCGTGGGTTCCGGACTGGTGTGAGGAGCCATCTCTTCAGTGGATATCCAGCATCACCTGTATGTGGACGAGAAACGTATGATGTGGAATGCCATTGCTACGTACGCACACCCCCCCCCTTCCTGCCAGGTCATTGCCGAATCACATACCCCACATTATCATGCATGAAATGAGACTCACCGAGTAGCCAGGATCTGTTCCCTGCGTGTCGCTCCATGTAGCGTGGTATTGTAGAGTTCCTCAAGACCATAGAATCATGGGTTGATCCAGGGAATCGGGCACAACAATGTGTAATGATCCTGTTGGAGTCACACACCATTTGTACATTCAGAGAATGAAATTGTTTTCGGTTGCGGTACTGGGCCTCCATGGCATGTGGGACGACCAATTCCACATGGGTGCAGTCGATGGCACCAATGCAACCCGGTATGCCGGCAAGTGCATGGAATCCCACTTTTGTGTTGGTAATTTCCTGCTCCGAGTGTGGTAGGGAGATGTAGTCGTCTGCGTGCTGCAGGAGGGCATCGAGCACTTGCAATAGTGTCCGTGAGAACAGTGGCTGAGAAATGCCATGCAACTGTCCGACTGTGTGCTGGTAGGTGCCTGTGGCCAGGAAGTGGAGTACAGACACCACCTTCAGTAGGGGTGGGATGGCGGTTGGGCTATCTATCATGCTGACAAGGTCAGCCTGTGTCATGTCCACAATGGCGGCTATGGTGTCCCGGTCCAGACAGTAGAGGGTGTGGATCTGCTCATCAGTGAGGTTGAACGGATGTGCTCGGAGGCGTGGGATTGCGGGCTGCCTGCGTGGTGGTAGTGGCTGTGCTGGCGGCCCTTGCTGGCCCTGCCTTGGCCTCCTCCTCCTCCTGCGTCTCCTCCGTGCGGCCGGTTGTAGTTGGTGTTCGTCTTCTTCTTGGTGTTGGAGTACTTGCAGTGCTATCAGGTCCCCCAGGGCCAACATCGCAAGTCCTGCCGGTAGCATTTCGGTGTGGTTGTGGGAGGAGACTGGCTGTGCAATTTATGTGTTTTCAGGCTGAATGGCCTCCACCTGTGGTGATTCATTCCACCTGTGCAAACTGCTCTCCCCTTTGGCCGAGCGCGTCCCGCGCACAACGCTGCAATTCGTGGAATGGCATCTTGCTATTGCAATCATGTATTTGTACCCGATGGCCGTGTAACATTGGTTGATATGTTCATTCTGCTGTGGT
Organism: Ambystoma mexicanum; assembly: GCF_040938575.1. Taxonomy (NCBI): domain Eukaryota; kingdom Metazoa; phylum Chordata; class Amphibia; order Caudata; family Ambystomatidae; genus Ambystoma; species Ambystoma mexicanum. Next base: position 208,755,802 of record NC_090923.1, on the reverse strand, counting down.
CCCATTGTTTCACATACTATCTGTGCAGTCGCGAACAGAGTTGTGAAGGGTCAGTGGAACGTAGTACTCGAGTAACGGTGGGCCCTCATTCATCACTGTACCGAGTTGCAACGACGGGCGGGGCGTCCCATTCGTGGGTGAAGGCAGTTGCCATTTTCACACACAGCCGCACTCGATGGATTAATTAGTGTAATCAAACGGCCACAGATGCCTCTTCGACGTGATGTTGCAAATGAGGAATTCGAAGGGCGGCGCTTTCGGTTTCCAGCTAGCGGCGAGGAGATGCCCACAGGTCTGACTGCAAATATAACGTTCTATTGTTCAATGTCCTTGGGACAGGGGCCATGGCGAGAATGCAATGATTGATATGAATAGTATGGGATGCGCACTAGCGTAGTGGACGATAAGGCAGGACGTTCCCAAATACATGTTACTTCACTACACTGGAATTACGGGCTGGGGCACTGTGGATTTTGCAGGCTGCATAACGCACAGACTCAATGGATATTTCTAATGTTATGTGAGTAAATATTCAGGCGTTTTAATCCCGGGATGAGGGAATGATGAATGGATGCATGGGCAGGTGATTTGATACAGAGTTTGCCATGTACAGGGCTTCTTGGGATCTATCCGCCTCCCCTACGCTATGTGATGCAGGGCTGCCATAGTGGGGCCATCGTCTATCTGGCCTTGTTGAGCCCTCCCTGTCTCGACGCGCCCTCAGACACTTGTGTCCATGCACGTTACCAATCCCATCAGATGGATTCTGTTTTCACAGGCGCATGCACAGGTACACTCGTTTGTGATGGTGTTTACACCTCGATATAGATAGTTATGAGTCGCAAGTGGTTTTTGGGTGGTGATGGACCTTTGGAGTGGGCTAGCATGCATGTGGCTGTGGATTTAGTGTGATCATTGCAGTGAGTTGTTGGAATGTAGTACTGATGGCCATTCTGTTCTTTTTCTTTTCTTTTGGTTGACAGGTATCTCCTCCCCTTTTGCCACTGCCATCTGTATGCCACTCCTGCAGATGGGTTTTACTCCCGACACCTGCTGCTTCGTGTTAATCAGTGGAGCAGCATTACGATCTTATGGGACGATCGCCAATGGGCCACATGCCCTTACGCAGTACTGGTGGCTCGGAGCAACATTTCGGCCTTTCAGCTGGACTAGTGCCTCCCCATTGGGACGGCCCTGCGGTTCTGTGCGCTTCCATGTTGCCTTTTCGTACGTGAATGTGGCTCTGTGTACCATGAGGGAACAGGGCGTCACACAAGTAGTGGCTGGTCATTTCTTGCGGATGCAGCCCACAATGGTGAAATGTGTTTTGGAGTTCATGGCCTGATGGCTGTATGGGCTTGGTGATTTTGATGTGCATTAAATTTCTATTCTGATTTGGCCCGTGTAGCGTTCTTCTTTGCAAGTGATGTGGCATATGCCTATTTGGGGGGCGATGTATTGTGAGGAGATCTGCACTGGGTTCCAGCTTCGGAGTTTAGTTGCGTGGTACTGTACTGGGTGCGTTTGCCTACGAAGCCCGTGAGGTCAGGGATGGGGGCTGCCAATATGACTGTTTGAATGTTGTCATGCTCAGGGGCGGGGGATTGGGTTTTGTGTAACAGATGCCGGTCAGCCAGGTGGACTGGTGGAATGATGTGATTTTCGGAATATTGCTGGTCACAGGTGCCTGTGTTTGCGTGCGTTTCTTGGTGGGGGACTGTGGTCATGTCCATTGGGATGGCTTCTGTATTCGTGCCATCTGTGCCCTGCAGCTCCCATTGGCCCCTGTTGTGTTTCTATTGTACGTTGGCATGCATGGGTGACTTGTACATTTCACTGGTTGCATTGTGGCTTCATTGCACCTACGGGGAGTTGTACTTTGTGGGCAGGGAGCGGTGTACGGGCACTCAGGGGGGCTGTTTACGGTTGATTCGCGATGCCGTACTTCTCACCATGGCGGAATGGTGCATTCCGCCATGCTTGATGGCGTTAGGTACATGTCCGCTAGGGTCGGAATTGGTGTACCGTTGCGCCATGGTGGTGTTTACGGTTTGGCATGGCGCGCGCGCGCGTGCTTGGTGCAGTTAGCGTTGGCGTTCACTACGGTGTCGCTAATGGCATCGTACTTTGCGGTGACGGGTCATAGTCGCACCGAGCGCTATTCGATGGCGGTATTGCATTTCCGCCATCGTTTTCCGAATTCCGCCAGGGTCGTAATGAGGGCCTATATGTGTTGTCAGGATTGTTTGCTGCATTTCTGTGAAGTACTAACATTTGCAAACACAATGGGTCTGTACTGTGTAAGTAAATGTTGTCAACAATTGGTGGTAATTGAAATAGAATATTCATTGCTACATTTGCATAGCAACTTACACCAAATATATTTGAGAATTTAAATGGTCAAGGTAGTTCTGTATCTAACTGCTTTTTTTGGAGTTTGTCTTCCTTCTTTAAAGAAGTACCTGGTTTACTTTCTCTAATTGATTCTTTTTTGTTTGTGGTACTTGATGAAGTATTAGTTTCTTTTACTCTCTTTGGAGGATTTGCAGTGACGTCCTGTTGCATTTCTGTTTGATTTAGTTTTCTTTTACAAAGTTTTAGTTTTTGTGGAACAGAATATGTGTTTAGATGGGGAGTGTATAGAAAGCGAAGTCTATTATATTCTAAAATGCAAGGAATATCAGCGTTTACTTTACTTGCATCAAAGTTGATTAGAAATAGACCGCCAAGTGTACGTAAGCGTGATAGTGTTACATAGCTCATGCCTTCTTTAAAGACTGTGTTACCAATATCTATCATTGCTTTGTCTAGGGTAAGACCTTGTGATTTATGAATCTTGACTGCGTATGCAAGAGTTAGAGAAAATTGTTCTCTGCGTACATACATATCTTTGAAGAGAAGGAATCTAGCTGTTGAGCGTCCTATCCGTTTTACTTCTGAAAGTTTGTCAAAGAGTATATTGACAAACTGAATTTTGTTGTCATGTGGGTATGTTTAAAAGCCAACAACTGTACCCAGTGCTCCATTAACTAGTCCTTGGTCCACGTCAAGGTTAAGTTTAAGCATTACTCTGCAATTTAAGGATAATTTTAACATCTTTTCTAAGCCTGCTGTGTTTGAGATTGATTTTTCTAAATTATTTAGTCTTGTTGTGGCTTGGTCACACATGGGTAGTGTCATACCATGTACATCTAGTTTGTCTGTGGCGCTAATTTCCATTATTGGTTGCATTTCTTTACTTAACATTATTTCATTGAATTTGAGACAGCTTGCAAGAGTTGGCATTAAGGCCATACAATTGACATTTTTGTGGGCTAATTGTTCCATAACATCTGTAGCACATGCATTATCGCCATAAAGTGCATTAATGTGCCGGGTTTTCAATGTTGCTTCTGCTTCTTTAGAAAGTATACCAACTCTCAAACTTTTTAAAATGTTGGCATAAGTTAGATCTGCAGATTGGCGCATGTTTTCTGTTAATTCTCTGTATTGGAAATGTTGCCAAAGGTTGACATTTCCAATGCTGCCAACAGTTTTACGGCAGAGTTTGTGCCCTAATGTTTTAAAAATAGGTTCACCTTTTACTGGTGTTAATTGAAGCAGATCTCCAAAAACAATAATGTGTTTTCCTGCAAAGAGCTCTTCATAGTCTGTTTTGAGTACTTCTTGTAATCTGAGGTGAATCAAAGCTAACATCAGGTTGGAGCCCATGCTCACTTCATCTATTAGTAGCATTTTCATTTGTTTCAATACTCTGCGTAATTCCATTGCAGCTTCTGCAGAAAGTTTGTAATAGTCTAATTTGTTCTGGTGTTCTACTGGTAATAGTAGTAATCGGTGTAATGTATGTTTTGTTACTTCTTGAAAAATGCTACTTTGCTCATTGTTTATTGTTTAGTTTGATTGTAGTATAGTTAAGTCTTCCTTATCTTCATACTGACACATGGTGTTTTCTAATTCTATCATAGCTAATTCTGCCTCATTTGTTATTAGTGGTTCTCCCAGTGGTTCTTGGCTTCCTGTTACAGAAGGTTGACTACTGTCAGGAGTATCCTTATCTAGTTGGGCTTGGAGTTCTTCTTCATGTTGCTGTTCATTGTACAACAGTGTTTTGTACTGTGTAAAGTTTAAATCAGTTATAGTGCTTTCATTTGCTTTGAAAGCATCCTCATATGAGTCATAGTTATCTAGTAATTGTTCTTCTTTACTCCATGGTTTGAAGAGTTGTAGCAGGGACATGTTATATACTTCTTTATGTTGAGGAGTCTTCAATGACAATTTGATATGATTAATTAAATTTGGTTTAGTGAGTTTAACTAAGCTGCCTTCACAGTCTGTCACTCTATATTTACCTTTTTTTTCATCAGGTTTCATATTATTTTTGTATGTGTAGTTTTGGGCTATTTGGTATAGACACATGTTTTCCAAAGTATTACTTCTGTTTGGGTAGTATGTGTCCAATAAATTGTTTTTTAAAATGTCTTGGCTGTTTGGATCATGTTTGGCTATTGTTTCTATATCTTCATATGATTTTAGAACTCTTTTTCTAGATTTAGCTGGACCAAGACTTAGCCATACTATATTTTCAGATTTACCATACAATGAAGTACCAGTTAAACGATCAGCTGCTTCATAAGATCCACATTCTCTATGGGTGAGCATTTTTATGCCCAAGCTGTATAATTTCTGAGATACTGTTTTATCTGATGACAGGTCATTCCAGAGGTCTTGGAGCTCTGTCTTTTCTGCTTTAGTTAAGTATGCTGTGACATATCGTGCAACTGCAAAAGAATTGTCTGCAATGTACTGCACATCTATGTTTGCATTCCATAAGTGAGCAATGATTGCATTATAATCATTGATATATTTTTCTTCTTCTTTTCTTTTTATGTAATATGTATTTTTAGGTGACTAACCTTTAACACTATGTCTAACTGAAGACATGAGGTTGTTTACTTGACCTGTATTTGTAACTGGTCTAGGGAAACCAAATAGGCATTTGGTGTAGTATTTGCCTTTGTTTTTGAATTTGCGACGACAATATTTTCCACATTTGTGTCTTTGAAATTGTAAAATTTGTGCATGAAGATCACTATTTGTGGCTTCTGATGGAATTTCACAAGTGACATATTTTTCAATAAACTGTAAAACAGTGGCATCACTGTCTTGACCAAATTTAGGAGCATCTTGAATCCATAAAAGCATGTGGATATGTGGAGCTCCTCTGGCTTGGTATTCTTTTCTCCAAAAGAAGTGTTTTTTTTGTTTTTTCAGACACGACACACTAGGAGAGGAGGGTAAAGGAGGGTAAAGGGGGGGACACCAACCACAGGGATAAGAAAGGGCGAGCTGAGAGAGGAAGATGTAGAGTGGGTTTTATTTGGGTAGTGAGCAGGTCTTCTCGTGCTCTGAGACGATAGTCTCAAAAGCACTCCGAAGTCGCTCCCCCCTGCAGAGTACTGTGTCACAGTACATACATAAAACTGTGACCCTCGAAAGGTAAGGTTCATCAGCATTCTGTATGGCCTGTGAGGCAGCTTGAGGAAGACGCTGTCCCACAGAGGTGGTCCTTGTGGTGACAGGATCAGAAACAGAGGATGAAGTAGAGGAAATCAACCTGCTACGTTCTTCGCAAGGTACAACCCTGCGAATAGCCCCAGAATGAAATGACCTCAGGTGTCGCTTCATAGTAGTGGTCCCAAAGCTGTACTTACCGTGCTTCCCGCGACTGAGTATCATTTTGCACTCATTGCAGGTAACACGGTTCGCACGAGCCTTAGGAACATTACCATGAATGGTAAATAACCGCCACACCCAAGACTCATGCCTAGTGCGGGTAGTAGGGTTTTCCTCTACCTCATTCTCATCATCCTCTTCTTCCTCCTCCGCATCCTCACTCCTGTTCCCTCTTCAGGCCCTTGGGGAGGTGGTGGTGGTGGAGGGGATGGGGGTGGTGCTGAAGCAGGTGCAGCACCAAGTGGCAGTTCAGCAGCCAAGGATGCCATCTCGATGATGGTGTAGTCTGCAGGCGGCAGCAAAAATCACTGTGTTCTGAAGAATAGCCAGAAACACAATGGGAATAAGCTCTTGGGCGTAGTCTTTTATAGGGGTGCTTGTGCGTGGTTCGCGGACATGCACACTGTCCGCGGACAGATCGAACACAAAAAAAGGATCGGAAAGTTTCAAAAGGTATATAGAAACTCAAGATTGCTAAGTGGGACTTGTGCCATGGTGAGATTTTATTGAAAATTATTATGGATTAACTGAAAATGTACTTTTAAATTGTTCGGGGACATGAACAGTGTCCGCATTTCAGGACACACGATGAGCGTGGGCGCGGTCATATGATCCGTTTGCGAACTAGTCCGCGAAGGAAGCGCCTGTCCGCAGGACACCAAGTGCACGGAGATTGGTTAGCGCATGTGCATTGATGTCCTACGGACACTGTTCGGGTTCTGAAGTAATTAAAAGTGCGTCACATGTGAAACAAACATTTCAGGACACCGCGTGTGTTCTTAGAACAGTTTGAACTTGGTAGCGAATAGTACCGGACAGGTATAGTGTTCTTTAGGACACTTTAATTTTTGTTTGTTTACGAACAATTCAGGAAACAGCGTGTGTTCTTAGTACAGTTTCATGTTGCTAGCGAACACTACGAACAGTTGTACTGTTGTTCAGGACACATCATTTTTGTTTATTTACGAACATTTCAGGACACCAATTGTGTTCTTAGGACAGTTATAAGTTGATAGCGAACATTACGGACAGATATAGTGTTCTTTAGAACACTTTAATTTTTGTTTCTTTACGAACATTTCAGGACACCAAGTGTGTTCTTAGAACAGTTTCAACTTGCTAGCGAACAGTACGAACAGGTGTGGTGTTCTTCAGGACACCTCCATTTTCGTTTATGTACGAACATTTCAGAACACTCGCACTGTCCGCGGACACTTTTACAGGCCGATTCATGGAATAATTAGCGCGGCGCAAGTGGCCAAAAACGTGCGAATCGCAGTGGAATAGCGAAAATCGCAGTGCAAGTGCGAAAATCGCACGAAAAGCAGCGCACATCGATTCATGGAAGGCCGTGTGCAGGAAAACCATTGGATGTGCGATAAAAAAGTGTGCGGCGCACGTTGGCGCACAGGCCATCTAACTGCGTGCGCCAGGTCACAGCGAAAATCGCACAGGCCACAGCGAAAATCGCACATAGCGCGGCGCACGCAACAAAAGTAGGCAGAACACGGGGCGTAACACTCGGAATGGGGAACAACTTGCCAAAATGTGGGCGTCACGGGGGAAGAACAGGGTACAAGTGCGCGGAACGCCCACACGCTCGCCTACAACACGTATTCATGGAATAGAATAGGGCAAAAAAGCGCACGCTCAAACCAGCGCACAGGCACAAACACGACCGCCACAAAAAAGCAGGCGGTAGCGTCTCTGCGCCTGTAAGAAATGGGCGCCAAAAGGTGCGGCAAAAAATAGAACCTATATACTGCTATGATGAATGTCCCATACTGTGGCCCTCCAGGACAAATGACGTGCAAAGGGGTACCCACAAACACGGACACCCGCTGACAAAAAATACGTGTGCGTGTATACCGGGGTGCGCGGGAAGTCTCACACGCAAATTGGCAGGGCATGTGAATTCCAGGGGTTTGCGGGAAGTTCCACACACGATTTGTCAGGGTACGTGGATTACAGGGGTGCGCGGGAAGTTCCACACGTGATTTGGCCGTGTACGTGGATTTCAGGGGTGCGTGGGAAGTTCCACACGCGATTTGGCCGGGTACGTGGATTTCAGGGGTGCGCGGGAAGTTCCACACGTGATTTGTCAGGGTACGTGGATTTCAGTAGTGAGCGGGAAGTTCCACACGCGATTTGGCCGTGTACGTGGATTTCAGGGGTGCGCGGGAAGTACCACATGCGATTTGGCCGGGTACGTGGATTTCAGGGGTGCGCGGGAAGTTCCACACGCAATTTGTCAGGGTACGTGGATTTCAGGGGTGCGCAGGAAGTTCCACACGCGATTTGGGCATGTACGTGGATTTCAGGGGTGCGCGGGAAGTTCCACACGCGATTTGGCCGGGTACGTGGATTTCAGGGGTGCGCGGGAAGTTCCACACGCGATTTGTCAGGGTACGTGGATTTCAGTGGTGCGCGGGAAATTCTACACACGATTTGGCTGTGTGCTCCCAGGTATTCCCTGTACACCATCCATGGCCCCTGCAGGCAGCACACACCACAGGGGACTACCCTGCACACCTGCTCATGTCACCCAGCACCCCCACCCCCCAGCATCCAGGGGCACGCTCCACCAGGCCCCCACTCATGTCTCCCACCACCCCCACCCCCCAGCCACCATGGGCAGCCCCCACCAGGCCCCCACTCATGTCTCCCACCCACCCCCACCCCCCAGCCACCATGGGCAGCCCCCACCAGGCCCCCACTCATGTCCCCTATCACCCCCACCCCCCAGCAGTGCAGGGGCACCCTCCACCAGGCCCCCACTCATGTCCCCCTGCACCCCCACACCCCAGCATCCAGGGGCACCCTCCACCAGGCCCCCACTCATGGCCCCTATCACCCCCACCCCCCCGCCACCACCAAGGGCAGCCTCCACCAGGCCCCCACCCATGTCTCCCACCACCCCCACCCCCCAGCAGTGCAGGGGCACCCTCCACCAGGCCCCCACTCATGTCTCCCACCCCCACCCCCCCAGCAGTGCAGGGGCAGCCTCCACCAGGCCCCCACTCATGTCTACCACTGCCCCCACCCCCCAGCCACCAGGGGCTGCCCCCACCAGGCCCCCACTCATTTCTCCCACCCACCCCCACCCCCCCAGCCACCATGGGCAGCCCCCACCAGGCCCCCACTCATGTCTCCCACCACCCCCACCCCCCAGCAGTGCAGGGGCACCCTCCACCAGGCCCCCACTCATGTCTCCCACCACCCCCACCCCCCAGCCACCAGGGGCACCCTCCACCAGGCCCCCACTCATGTCTCCCACCACCCCCACCCCCCAGCAGTGCAGGGGCAGCCTCCACCAGGCCCCCACTCATGTCTCCCACCACCCCCACCCCCCAGCAGTGCAGGGGCACCCTCCACCAGGCCCCCACTCATGGCCCCTATCACCCCCACCCCCCAGCAGTGCAGGGGCAGCCTCCACCAGGCCCCCACTCATGTCTCCCACCACCCCCACCCCCCAGCATCCAGGGGCACCCTCCACCAGGCCCCCACTCATGTCTCCCACCACCCCCACCCCCAGCAGAGCAGGGGCAGCCTCCACCAGGCCCCCACTCATGTCTCCCACCACCCCCACCCCCCAGCCTCCAGGGGCAGCCTCCACCAGGGACCCACTCATGTCTCCCACCGCCCCCACCCCCCAGCCACCAGGGACAGCCTCCACCAGGCCCCCACTCATGTCTCCCACCCGCCCCCACCCCCCAGCCACCATGGGAAGCCCCCACCAGGCCCCCACTCATGTCCCCTATCACACCCACCCCCCAGCATCCAGGGGCACCCTCCACCAGGCCCCCACTCATGTCTCCCACCAGCCCCCACCCCCCAGCAGTGCAGGGGCAGCCTCCACCAGGCCCCCACTCATGTCTACCACCCCTCCACCCCCCAGCATCCAGGGGCACCCTCCACCAGGCCCCCACTCATTTCTCCCACGACCCCCACCCCCCAGCCACCATGGGCAGCCCCCACCAGGCCCCCACTCATGTCTCCCACCCACCCCCACCCCCCAGCCACCATGGGCAGTGCCCACCAGGCCCCCACTCATGTCCCCTATCACCCCCACCCCCCAGCAGTGCAGGGGCACCCTCCACCAGGCCCCCACTCATGTCCCCCTGCACCCCCACCCCCCAGCATCCAGGGGCACCCTCCACCAGGCCCCCACTCATGGCCCCTATCACCCCCACCCCCCCCGCCACCAGGGGCAGCCTCCACCAGGCCACACCCATGTCTCTCACCACCCCCACCCCCCAGAAGTGCAGGGGCACCCTCCACCAGGCCCCCACTCATGTCTCCCACCCCCCCACCCCCCAGCAGTGCAGGGGCAGCCTCCACCAGGCCCCCACTCATGGCCCCTATCACCCCCACCCCCCCGCCACCAGGGGCAGCCCCACCAGGCCCCCACTCATGTCTACCACCACCCCCACCCCCCAGCCACCAGGGGCAGCCCCCACCAGGCCCCCACTCATGTCTCCCACCCACCCCCACCCCCCCGTCACCATGGGCAGCCCCCACCAGGCCCCCACTCATGTCTCCCACCCACCCCCACCCCCCAGCCACCATGGGCAGCCCCCACCAGGCCCCCACTCATGTCTCCCACCACCCCCACCCCCCAGCAGTGCAGGGGCACCCTCCACCAGGCCCCCACTCATGTCCCCCTGCACCCCCACCCCCCAGCATCCAGGGGCACCCTCCACCAGGCCCCCACTCATGTCTCCCACCACCCTCACCCCCCCGCCACCAGGGGCAGCCTCCAACAGGCCCCCACTCATGTCTCCCACCCACCTCCACCCCCCAGCCACCATGGGCAGCCCCCACCAGGCCCCCACTCATGTCTCCCACCACCCCCACCCCCCAGCCACCATGGGCAGCCCCCACCAGGCCCCCACTCATGTCCCCTATCACCCCCACCCCCCAGCAGTGCAGGGGCACCCTCCACCAGGCCCCCACTCATGTCCCCCTGCACCCCCACCCCCCAGCATCCAGGGGCACCCTCCACCAGGCCCCCACTCATGGCCCCTATCACCCCCACCCCCCCGCCACCAGGGGCAGCCTCCACCAGGCCCCCACTCATGTCTACCACCACCCCCACCCCCCAGCCACCAGGGGCAGCCCCCACCAGGCCCCCACTCATGTCTCCCGCCCACCCCCACCCCCCGCCACCATGGGCAGCCCCCACCAGGCCCCCACTCATGTCTCCCACCCACCTCCACCCCCCAGCCACCATGGGCAGCCCCCACCAGGCCCCCACTCATGTCTCCCACCACCCCCACCCCCCAGCCACCATGGGCAGCCCCCACCAGGCCCCCACTCATGTCCCCTATCACCCCCACCCCCCAGCAGTGCAGGGGCACCCTCCACCAGGCCCCCACTCATGTCCCCCTGCACCCCCACCCCCCAGCATCCAGGGGCACCCTCCACCAGGCCCCCACTCATGGCCCCTATCACCCCCACCCCCCCGCCACCAGGGGCAGCCTCCACCAGGCCCCCACTCATGTCTACCACCACCCCCACCCCCCAGCCACCAGGGGCAGCCCCCACCAGGCCCCCACTCATGTCTCCCACCCACCCCCACCCCCCCGCCACCATGGGCAGCCCACACCAGGCCCCCACTCATGTCTCCCACCCACCCCCAACCCCCAGCCACCATGGGCAGCCCCCACCAGGCCCCCACTCATGTCCCATATCACCCCCACCCCCCAGCAGTGCAGGGGCACCCTCCACCAGGCCCCCACTCATGTCCCCCTGCACCCCACCCCCCCAGCATCCAGGGGCACCCTCCACCAGGCCCCCACTCATGGCCCCTATTGTAACGCTCACCTGATTCTCGCAGAGGCGCCGGTCTTGACTGGGCGACTACCGTATCTTCAAAGGTGATGTGTAGCTCCCGGTTGGCTCTTTGGGCTGGACCTCTGTGCACTGTATGCCTGACGTGTAGAGTAAGATGTCTGCAGATAGAAAATATGGGGTTAATGAACTGGGGTTATTGGGGTGTCCCTATCTCTTTCCTCTTCTCCTCTCCTGTAGACCCCCAAAGGTTAACGCTCTCACCTTAGGTAAGTGAATGCCGAGCTCTCCATCTGCCTCGGGGCAGGGTGCTGTAACCAGTTTCTTCACTGGATAGGTAGCGCAGGCCTCTTGACTTCAGAGGACTGCTGTCCGTCGTTTACTGCACAAACGGTAAGTTTCGAGTCATTCAAATGTCTTTAAAGTCTTTAGTAATGATGTCTCTTGTTTTGCAGGGTTCCGGTGATGGCGGATGACGGGCTGAAGTGAGTTGAAGATGGAGCCCGTGTGATGAATAGAAGCGCCTGGAAGCACGTAAGTAAGCGCTTGTTGCCTGCTTCACTATGCGCTCTAACTGTCTTTTTATTTTGCAGGTACGAGTTCGGAGCGGCTGCAGGGTGCCGGAATACCCACTGGATTAGATGTGGAAAGGAGTAATGGCACGTGAGTATTAAAGTTCCCCAATGTCTTTAAACGCACCTTGTTTTGTCTTTCAGATGCGGGATGCAGCGCCGAAGGCCTCCGGAGCGTGCGAAGAGTTGGTAAACTTTTGTCTTTCAGATGCCGGAATGCAGTGTGAAGACCTCTGGAGCGCACGAAGAGTAGGTAAGCCTTTGCCTTTCAGATGCCGGAATGCTAACCTGTTCTTTTTTGTCTTTATAGGTGTTGCTGAAGACTGGATTCAGGATGGTAAGCCTTTGCCTTTCAGATGCCGGAATGCTAACCTGTTCTTTCTTGTCTTTATAGGTGTTGCTGAAGACTGGATTCAGGATGGTAAGCCCAGGACCGGATGCAGAAGACACGATGAGCGTTCTGCTGCAGAGGTTGCAGAATAACGCAAAGCAAGATTCATCCACCGGGTGTGGTTTAAATAGCCTCCTGTAGTGCTTAGGTGTCTCCTTCCACAGCCACGCCTAAGTAAGAAAAGAGTTCCTGGTAAGAAAAGAGTTCCTGCCTTCCAGAAGAGTTCCAGTGTTCTGAATCTAGGGAGTGGCTCCAGCCCCACCCAACAGGAAAAGTAGTTCCAAACAGAAGAGGATCAGAGGCTCAACTGGCAGGCAAGTAAGCAGCATGGTCTGCTGAAGGTAAGTGCACCCAAGCATTATGAGCCCGGCGCTTCCAGCGCTGGGACTGGGCATATTTATGAGCCTGGTGCCACTGGCGCCAGGACTGGGTCCAAAAGGTCCCAATTGGGACTGGTTGGCACTCAGAACCTGGGTTATGGATCTGCTTCCAAGGGAGTTGGGAAAACCCTGACCTTTTGGAAGCAGAGATCATGACACCTATCACCCCCACCCCCCGCCACCAGGGGCAGCCTCCACCAGGCCCCCACTCATGTCTCCCACCCACCCCCACCCCCAGCCACCATGGGCAGCCCCCAGCAGGCCCCCACTCATGTCTCCCACCACCCCCACCCCCCAGCCACCATGGGCAGCCCCCACCAGGCCCCACTCATGTCTCCCACCCACCCCCACCCCCCAGCCACCATGGGGAGCCCCCACCAGGCCCCCACTCATGTCCCCTATCACCCCCACCCCCCAGCAGTGCACGGGCACCCTCCTCCAGGCCCCCACTCATGTCTCCCACCACACCCACCCCCCAGCCACCAGGGGCAGCCCCCACCAGGCCCCCACCATTGTCTCCCACCCACCCCCACCCCCCAGCCACCAGGGGCAGCCTCCACCAGGCCCCCACTCATGTCTCCCACCCACCCCCACCCCCCAGCCACCATGGGCAGCCCCCACCAGGCCCCCACTCATGTCCCCTATCACCCCCACCCCCCAGCATCCAGCGGCACCCTCCACCAGGCCCCCACTCATGTCTCCCACCACCCCCACCCCCCAGCAGTGCAGGGGCAGCCTCCACCAGGCCCCCACTTATGTCTCCTACCACCCCCACCCCCCAGCCACCAGGGGCAGCCTCCACCAGGCCCCCACTCATGTCTCCCACCCACCCCCACCCCCCAGCCACCATGGGTAGCCCCCACCAGGCCCCCACTCATGTCCCCTATCACCCCCACCCCCCAGCATCCAGGGGCACCCTCCACCAGGCCCCCACTCATGTCTCCCACCACCCCCACCCCCCAGCAGTGCAGGGGCAGCCTCCACCAGGCCCCCACTTATGTCTCCCACCACCCCCACCCCCCAGCCACCAGGGGCAGCCTCCACCAGGCCCCCACTCATGTCTCCCACCCACCCCCACCCCCCAGCCACCATGGGCAGCCCCCACCAGGCTCCCACTCATGTCCCCTATCACCCCCACCCCCCAGCATCCTGGGGCACCCTCCACCAGGCCCACACTCATATCTCCCACCACCCCCACCCCCCAGCAGTGCAGGGACAGCCTCCACCAGGCCCCCACTCATGTCTACCACCCCCCCACCCCCCAGCATCCAGGGGCACCCTCCACCAGGCCCCCACTCATGGCCCCTATCACCCCCACCCCCCCGCCACCAGGGGCAGCCTCCACCAGGCCCCCACCCATGTCTCCCACCACCCCCACCCCCCAGCCACCAGGGGCACCAACCACCAGGCCCCCACCCATGTCTCCCACCACCCCCACCCCCCAGCATCCAGGGGCACCCTCCACCAGGCCCCCACTCATGGCCCCTATCACCCCCACCCCCCCGCCACCAGGGGCAGCCTCCACCAGGCCCCCACCCATGTCTCCCACCACCCCCACCCCCCAGCCACCAGGGGCACCAACCACCAGGCCCCCACCCATGTCTCCCACCACCCCCGCCCCCCAGCAGTGCAGGGGCACCCTCCACCAGGCCCCCACTCATGTCTCCCACCACCCCCACCCCCCAGCAGTGCAGGGGCACCCTCCACCAGGCCCACACTCATGTCTCCCACCACCCCCACCCCCCAGCCACCAGGGACAGCCTCCACCAGGCCCCCACTCATGTCTCGCACCCACCCCCACCCCCCAGCATCCAGGGGCACCCTCCACCAGCCCCACACTCATATCTCCCACCACCCCCACCCCCCAGCAGTGCAGGGGCAGCCTCCACCAGGCCCCCACTCATGTCTCCCACCCACCCCCACCCCCCAGCCACCATGGGCAGCCCCCACCAGGCTCCCACTCATGTCCCCTATCACCCCCACCCCCCAGCATCCTGGGGCACCCTCCACCAGGCCCACACTCATATCTCCCACCACCCCCACCCCCCAGCAGTGCAGGGGCAGCCTCCACCAGGCCCCCACTTATGTCTCCCACCACCCCCACCCCCCAGCCACCAGGGGCAGCCTCCACCAGGCCCCCACTCATGTCTCCCACCCACCCCCACCCCCCAGCCACCATGGGCAGCCCCCACCAGGCTCCCACTCATGTCCCCTATCACCCCCACCCCCCAGCATCCTGGGGCACCCTCCACCAGGCCCACACTCATATCTCCCACCACCCCCACCCCCCAGCAGTGCAGGGACAGCCTCCACCAGGCCCCCACTCATGTCTACCACCCCCCCACCCCCCAGCATCCAGGGGCACCCTCCACCAGGCCCCCACTCATGGCCCCTATCACCCCCACCCCCCCGCCACCAGGGGCAGCCTCCACCAGGCCCCCACCCATGTCTCCCACCACCCCCACCCCCCAGCCACCAGGGGCACCAACCACCAGGCCCCCACCCATGTCTCCCACCACCCCCGCCCCCCAGCAGTGCAGGGGCACCCTCCACCAGGCCCCCACTCATGTCTCCCACCACCCCCACCCCCCAGCAGTGCAGGGGCACCCTCCACCAGGCCCACACTCATGTCTCCCACCACCCCCACCCCCCAGCCACCAGGGACAGCCTCCACCAGGCCCCCACTCATGTCTCGCACCCACCCCCACCCCCCAGCATCCAAGGGCACCCTCCACCAGCCCCACACTCATATCTCCCACCACCCCCACCCCCCAGCAGTGCAGGGGCAGCCTCCACCAGGCCCCCACTCATGTCTACCACCCCCCCGCCCCCCAGCATCCAGGGGCACCCTCCACCAGGCCCCCACTCATGGCCCCTATCACCCCCACCCCCCCGCCACCAGGGGCAGCCTCCACCAGGCCCCCACCCATGTCCCCCTGCACCCAGGTCCTCACAATCACCAACCATGTGCGTAATGGTCAGCCTCCACAGCCAAAAGGCCCTACCAAGTAACCCATTCACCCACATGGAAATGAAAATTACACGTTACACACCCAACGTACATAAAGCAAATGAACCCATGTCTGTCACACACAATGGTTGCAAATGAATTTGAAAACACCCAACATGACATGCATGAAACCAATGAGATGATACCACACAGTGAAGTATGAAAACAAAAATATATTAAAAAAATATGAATGCAAATGAAATGAAACAAACTACAATGCCAATGAAAAAAAGAAAAGGTGCATGTCCGTCCCAAAAAATGAAAAACACCAAATCCAAAAAAAAAATGTACTTCAAAGTCACATGAAAAATGAAATCAATCCGACAGAAAAAAAATAAAATCCAAACACCATTGCTCCATGGAGAAGAAAAAATAAAATTACAAAATAAAACAATCCAATGAAGAACTATGTACAAAATATCCAAGGGTCCATGAGCCCAACTGAACAAAGGAAACCTACAAAAAACCCTAACAAATATACAAAAAGTGGAGCTGTGTCCGTCGACTCCAAATCATAAGAATAAACAGATGAAACCTGAAACTAAAGAACTATATACAAAGGCGGCGGGCAAGTCCAGCGGCTCACTCCGTAGTGTTCCTGGCCAGGGCATCATCAAACTCCTCGTCTATGTCCCGGAGGCGGCCCTGTTCCATGGCCCCGAGGGTCCGCAGGGACGACGCCATCTGCTCCTCCAACCCCCTGCGGATTGCCTCGAGGCACTCGGCCCGCCTCAGGGCCCTCCGCATGGAGTTCTCCGCCCTGACCATCGTGAGCCGCTCCTCTTCCGCCCGCCGCCGCTCCGCACCTATCTGCTGGCCCAACCGCAGCCACACGGAAGACACTTCCTGTCCTGGGTCCTCCTGCCCTCCGGCCGATGCCTGCCCCTCCGATGTTGATGGCCCTGAGCCATGATGCCTCCCACGTTGACTCTGCTGCTGCCTCCGACGCAACTGCCTCTGCCAGCACGACGGCATCCAGGCTGATGGAATCCACCGACGCCGTCGTGCACGTGCCCTGCCTGATGATGCTGGCACATCCTCCATCTGCTGGGGTACAGTTGCTGTGGTGTCCACCCCTGCTTGACCTCCGACTCCCGACTGTGGCAGGGATGGGATCCCCACCGAGCTGGCTGCATAGGTCAGGGCAGGTCCACAGGGGGCCCTGGTGGCATCTGGGCCGGAAGACGGCAAGGAGAACGACTGGCTTATAGCCTCCACAGAGGAGGAGAGGGCCGCCAGATTGGCCGACACATGCAGGAAACCCCCGAACATGGAAGATCCCAATTGGGCCACGTCGGCACGGTGCTCTTCGTGATGATGTGCGTGCTCCTCCCGGGAAGCACGCACGTCATCACGAATTGCACCCGCGCGCATCACAACCCCAATCAGGACCTTCTCCATACGGACACGGGTCCCCTCGTCTGCAGGTGGAGGGGAGTCAGGTGACATGGACATCCCCTCTACCTGCGGACGGGCCTGGGACGGGGCAACCCTGCTGGTGCATGGTGGTGCACTCACAGGGTCAGGGTCAGGGACAGCGACATGCAGAGGCCCCTCCACGGTGACCTGTACTGCCTCCTGCCCCTGGCCCTGGACTGCACCACTTGCACCAGCAGGGATGCCCCCACCAGGCCCCATGTGTGCCCCTGTGATGGCCTCCTCCTCCTCTGTGGAAACCACCAACCTGGATGGCTCCTCACCGTCTTCCACCGTAGCAGGCCCCTGTGGGGGCTCACCCACCCCTTCCGCTGCAGCCGTGGGGACATCCCCGCCGCCTTGCTCCACAGCGCCGTCTCCGCCCTCTTCTTCACTAGCCGCTGCGTAGAGGGAGACAAAGAACACAAGCATCAGGGTACTGTACAATGGTCCCCTAGACAGGAAGCAATAGCAGATGAGTACCACTGTCAAAGTACACTTCCATCATGTCCCTCCACAACACATGGGTCAGTCCAGGCAAAACACACACAGTAACAGGCATGGTGCATGCCATGGACATTTCCATACATGTCCAATGGACTCTTGAAACATACAATGATATGGAGCTCACATGCATCATGGGTCATGCCTATCACATGCACACACTTCACCTCAGTCACATCCATCTGGCCCCATACACCCCAAACACAGCGGATACAAGGGTAACTAGGCTGCATCAGTGAATCTGTGCATTGTCACACACATGTGTCATGCATCCATGGCATGCACAAGTCACAGACACGCAGGTCAGGCACACAGACATGGCTACCATATATGTACCTGCCATCAGCACCCATCCCTCACCCCCACCCATGTCCAGGAACAGAGACTGGCATGCTCTCATGTCTAAAATCAGCATAGGGCTCCCCATGTGGCATTTAAACACATGCAACAACCATGTGGTTCACACATCACTGGTCGCACATGCATTACCATGATGTGTGAACCACACGATGTCCCTGCACACATACATGCATACATGGCCTATGTCACACATACAGGCAAGTATCAGAGAACCAGCACACCGCAACATGCCCTGTCTCACACAGCAATGCTTGGACACTTACCGCTCAACTCCAGACGGGTCTCCCTCTCAAGGATCTGGCCGTGGAGCGCTGGGCGTACGCGGTCCAGGACCCTCATCTGGATGGAACTCATGTGGCCCCGGCCCCCCTCCACGAGGCGCCGGGCCTTCACGAGGGTCCTGGACCTCAAGTCCTCCCAGCGCTTCTTGATCTTCTGGACGTCGCGGGTTGCCACCCCCTCCGCGTTGATGGCAACCACACCGTCGGCCCAGATCCTCTCCCGTCCTTCCTTGCTGGCGCGGGACGATCCAAAGAGGGCATCATACTGCCCCAGGACATGCTCCACCAGGACACCCACTTCGGTGGCAGTGAAGCTGGTGCCCCTCTGCCCCTCTGGCCTGGGGTTGCCACTGGTGCCAGATGTGGAAGTGCCCGACATGGCAACCCCAGAGGCAGGTGTGGGTGGGCAACTGGGTCCTGGGGCTGGGCTGTGGAGCGATGTAATCCCAGTCGGGAGTCTTCAGTTCCAGCAGTGGTGGACACAGCAACTGGACCCCTGCAGATGGCTGATGTACAGGCACCAAATGGCAGGGCACGGTGGCAGCAGGCAGGCAGGCAGGCAGGCAGCAGCAGATGACACGTGGGAGGCTGCTCGGGGCACTGGGGGGCAGTAATTCGGCCTTCAGGGCAGGAGCGTGGTCTTCCGTGTGTTTTCGCGTGGCCAGCTTGATACGGAGTGATTTGGCACGTGAAAATCCTGCACGTCAGCGTGAAATTCGAGGAAAGGCCCTTAGCGCGTAAGCGCGTCAGCACGCGTCAGCACGCATACGCGATTCTATTGGACCAAAGGCCCTCAGCACGTAAGCGCGTCTGTGACGTGACCCGCACGGGTGTTTCCCACACAGCACGTGATGACAGAGCACACGTGGAAAGACTGCACGTCAGAGTGTCATCGCGTGTAATTGGACAGCACGTCAGAGTGTCATCGCGTGTAATTGGACAAAAGTGCACATACACGCGATTGGCCTATGTACGTGTATATCAGGGGTGCGCGGGCACTTACACACGCAAGTGCGTCAGCGCACCTGTATCCCGGGTACGCGGGAATTTCCACACGCTATTGGACTGGGTACTGGATTTCAGGGGTGCGCTGGTCACACGCTCGCCTACAACACGCACAACGCATACATTTGCGCGCTAACAAAATAACAAGCTCAGACCCAGGATGAACATACCGTTCCTAGCAGCAGTGGGCGTGGGCTACCAAAGGAGGAGGAGGAGGATAGTCAGGGCCAGAATATTCACACCCAGAACCAGCCTTTTCGGGATGCCTGATGACCAGGTGTATGGGAGGTACAGGTTTCCACCACACATAATACTGGACCTGGTGAGTGAGTGGGAGGATGACCTCACATCACCCACCCTGTGCTCCCAAGCACTCAGCCCCCTGGAGAAGGTCCTCAATGTACTGCACTTCTTAGCCACTGGATCATTTCAGCGGACAAGTGCCATAGTGGGTGTGGTATCACAGGCCACCCAGTCACGCTGCCTACACCAGGTCTTGAACATCATCACTGCACACCCATCAGTCCGCAGGCACATATACCTGCCCAGAACACCTGCAGAAAGGCATGCTGCCGCCCTGGATTTTTACGGTGTGGCACGATTCCCCAAAGTGCTAGGTGCCGTTGACTGCACCCATGTGGCTCTACGTCCCCCCAGGGCATCAGAGCACATCTATAGGAACCGCAAGCACTGGCATTCCATCAACGTGCAGGTAGTATGTAATGCCAAGGGAATCATCACCTCAGTATATGCCAACTATCCCGGGTCCACCCACGACAGCTTCATTTACCGAATGTCCACCCTAAGCCGGGACCTAGAAGCTGGGCGGCATGGCGATACATGGCTGCTTGGTGAGTATGTATGCCACTACACATGCATGCATGTCAGATACTGAGCAAGGTCACAACCCCACCAATGATACCAATCACCACCTCCACAGGGGACAGTGCCTACCCTCTCAGCCCCCACATGATGACGCCAATTCGGAACCCCACCATGCCACCCCAGGTAAGATATAACACAGCCCACATTACAACCCGGGACATAGTGGAGCGCACATTCGGAGTGCTAAAGTCACGCTTTCGCTCCCTTGACCGTTCTGGCGGGCAGCTGTTGTACGCTCCCCCAGTAGCGTGCAGGATCATAGTGGCAGCATGTGTCCTGCACAACGTTGCAACACGCCGGGGCCTGGCCGTGGACATGGTGGTGGCCCCACATCCCCAACCACATGCACAGCCGCTGCGCATGGGAGGGGAAAGGGCACGGGGGGAGGCAGCCCGTACACAGCTAGTGGCTAATTACTTCACATAGAAATCACACCCCTGTGGAGTGCACACTGCCCTGGCACATTCCATCTGAAAATCAATGATGACTCAACCTGACACTGATCCTGAATGTCTGGAGAATCAACCGTGAAAACCATATCAGCCTGAGATTGTTCACCTGGAAGTGTTACAATGTGTGCATCCCTACCCACACAGACACCACCAATGCAGTTTTGTGAAGAAACACATTCAAGCAGCTAAAATGAATACCCACTTGCAAAATGTAACAAGAGGACAGTACCATGTCAGCCAACCCATCCCCAGCACCGCCACACGACACACCGTGCCATGTCATGCTATTTGCAGGTAAACAAAGTAATCCCCACAACATGACACTAGTGTCACAATGTACAGTGTCCCTAATTGAAACTTGCAACACCTGAAATGCTCACAGTAATGCAGGACCAACAACAAACTTGAGCAGGTACTACCATTAACATGACATCACAAATGTAATAAATTAGTAGTCTCACCACCTGGAAATGCCTGCACTCCCACCACTACCAACTGTGCAGTGTTGGCGCCATGTAGAGTTGTAGGTGCACTGCTGCCAACATGGACCCCATCTCCAAACTAGAGGGCCTTGTGTAGACATGAGGAAGGGACCTGCAAATTGGAAGGTAGACACAGATGATGAGTTACACATCAATGCAACATGCAGTGTACAACACAACAGCAATATGCACTAGGAATGTATACACAGTATTGACTAGACTACCCACACATGTAGTGGGAGTCCAATGTCACCATGTACGTCAATGTCACTTGGGCACACCCTTTGCAAGCCCATGGAAACGGGAAGCAGGAGGGGTGTGTGTGACTCAAACCCAAGCATCTGAACCAAATACATGACAAGCCTGCATGTGCCCAGCCACAATGCAGCGTATGCCCACAGGAACCACGGAAGGCAACAAATTGTCCCAAAAAAATTGGGAAAAAAATAATTAAAAATAAAAATAAAAATAAAAATAAAATTAAAAAAAATCAAAAATGGCCATTGATGGGCCCGGGGGGGTTGGGGAGGCCACCCAGGAGGTCCGAGGACAGGGTGCACACCAAAACCCACCTGTGTGGATCCTGGGAAAAAAAACACCTCCATGGGCTCATGGCCCACACGGCTACCCTATTGTGGGAGTATCACTGCTGTCGCTATTATCACCCTGTGCAGCTGCATCCGGAGGAGGTTGCACTATGGGAGGCAGCCCACGCAAGGCCCTAGTCTGCTCCTCCATGGCTGCAAGCATGCGGGTGTGGTAGGTCTCGTTCTGGAGGATGAGTGTGCGTAGGTCCCCATGCAACAACTCACGGGATGCCCGGACCTCTGCCCTCGTTGCCTGCATCTCAGCTGAGAGCGTACGGGTGAGACGCTCCAGCTGCTGTTCTGTCCTTTGGTGTGTTGAAGCCTCAAGCTCAACAAGAGTCGTCCTGAGGTGAAGGAGCTCCTGCCTCAGGGCTTCCCTGTGGCCCTGGGACTCTATGGGGATGGCCTCCTGCAGAGTCGCCAGTGCCGCCCACCTGTCCCTGTTGGACGCCAACATGTCCTCCCTGTGTGACTGGCAGATGGAGTCGGTTGCCTGCTGTAGTCGCTCCATTAGCCTTTCAGGGGGGACAATGGAAGTGGCCACCCTATCCATGGCCTGAGCCATCATCTCGGATGATGCTGCCTGTTGGGTTGCCATACCGTAAATGGATTGCTCCCATGCGGTATTGCCAGGTGGCGTACGGCCACCACGTCGGCGGGCACCACACCTTTCTGGGGCAAGGCGAACTGCGCCTTGCTGTGCCGGCACTGCATGAGGCTGCAGGACTGCATTCCCCCTCTGATCTGCTGGCCCAGGAACAGGATCAGATGTCGCGGAGTGTGACCCTGCATCCGTAACCACCAAAGGCGTAGCTGCCAACACTGACATCCCCATTGAGGGTTCTGACCCTGGTGCAGGTGGGTGTGACAGAACAGAATCCCTCCCTGGAACACTCACCTGCGACGGCACGTAGGTCTCATCATCCGAATCAACACCTGAGTACAGCTCGGGGGAGGTGCAGCCAGAGACACCCCTTGAGAGCACGACCTGCAGCACTTGTGGGTTCTCACCCACCACCACACCACGTCCCTCACTGGTGGTTGGTCGGCCCTCGGACCCCTCCTGGGTCTGCACCATCTCCACAACCCCAGCAGTATCAGGTGCGTCTTCCCCTGCAAAGACATAAAAACAAAGAAATGGAAACAGGCATTAGCACCATGGCACACAATGAGGGCTGAGAAGCAAGAGAACCAGTACTTGATTGACACATGTCCCACATGACTAAAACCCTCCCATGCATGCACCCTCACTGCATATGAAGGGCAGGCAAATGGCACACACTGATGACACCAAGATGGAAGATGAACACATTTTCTGCATGCTGCCTGGCAGTGGCATCACACATTGGCCTGTGATTGCCAGGTGAAACACACATGCCATCACACAGATGGCATGTACCATTGCTATTGAGTGAAGATGGAGAGGAGGGCAGCACCTATTCATTCAGTCCAGTTCCCGCATGTAATAGCTTTTCTAATTCAAACAGGTCAGATTTTTCACCTGGAGCTGCCAGTCCAAAATGGTCCAATTGCACAGGGACATGTGTGAACAAATAATATCCAGGTAACAAAGTCACTCCACTTTACCATAGCCATGTCAGACATGTGACTAGAGGACTGCGAAATGCCTAGTAAAAGTGGTGGAATGCAGACAATCTGACTGAATGAACAGTGAAAAATAAGCAACAAGGTTGTGGCAAGGTGACACTTCAAGGGCAACTGGCGTGCAGTTGGGCTAGATGTCTACTGTTGGCAGAAGGGATACTGCTATGGCCAAATGCAGCGGCGCAGTATGTATTGCATGAAGCACATGGATGACCCATACGACTCAGGTGCACACACTCTCACCTTGCACACAAACAGAAGCCCTCACACACACACCATGCACATGGATGACACACACATGCATGTGCACTCACCGGACAATGCCTCGTAATCAGGCAGATCTCCCACGCCTTGGATCTGTTCTTCCGTGACGTAGGTCCCAGCGACTGACTCATGTGGAGTGAGTTCCATGTCTACTACTGGAGACCCACCTCCAGTCACTAGAGTTGCGGCATGACTTGAGGCCAGCTTACTCTTTGCCCTGCGCTTTAGGTCATTCCAGCGCTTATAGCAATCATTGGCTGTGCGCCTCACGATTCCAAGGGCACTTACGATGTCCGCAACGGTCTGCCAGTGTGCCTGGCGTTGTGCAGGTGTGGTCTTGGATCCTGCAACAATGACCATCTCGTTATCATGTGCGGACACATACTCAACAAGTGCATTCAGTTCGTCATCCGTGAAGCTGGGCTTCCTCGACGGGCCGGACTGTGTAGCCGTGTCTGGGGCATCAGCCTGTGCCGGACGAGCACTCGTCCTCTTCCGCTTGGAAGGTGGTGGTGATCCTGAGTGTCCTGCGCCGCTCTAGACACTAGGGGCAGGAGCCCTGGTGGACTCTGTATCAGGAGTGTGGGATTGCACACTCAGCATGGGAGTTGGTGCAGGCATTGGCTCAAGTGTAATGGTGTCAGGGGGAATGTCAGCAGGATGGACTAGGACCGACACTGTCCTGGCTGGGTGTGTGAGAGCTGGGGTGGATGGAGCCGCAGCTGCCCTGCAGCCTCTCCGCCCTGCCTACATGGGGCAGCAGATGACCTTGCTGCCCCAGATGCACGTGGCATGATGACATCAACGTGCACCAGCGCACGTGTCATAGGCCTGCTGACCTGGAAGTCAGCCATGGAGTCAGCCAGGTCTGGTGCCACAATGGGCTGGTCCAACAAGGGCTGAGCATGGATGGTGTCAGCCACATCAGCCTCAACGGGAGGGGGGGGATTATGGGTGCCCTTGACTGGTACTCCACACATGGGGGGACAGGCTCACCCTGCAAGTAACGACCATGTCCCCTACCGGATCCACCACGGCCACCACTTGTGGCTCTTCCACCTTTGCCACCCTTTCGGAATCCTCGCCTACCAGCTATGGCACTGATGTTAATGTGCGTATGGGAGTGGCTGTAAACTATTGTCCTGGGCAATTGGGGGTCAAAGGGGTTGGGTACCAGATGGTAATTGTACCCTAGTGCTCTAGCAAGGCTGAATGTAACCCCTGGGGAAAGATGACGGGTCACGCTACGCACAGGAGCCCCAAAAAAGGGAGATGACGTGCACGCAACCCCTCCTAGACCACGTGTGCAGAAAGAAAAACCTGCACTACGCTGTGGCACCCAGTAACACAAGAATGAACGTATGCGTGTCACACGCAGCCTAGAATGACCTCTGAAGGGGTAGGCTACACACGGGGCAAGCACAGATGTTAGATACATGCGTGACACACCGTCTGCCAGGTAAAAGAGCGTGAAAAAGGAGCGCGTTTGGTTGGCAACACCCCCGCCAAAAGAAGATTTGTACGCTGTCTGAGGAGACAGGACAACAGTAGAAGGGAACACTGTTTGAGGGAACAGGCCCAGGTAAACCAGTAAAAGAGAAAAAAGAGAAAAAGCTGTCAGAGGTAACAGGGAATACGAACTTGAAACGCCGTGAAGTAAATCGCGTGTGAAACGACAAGAAGTACAGAATTCACCCACTCGCTCTCCACGAAAAGCACGTACAAGGAAATCGTGTTCTACACGTACCTTTTATACAGGCCCACACGTCCAGCGTCACTTACGTGGCGTGTACGCGCTAGGGCCATTTCCACCAATTACACGCTTTGTCACTTCTGCATGTAGGGCCATTATCACCAATTACACGCTTTGTCACTTCTGCGTGTAGGGCCATTTCCACCAATTACACGCTTTGTCACTGCCGCGTGTACGCGCTAGGCCCATTCCCACCAATCACACGCTTTGACACTCGGACGTGTCTTTCATTTTTTTCACACGTAACATTTTCAAACGTGTGCCCAATTCAACGTGCATGTGACTTCATAGACGCGCATACGCTGGCGACGCGTTTACGCGCTAAGGGCCTTTCCTCGAATTACACGCAGACGTGTTGGATTTTTCACGTGCCAAATCACTCCGTATCAAGCTGGCCACGCGTAAGCACACGGAAGACCACGCTCCTGCCCAGAAGGCCGAACTACTGCCCCCCAGTGCCCCGAGCACGCTCCCACCTGCCATCTGCTGCTGCCTGACTGCCTGCTGCCCACGTGCACTGCCATTTGCTGCCTGCACATCAGCCAGGGGTGCTGTTGCTGTGACCACCCCTGCTGGAAACGAAGACTCCCGACTGGGATTCCATCGCTCCACAGCCCAGCCCCAGGACCCAGTTGCCCACCCACTCCTGCCTCTGGGGTTGTCATGTCGGAGCAAACACCATCTGGGACCACTGACAACCCCCGGCCAGAGAGGCAGAGGGGCACCAGCTTCAGTGCCACCGAAGTTGGTGTCCTGGTGGAACAAGTCCTGGGGCAGTATGATGCCCTCTTCGGAAGTTCCCGCGCCGACAAGGAAGGACGGACTCGGATCTGGACTGACATCGTGACTGCCATCAACGCGGAGGGGGTGGCAGTCCGCGACTTACAACATGTCAGGAAGCGCTGGGAGGATTTCAGGTCCAGGACCCTGAACAAGGCCCGGCGCCTCTTGAAGGCAGCGGATGCCAAGGGGCGCCGGGGCCACTTGTCGGAAGAACAGATGAGGGTCCTGGAACGCATATCCCCAGCGCTCCACGTCCAGGTCCTAGAGAAGCAGACCCGTCTGGAGTCGAGCGGTGAGTGTACATGCATCCTGATTGTGAGCAGTGCGTGTGGTGATTATTCGGTAGTGTGCAGGTTGCACATCTGTTTGTATGGGGTCGAGTATGGGTGGGGGTGTACAGGGCCGTGGGGCTGACACATGCGAGGGCTGTAATGTGTGAGACATGGATGGTGCTTGTGTGTGTAGACTTGCATGCCAAATGCAGTTGTGTGGGCACACATGTTTGGATGAATGTGTATGTAAGTAGACATGTCCGTGATGTCACACATGTATGTTGTTTTCGGCTGCATGTATCAGCACTGTGTACATGTGCATGTGTGTGTATTTGACAAGGGTGCAACAGTGATGCAACATGGATGCATGTGACAGCGGTATGTGGAAGCCTGATTGGCAGATGTGACATGGATGCCCGTCTGAACAGTGCGACACTTGGCAGAGGTGTACACATGCATGCAAGTGTGGTGGTGTGTGTACATGTGTGGTGAACTTCCTGTGTTGCATGTGATGTCTGGCTCACCTTTGGCTGCTCATGCTGTTGTATGTGTAGGGATGGTGGTGGCAGTTGCGATATGGCTGTGGTATGGCTCATGTGTGCGAGTTGTAATGACATGTGTGTTGGGTATTGTGATGACATGTCTGAGGTTTGCCAATGCCACTCATGTGCAACTGTCATGTGTGTATGTGTCCATTGTACAGTGCCCTGATGCCTGTGTTTTGTTTCTCCCTGTCTGCAGCGTTAACTGATGAAGAGGGCGGAGAAGGTGCTGTGGAGCACAGCGGCGGGGATCCCACCGCCAGCTGGAGACGCAAGGCCCGGCTCCCCTCCCGTGTTGTCATCTCGTCGGGGAGTGAGGAGTTCGGTGCCGCGTCCCAGGCCGCAGCTGCCGGGGGGAGGTCCAAGAGGCGGAGGTAGGAGTTGGACTCCTCGGCAGCAGAAGGGGCAGCTGGGACCCCACAGGGCCCAACAGGGGAAGATGGCACGGAGTCATCCAGGTTGGTGGGGGGTTTGGTGGAGGAGGAGGCCGTGCAAGCACCAGAGACGGGGTCTGGAGGTGGGGATCCCACTGGTGCTAGTGGTGCAGTGCAGGACCAGGGACAGGAGGCAGCACAGGCCGCCGCAGAGGTGCCTGTGTGCAATCCTGTCCCCGATCCTGTCCCTGCATCATCTTGCACCATCAGGGATGCCTACGTCCAGACCCGTTTTCAGGCAGGGGATGAGCTGACGTCAACTGGCCTTCCTCTGCCTGCGGACGTGGCTATCCAGGTCCGGGTTGAGCCTGTCCTGGCTGGTGTGGCGTTGCGTCAAGGGGCCATGGGAGGTGACCTGCAGTCTTTTCATGGAGAGACTGCATGTCATCTCGAATGGCTCGTTGACCACGTCAGCCTGCTGGGACAGGTCACCCAGGCCGGATTCCTCCGTCTGATGGGGCTTGCTCCGACCCCCTCCTCAACTGGACCCCCTACGCGCCAGTCGTCCTCTGTGCCATCTTCCCACCCATCAGTCACCTGGGTGCCCTGTGGAGCTGCCTCTGACGGTGCGGCCAGGCTGGTGGAGGAGGCATCCCTGCCACAGTCGGGAGTCGAACGTCCAGCAGGGGTGGCCACATCAACAACTGCACCCCAGCCGGCGGAGGATGTGCAGGCAGCAGGAGGCAGTGCACGGGCAGAGGCACAGCAGCAGCAGCAACTTGGTGGGAGACATGAAGGCTCGGGGCCTTCAACATCGGAGGGGCAGGCATCGGCCGGAGGGCAGGTTGACCCAGGACGGGGTGTGTCTTCTGTGTGGCAGCGGTTGGGCCAGCAGATAGGTGCGAAGAGGCGGCGGGCGGAAGAGGCGCGGCTCACAATGGTCAGGGCGGAGAACTCCATGCGGAGGGCCCTGAGGCGGGCCGAGTGCCTCGAGGCAATCCGCAGGGGGTTGGAGGAGGACACGGCCTCGTCCCTGCGGACCCTCGGGGCCATGGAACAGGACCGCCTCCGGGACATCGAACAGGAGTTCGATGATGCCCTGGCCCGGAACACCACGGAGTGAGCCGCTGGACTTGCCCGCCGTCTTTGTATATAGTTCTTTAGTTTTAGGTTTCCTTTGTTTGTTCTTATGATTTGGAGTCGACGGACACTGCTCCACTTTTTGTATATAGTTGCATTTTAGTTAGGGTTTTTTGTAGGTTTCCTTTGTTCAGTTGGGCTCATGGACCCTTGGATGTTTTGTACATAGTTCTTCATTGGATTGATTTTATTTTTCATTTGACTTTGGACAACATTTTTTTGGATTAGGATTTGGTGTTTTTATTTTTTTAAACGGACATGCAGCTTATCTTTTTTTCATTGCCATTGTAGTTTGTTTCATTTATTTTGCTTTCTTTTTTTTTTAATACAAATTTGTTTTCATACTTCACTGTGTGGTATCATCCCATTGGTTTCATGCATGTCATTTTGGGTGTTTTCCCATTAAATTGCAACCATTGTGTGTGACGGACATGGGTTAATTAGCTTTATGAACATTGGGGGTGTAACATGTAATTTCCATTTCCATGTGGGTGAATGGGTTACTTGGTAGGGCTTTTTGGCTGTGGAGGCTGACCATAATGCACATGATTGGGGATTGTGAGGACCTGGTGGAGGGTGCCCCTGGATGCTGGGGGGTGGGGGTGGTGGGAGACATGGGTGGGGGCCTGGTTGAGGGTGCCCCTGCACTGCTGGGGGGTGGGGGTGGTGGGAGACATGAGTGGGGGCCTGGTGGAGGGTGCCCCTGCACTGCTGGGGGGCGGGGGTGGTGGGAGACATGGGTGGGGGCCTGGTGGAGGCTGCCCCTGGTGGCTATGGGGTGGGGGTGGTGGGAGACATGAGTGGGGGCCTGGTGGAGGGTGCCCCTGCACTGCTGGGGGGCGGGGGTGGTGGGAGACATGGGTGGGGGCCTGGTGGAGGGTGCACCTGGATGCTGGGGGGTGGGGGTGGTGGGAGACATGGGTGGGGGCCTGGTGGAGGCTGCCCCTGCACTGCTGGGGGGTGGGGGTGCAGGGGGACATGAGTGGAGGCCTGGTGGAGGCTGCCCCTGGTGGCTGGGGGTTGGTGGTGGTGGTAGACATGAGTGGGGGCCTGGTGGAGGCTGCCCCTGCACTGCTGGGGGGTGGGGGTGCAGGGGGACATGAGTGGGGGCCTGGTGGAGGCTGCCCCTGGTGGCTGGGGGGTGGGGGTGGTGGTAGACATGGGTGGGGGCCTGGTGGAGGCTGCCCCTGCACTGCTGGGGGGTGGGGGTGGTGGGAGACATGAGTGGGGGCCTGGTGGGGGCTGCCCATGGTGGCTGGGGGGTGGGGGTGGTGGGAGACATGAGTGGGGGCCTGGTGGAGGGTGCCCCTGGATGCTGGGGGGTGGGGGTGGTGGGAGACATGAGTGGGGGCCTGGTGGAGGGTGCCCCTGCACTGCTGGGGGGTGGGGGTGGTGGGAGACATGAGTGGGGGCCTGGTGGAGGGTGCCCCTGGATGCTGGGGGGTGGGGGTGGTGGGAGACATGGGTGGGGGCCTGGTGGAGGCTGCCCCTGCACTGCTGGGGGGTGGGGGTGCAGGGGGACATGAGTGGAGGCCTGGTGGAGGCTGCCCCTGGTGGCTGGGGGTTGGTGGTGGTGGTAGACATGAGTGGGGGCCTGGTGGAGGCTGCCCCTGCACTGCTGGGGGGTGGGGGTGCAGGGGGACATGAGTGGGGGCCTGGTGGAGGCTGCCCCTGGTGGCTGGGGGGTGGGGGTGGTGGCAGACATGGGTGGGGGCCTGGTGGAGGCTGCCCCTGCACTGCTGGGGGGTGGGAGTGGTGGGAGACATGAGTGGGGAACTGGTGGGGGCTGCCCATGGTGGTTGGGGGGTGGGGGTGGTGGGAGACATGAGTGGGGGCCTGGTGGAGGGTGCCCCTGGATGCTTGGGGGTGGGGGTGGTGGGAGACATGAGTGGGGGCCTGGTGGAGGGTGCCCCTGCACTGCTGGGGGGTGGGGGTGGTGGGAGACATTAGTGGGGGCCTGGTGGAGGGTGCCCCTGCACTGCTGGGGGGTGGGGGTGGTGGGAGACATGAGTGGGGGCCTGGTGGAGGGTGCTCCTGCACTGCTGGCGGGTGGGGGTGGTGGGAGACATGAGTGGGGGCCTGGTGGAGGGTGCCCCTGGATGCTTGGGGGTGGGGGTGGTGGGAGACATGAGTGGGGGCCTGGTGGAGGGTGCCCCTGCACTGCTGGGGGGTGGGGGTGGTGGGAGACATGAGTGGGGGCCTGGTGGAGGGTGCCCCTGGGTGCTGGGGGGTGGGGGTGGTGGGAGACATGGGTGGGGGCCTGGTGGAGGCTGCCCCTGCACTGCTGGGGGGTGGGGGTGCAGGGGGACATGAGTGGGGGCCTGGTGGAGGCTGCCCCTGGTGGCTGGGGGGTGGGGGTGGTGGTAGACATGGGTGGGGGCCTGGTGGAGGCTGCCCCTGCACTGCTGGGGGGTGGGGGTGGTGGGAGACATGAGTGGGGGCCTGGTGGGGGCTGCCCATGGTGGCTGGGGGGTGGGGGTGGTGGGAGACATGAGTGGGGGCCTGTTGGAGGGTGCCCCTGGATGCTGGGGGATGGGGGTGGTGGGAGACATGAGTGGAGGCCTGGTGGAGGGTGCCCCTGCACTACTGGGGGGTGGGGGTGGTGGGAGACATGAGTGGGGGCCTGGTGGAGGGTGCCCCTGCACTGCTGGGGGGTGGGGGTGGTGGGAGACATGAGTGGGGGCCTGGTGGAGGGTGCCCCTGCACTGCTGGGGGTTAGGGGTGGTGGGAGACATGGGTGGGGGCCTGGTGGAGGCTGCCCCTGGTGGCTGGGGGGTGGGGGTGGTGGGATACATGAGTGGGGGCCTGGTGGAGGGTGCCCCTGCACTGCTGGCGGGTGGGGGTGGTGGGAGACATGAGTGAGGGCCTGGTGGAGGGTGCCCCTGGGTGCTGGGGGGTGGGGGTGGTGGGAGACATGGGTGGGGGCCTGGTGGAGGCTGCCCCTGCACTGCTGGGGGGTGGGGGTGCAAGGGGACATGAGTGGAGGCCTGGTGGAGGCTGCCCCTGGTGGCTGGGGGTTGGTGGTGGTGGTAGACATGAGTGGGGGCCTGGTGGAGGCTGCCCCTGCACTGCTGGGGGGTGTGGGTGCAGGGGGACATGAGTGGGGGCCTGGTGGAGGCTGCCCCTGGTGGCTGGGGGGTGGGGGTGGTGGTAGACATGGGTGGGGGCCTGGTGGAGGCTGCCCCTGCACTGCTGGGGGGTGGGGGTGGTGGGAGACATGAGTGGGGGCCTGGTGGGGGCTGCCCATGGTGGCTGGGGGGTGGGGGTGGTGGGAGACATGAGTGGGGGCCTGTTGGAGGGTGCCCCTGGATGCTGGGGGATGGGGGTGGTGGGAGACATGAGTGGAGGCCTGGTGGAGGGTGCCCCTGCACTGCTGGGGGGTGGGGGTGGTGGGAGACATGAGTGGGGGCCTGGTGGAGGGTGCCCCTGCACTGCTGGGGGGTGGGGGTGGTGGGAGACATGAGTGGGGGCCTGGTGGAGGGTGCCCCTGCACTGCTGGGGGTTGGGGGTGGTGGGAGACATGGGTGGGGGCCTGGTGGAGGCTGCCCCTGGTGGCTGGGGGGTGGGGGTGGTGGGATACATGAGTGGGGGCCTGGTGGAGGGTGCCCCTGCATGCTGGGGGGTGGGGGTGGTGGGAGACATGAGTGGGGGCCTGGTGGAGGGTGCCCCTGCACTGCTGGGGGGTGGGGGTGATAGGGGACATGGGTGAGGGCCTGGTGGAGGGTGCCCCTGCACTGCTGGGGGGTGGGGGTGGGTGGGAGACATGAGTGGGGGCCTGGTGGGGGCTGCCCATGGTGGCTGGGGGGTGGGGGTGGTGGGAGACATGAGTGGGGGCCTGGTGGAGGGTGCCCCTGCACTGCTGGGGGGTGGGGGTGGTGGGAGACATGAGTGGGGGCCTGGTGGAGGGTGCCCCTGCACTGCTGGGGGGCGGGCGTGGTGGGAGACATGGGTGGGGGCCTGGTGGTTGGTGCCCCTGGTGGCTGGGGGGTGGGGGTGGTGGGAGACATGAGTGGGGGCCTGGTGGAGGGTGCCCCTGGTGGCTGGGGGGTGGGGGTGTTGGGTGTCATGATCTCTGCTTCCAAAAGGTCAGGGTTTTCCCAACTCCCTTGGAAGCAGATCCATAACCCAGGTTCCGAGTGCCAACCAGTCCCAATTGGGACCTTTTGGACCCAGTCCTGGCGCCAGTGGCACCAGGCTCATAAATATGCCCAGTCCCAGCGCTGGAAGCGCCGGGCTCATAATGCTTGGGTGGACTTACCTTCAGCAGACCATGCTGCTTACTTGCCTGCCAGTTGAGCCTCTGATCCTCTTCTGTTTGGAACTACTTTTCCTGTTGGGTGGGGCTGGAGCCACTCCCTAGATTCAGAACACTGGAACTCTTCTGGAAGGCAGGAACTCTTTTCTTACCAGGAACTCTTTTCTTACTTAGGCGTGGCTGTGGAAGGAGACACCTAAGCACTACAGGAGGCTATTTAAACCACACCCGGTGGATGAATCTTGCTTTGCGCTATTCTGCAACCTCTGCAGCAGAACGCTCATCGTGTCTTCTGCATCCGGTCCTGGGCCTAAGGAAAAAGGCTTACCATCCTGAATCCAGTCTTCAGCAACACCTATAAAGACAAGAAAGAACAGGTTAGCATTCCGGCATCTGAAAGGCAAAGGCTTACCATCCTGAATCCAGTCTTCAGCAACACCTATAAAGACAAGAAAGAACAGGTTAGCATTCCGGCATCTGAAAGGCAAAGGCTTACCTACTCTTCGGCGCTGCATCCCGCATCTGAAAGACAAAACAAGGTGCGTTTAAAGACATTGGGGAACTATAATACTCACGTGCCATTACTCCTTTCCACATCTAATCCAGTGGGTATTCCGGCACCCTGCAGCCGCTCCGAACTCGTACCTGCAAAATAAAAAGACAGTTAGAGCGCATAGTGAAGCAGGCAACAAGCGCTTACTTACGTGCTTCCAGGCGCTTCTATTCATCACACGGGCTCCATCTTCAACTCACTTCAGCCCGTCATCCGCCATCGCCGGAACCCTGCAAAACAAGAGACATCATTACTAAAGACTTTAAAGACATTTGAATGACTCGAAACTTACCGTTCGTGCAGTAAACGACGGACAGCAGTCCTCTGAAGTCAAGAGGCCTGCGCTACCTATCCAGTGAAGAAACTGGTTACAGCACCCTGCCCCGAGGCAGATGGAGAGCTCGGCATTCACTTACCTAAGGTGAGAGCGTTAACCTTTGGGTGTCTACAGGAGAGGAGAAGAGGAAAGAGATAGGGACACCCCAATAACCCCAGTTCATTAACCCCATATTTTCTATCTGCAGACATCTTACTCTACACGTCAGGCATACAGTGCACAGAGGTCTAGCCCAAAGAGCCAACCGGGTGCTACACATCACCTTTGAAGATACGGTAGTCGCCCAGTCAAGACCGGCGCCTCTGCGAGAATCAGGTGAGCGTTACAGAACGCAAAGCCTACCGCAAAACTCTCGCCCAGGCGCTATGGAAACCTCGGATACTGACCCCCTAGCCCGGTTACTTGGGGAACTAAGGGCAGAAGTGCATGCAGCTCGTCAGGAAACGAATGCTCTAAGAAGGGAACTAATTATTTCCAAGGAGAGAACAGACAATCTTGCTAGACAAGTGCTACAGTCACAAGCCGGACAGACCCCGTTACCCGCATCAGGGGCAAATCTTCCTTCAACATCCTCTATGAATCCAGTGCAGATCAACCTACCTGGGAATGTACCTCTGGCTCCGCCCGAACGATTTTCTGGTGACCCAAAGAGGTTTGCCGTATTTATCAATCAGTGCCGGTTGCACTTCTTATGCCGGCCAGCAGCCTTTCCAACTGATCAAGCAAAAGTAGCTTTTGTACTTTCGTACCTTAGTGGCAATGCGGCAGACTGGTCGATCCCTCTAGTTAATCAAGATGATCCGGTTCTCCATGATTTTCAAGCCTTTCAGCTTAGTATGGAAAAACTGTTCGCAAGACATTCACAGGGGCAGGCCTTGGACAATGAGCTTCTTTCGTTGCGACAGGGTAATCAAGACCTTTTGGCTTATATTGCATCTTTCAATAGACTAATAGTGGAAACTCAATGGCCTGAGGACAAAAGGATTACGCTGTTTTATAGAGGTCTACGTGGAGAGCTCAAAGACGTTTTAGCCCAAGTAGTGAATCCCCCACAAGACTGTTCGGATTATATAGACTTGGTCGTTCAAATAGATCACAGGCTGCAGAACAGGAAGGCCGATCGTTCCAAGTTTGATGCTCGAGTATTTTCCAAACCGCCAACTCCTTCCAAAGGAGTAGACTCCGGGGAACCCATGCAAATAGGGGGTCTGAAAGGTCCTCTAACACAAAGGGAGCGGGAAAGGAGAAAACAGTTGCAATTATGCCTATATTGCGGAAACTCAGGGCACTTTCTTCGAGACTGTCCGGTGAAACCTGCCAAGAAGGCAGTAGGAGCTGCAGTTACCAAAGTTACAAACTCTGAGCAGGGAAACGACCTCGCCCGACAAGAATAGAGGTCCTCTTGCCGAGCGTGAAAACCAGTTCCGTGACCTCGCATTTCGTGATACCTATGGTCCTCATTAGCCCTGATAATCCGGATCGATTACATGCAATTGAAGCTTACGTCGACAGCGGTGCCATCGGCAATTATGTGGATCATGAAATGGTTTTGAGGATGAATCTAACTCTTTGTCCCAAGGCTGTAAAGGACGTCATTACTACGGTGGATGGTACGGAGATAGCCTCCGGGCCAGTAACGCATACCACTCAAGAGGTGACGCTAGTAAGTCAAGATGGACACCATGAGAAGATCGTGTTCGATGTGATCAAGGCCCCTCAGTTTCAGATTATTCTAGGAATACCTTGGTTAGAGAAACACAATCCTCTGATCGATTGGCGAGCAAGAACGGTCCAGTTTCCAGAATGTGTCTCTACTTGTCACCCTCCACCTGGTGTTGCACTGGCCGCAATTTCTTCAGAGACTCCCCAGTTACCTCCCGAATACCTAGAATACCAAGATGTTTTCCGGAAGGATCAGGCTAACTCTCTACCTCCTCATAGGTCTTATGACTGCCAGATAGACCTGATACCTGGATCTACTCCTCCTTGTAGTAGAATTTATGCCCTCACCGAGCCTGAGAACCTTCACCTTCGACAATACCTGGATCAATACCTGGCAAATGGGTTTATTCGTCCTTCCAAGTCCCCTGCTTCTTCAGCTTTGTTCTTCGTTCCAAAAAAGGAAGGAGACCTTAGAACTTGTATCGATTATCGCTCCCTGAACCAGATCACCGTTAAGAATAGATATCCGTTACCTTTGATCCCTGAACTCCTGGACCAAGTCAGAAAAGCATGCATATATACAAAGCTGGATCTTAGAGGAGCTTACCACTTGGTACGAGTAAAAGAGGGCGATGAATCTAAGACGGCCTTCCGCACCAAGTATGGGCTATTTGAATATCAGGTCATGCCCTTCGGACTTTGCAATGCCCCGGCCGCCTTTCAATATTTTATGAACGATGTCCTCAGAGAGCTCATAGATGTTTGTGTTGTTGTTTACATTGACGACATCCTCGTTTATTCTTCATCGGAATCTGAACATCGGAAACACGTGAAAATGGTCCTCGAAAGATTGCGTCAACACAAACTTTTCGCTAAGTTGGAAAAATGTGTTTTCAACGTGACTGAAGTTGAATTCTTGGGATTCATATTATCACCTGGCGGAGTGCGTATGGATTCAAAGAAGGTCGATGCAGTTCTCAAATGGCCATCACCATCCTCCGTAAAAGGTGTGCAAAGCATGTTAGGCTTCGCTAACTTTTACCGCAGGTTTATCCCCGAATTCTCTCGAATAGTCCAGCCCATCACTGCCTTGTTAAAGAAAAACAAACGTTTTGAATGGTCTACCGAGGCGGAACAAGCTTTCCAGGATTTGAAGACTAAATTTATCTCTGCACCAATCTTAAAACACCCTCGCCCCGAACTCCCCTACATCGTGGAAACTGATGCTTCAAGCCTTGCCATGGGGGCAGTTCTATCACAAAAGGACCCGGTAACCAATCAGTTGCATCCCGTGGCATTTTGGTCCCGCAAATTCTCGCCTCCTGAAATCAATTACACGATTACTGACAAGGAACTTCTGGCTATCAAGTCTGCCTTTAAGGCTTGGCGGCATTATCTGCTGGGGGCCCGACACACCGTTAGTGTGATTACGGATCACCGAAACCTGCAATATTTGAAGACCGCAAAAGCCCAATCCTCTAGACAACTCCGTTGGGCATTATTCTTTGCCGAGTTTGACTTCATAATTACCTATCGACCTGGTACAAAGAACGGTAAAGCCGATGCCCTTTCTCGGATGGGAGTGGAAGAACACTTGGTCAACCCTAAACCTGTACCAATCATTCCCGAACAAAGAATTCTGGGTGTAATCGCCACAGAATCCATAGAGGAAGTTAAGGATAAAGCCAGGCAACTTGTAACTCCAGCAGACATACAGAATTGGCATCTGCAGGGAAAGGACTTTGCAGTAAAGGACAACTTATTGTATTTCCAAGAACGATTATACCTACCCAGCACAGATTTACAGAAAAAAGTAATCTCTTGTTATCACGACTCTTTAATGGAAGGTCATCCCGGTATAGCCAAGACCTCAGAAAAGATCAAGCGCTACTTCTGGTGGCCGTCTTGGAAAAAAGATATCAGAGACTTTATAATGTCCTGTGGAGTATGCGCCCAAAACAAGAGTCAAAAGGAAAGACCAGCAGGCCTCTTACGCCCTATTGACATCCCACCTCGCCCTTGGCATACGCTTTCTATGGACTTCATCACCGATCTACCTCCATGCTCCGGATACAATACGATTCTAGTAATCGTGGACTTATTCTCCAAGATGGCGCATTTCATTCCGCTCAAAGGCTTGCCAACAGCAGCAACTCTGGCCCGAGAATTTCTCGAAAACATCGTCCGACTGCACGGTTTTCCTTCGGTTCTAATTTCGGATCGAGGTAGTCAATTTATTTCTCATTTTTGGCGAAGTTGCTGTCGGTCGGCTCAAATTGATGTGAGACTATCGACCAGTCACCACCCTCAGACCGACGGACAAACCGAGAGGACCAATCAAACTCTGGAACAGTATTTACGCTGCATGCTGCAACAAACTGAAAAAACTTGGAAAGATATCCTTTGGATAGCCGAGTATGCCTACAATAACTCTGTCCATTCGGGAACTGGGAAAACCCCGTTTTTTCTTTTGTACGGCAGTCACCCTCGAACCTCGGAGTTGGATCCCCTCCAAGATCTTGAAACACCAGCAGTAGACTACCTGCATTCTACAATCACCCAAGCCTTTAAGGAAGCTGTTTCTCACCTTCAAAGGGCTAAAGAACAATATAAGAAAGGAGCAGATCAACATCGGAAGGAAGCCCCTCACTATCAAGTAGGGGATCAAGTCTGGTTATCCACCAAATATCTATCTCTAAAAGGGCCACGCACATTCAACCCAAGATACCTTGGTCCCTATTCCATCACTACCATAGTAAACCCAGTAGCGGTCAAGTTGGACTTGCCCCCGCACATGAAGATACATCCGGTCTTCCACGTCTCTCTATTAAAACCCGTGCAACCTCAAACCCGACTAACCAAATCTCCAAAACCTATCCTAGTGGATGGAGAACTCGAGTTTTAAGTCAAAAGCATTCTGGACTCCAAGATCTCCAAATCTAAACTATTCTACCTAATTGACTGGAAAGGCTACGGCCCCCAAGAGAGATCCTGGGAACCTGCTGAATATGTCCACGCTCCTCGCCTAAACAAAAGATTTCACCGAACATTTCCTGACAAGCCAAAACCCCCGGAGAAGCCCGGTTTGGGAGGGGCCTTGAGGGGGGGTACTGTCATGATCTCTGCTTCCAAAAGGTCAGGGTTTTCCCAACTCCCTTGGAAGCAGATCCATAACCCAGGTTCCGAGTGCCAACCAGTCCCAATTGGGACCTTTTGGACCCAGTCCTGGCGCCAGTGGCACCAGGCTCATAAATATGCCCAGTCCCAGCGCTGGAAGCGCCGGGCTCATAATGCTTGGGTGGACTTACCTTCAGCAGACCATGCTGCTTACTTGCCTGCCAGTTGAGCCTCTGATCCTCTTCTGTTTGGAACTACTTTTCCTGTTGGGTGGGGCTGGAGCCACTCCCTAGATTCAGAACACTGGAACTCTTCTGGAAGGCAGGAACTCTTTTCTTACCAGGAACTCTTTTCTTACTTAGGCGTGGCTGTGGAAGGATACACCTAAGCACTACAGGAGGCTATTTAAACCACACCCGGTGGATGAATCTTGCTTTGCGTTATTCTGCAACCTCTGCAGCAGAACGCTCATCGTGTCTTCTGCATCCGGTCCTGGGCCTAAGGAAAAAGGCTTACCATCCTGAATCCAGTCTTCAGCAACACCTATAAAGACAAGAAAGAACAGGTTAGCATTCCGGCATCTGAAAGGCAAAGGCTTACCATCCTGAATCCAGTCTTCAGCAACACCTATAAAGACAAGAAAGAACAGGTTAGCATTCCGGCATCTGAAAGGCAAAGGCTTACCTACTCTTCGGCGCTGCATCCCGCATCTGAAAGACAAAACAAGGTGCGTTTAAAGACATTGGGGAACTTTAATACTCACGTGCCATTACTCCTTTCCACATCTAATCCAGTGGGTATTCCGGCACCCTGCAGCCGCTCCGAACTGGTACCTGCAAAATAAAAAGACAGTTAGAGCGCATAGTGAAGCAGGCAACAAGCGCTTACTTACGTGCTTCCAGGCGCTTCTATTCATCACACGGGCTCCATCTTCAACTCACTTCAGCCCGTCATCCGCCATCGCCGGAACCCTGCAAAACAAGAGACATCATTACTAAAGACTTTAAAGACATTTGAATGACTCGAAACTTACCGTTCGTGCAGTAAACGACGGACAGCAGTCCTCTGAAGTCAAGAGGCCTGCGCTACCTATCCAGTGAAGAAACTGGTTACAGCACCCTGCCCCGAGGCAGATGGAGAGCTCGGCATTCACTTACCTAAGGTGAGAGCGTTAACCTTTGGGTGTCTACAGGAGAGGAGAAGAGGAAAGAGATAGGGACACCCCAATAACCCCAGTTCATTAACCCCATATTTTCTATCTGCAGACATCTTACTCTACACGTCAGGCATACAGTGCACAGAGGTCCAGCCCAAAGAGCCAACCGGGTGCTACATATCACCTTTGAAGATACGGTAGTCGCCCAGTCAAGACCGGCGCCTCTGCGAGAATCAGGTGAGCGTTACATTGGGAGACATGGGTGGGGGCCTGGTGGAGGGTGCCCCTGCACTGCTGGGGGGTGGGGGTGGTGGGAGACATGAGTGGGGGCCTGGTGGAGGGTGTCCCTGCACTGCTGGGGGGTGGGGGTGGTGGGAGACATGAGTGTGGGCCTGGTGGAGGGTGCCCCTGATGGCTGGGGGGTGGGGATGGTGGGAGACATGAGTGGGGGCCTGGTGGAGGGTGCACCTGCACTGCTGGGGGGTGGGGGTGGTGGGAGACATGCATTGTTGATGAGTAGTGCAAGGTGACATGTGGGTTGGCTGGGGGGCATGCCCATGGTGGATGGGCTGCCTGCTGGACATGAGCAGGGGTGCAGGGTAGTCCCCCGTGGTGTGGGCTGCCTGCAGGGGTCATGGAGGTTGTGGAGCGTACACCTGGGAGGACCCACACGGCCAATTCACGTGTAGTACTCCCCAGAACCCCTGAAATACACATACCCTGCTGAAATCGCGTGTGGAACTTCCCGCGGACCCCTGAAATACACGTACCCTGCTGAAATCGCGTGTGGAACTTCCCGCGCACCCCTGGAATACACGTACCCTGCTGAAATCGCGTGTGGACCTTCCCGCGCACCCATGGAATACACGTACCCTGCTCGCACTGGGCCAATCGCGTGTGGAACTTCCCGCGCACCCCTGAAATACACATACCCTGCTTGCACGGGGCCAATCGCGTGTGGAACTTCCCGCGCACCCCTGAAATACACGTACCCTGCTCGCACTGGCCAAATCGCGTGTGCAACTTCCCACGCACCCCTGAAATACACGTACCCTGATGAAATCGCGTGTGGAACTTCCCGCGCACCCCTGAAATACACGTACCCTGCTTGCACGGGGCCAATCGCGTGTGGAACTTCCCGTGCACCCCTGAAATACACGTACCCTGCTCGCACTGGCCCAATCGCATGTGGAACTTCCCGCGCACCCCTGAAATACACGTAC
This sequence comes from Ambystoma mexicanum, assembly GCF_040938575.1. NCBI lineage: Eukaryota > Metazoa > Chordata > Amphibia > Caudata > Ambystomatidae > Ambystoma > Ambystoma mexicanum. The sequence continues at coordinate 208,714,912 of NC_090923.1, read as the reverse complement.
CCTGATGAAATCGCGTGTGGAACTTCCCGCGCACCCATGGAATACACGTACACTGCTCGCACTGGGCCAATCGCGTGTGGAACTTCCCGCGCACCACTGAAATACACGTACCCTGCTGAAATCGTGTGTGGAACTTCCCGCGCACCCCTGGAATACACGTACCCTGCTGAAATTGCGTGTGGAACTTCCCGCGCACCCATGGAATACACGTACCCTCCTCGCACTGGGCCAATCGCGTGTGTAACTTCCCGCGCACCCCTGAAATACACGTACCCTGATGAAATCGCGTGTGGAACTTCCCGTGCACCCCTGAAATACACGTACCCTGCTTGCACGGGGCCAATTGCGTGTGGAACTTCCCGCGCACCCCTGAAATACACGTTCCCCGCTTGGCGTTTGCTGTTTGCCAGCCCGGTGATCTGGTCCAGGGTTAGCGCAGCCCTTTGCGATGATTTAGCGATTTTGATGGCTTTTCCTTGCGCAAGGGCGTTCTTGGGGGCGTTACTGGCGCTGCTGCAGGGTCGCTGCGATTCTCTGCGCCACGGCTGGTTTGGGAGCCTAAAATCCATGAATACGCTGTGCGCGGAAATCGGTTTTAGCGCACGTGCCTGGCGTAGACAATCGCACGCGGACACTCTGCGCCAGCCTCTTGCGACACTTTTTTGCGAAATTCTATGAATTACCCTCTTATTGTTTTTTTAAAAAAAAAAACGGAAACTATTCACAATACAATATAAAAATTAAACTTTATTTAACATATAGTAATAATTTATGACAGAGAAGGTGAGGCAGAAACAGAAACAAAAACAGGAGAATTTGTGGTTTCAACATGATTGGTATTAGGTGAAGAAGGGATGGAAGTCTCATCAAAACGTTTTGGATTATGGAGAGGTTTTGGGGATAATTGACTGGGATATGGTGAGGAGGGACAAGTACACGTGGGGCAATGGTACAAGGTTTTTGGTTTGAAATGATTTTCTAAAAACGTTTTTAAATTCTTAAAATTAGCCAACAATACATCCATTTTTTCTTCTATATTGTGAAGACTGTTATCCATAACAGGGTTTTCTGAAGTTTTTTCTATTTTGGTATGCTCTGTACAAAAAAATAATATATATGTTAAATGTATATAAAAAAAATAATAAATAAATGTTTTATATTATAAAGTGTTTACCATTAGTTTCACTATCTTGTGACATTTCTTCATGTGGGAAATTGTCCTCTAGCCATTCCAGAGTACTAGACATTTCTGTGAGAAAAAAAAAAAGATAAGATATTTTTTAATCTAATACAGAAAGTTTATAAATATATGAGTAAAATGAAGTACACTTATTATTTCTGGTAAGATAAATCCTATGTATTCAGTGGGTATGGTCTTGTTCTCAGTTCTGTTGTGTCTGTGAGGTAATTATGTTGGAAGCCAATTTATCTTCTTGTGGTATATTCCATTTCAGAACATATTGTATTTAAATGAATGGTTAGTGTGTTACATATATGGGTTACATTTCTTATGTATTACTATATATAATGTGTTTGTGTGCTGCTTTTTGAATTTGTTAAATGTTCCTATATTATGAAATAACAAACAAACCCCCCCCACAGTTTTTAGGTAGTGGTACTGTTCTCCGAACATGTCCGCGAACATTAAATAAGTTCGCGGACATCAAGTTCATAAGAAGAGATCTAGTCAGTTCGATATATGACATGTGTATAAAGTCAAAGTCATTATTGTTAAGTTGTGCTACTAAAAAACTATGAAATTCAGTGAAAAAACTTTGTAAAAGGGACGTTATGGTTAAGTTGCGCTACTAAAAACCTATGAAATTCAGTGAAAAAAACTTTGTTAAAGGGACATTATGGTTAAGTTGCGCTACTAAAAACCTATGAAATTCAGTGAAAAAACTTTGTTAAAGGGACGTTATGGTTAAGTTGCGCTACTAAAAACCTGTGAAATTCAGTGAAAAAACTTTGTTAAAGGGACGTTATGGTTCCAAGTAAAACCGAAAAACCCTTGAAATTCGCCAGTTATGGTAAGCTAAGCAACCATAACTCGCGCCACCACCGTGCACTGCTAAGACTAACACCCAGGACATCAAAGATGGCATCACAAATGTCATTGATGACATCACTGATGACATCACATGTGTATGTACTTCTCATGAAATATGTGTAGAAGGGATTCTTATTATGTTGCGAAAAAAGTGTCAAGAATCATTGCAAGAAATATACCCTAATAAGTGCACTGAACAATGCATTGATATAAATAGCATCCTATTATGGGGTTCTATCTAGTATACTAAGCTACTCATACAGAAACATAACATTGTGTGCAGCGTACAAGATGAAGGTATGATATTCGTAATGTTAATATGTTGAATAATGAAATGATCATTGTTTTCTTAATAGATTTTTGTGTACTGTGAAATATGTAATAAGTAGCTAATAAAACCCATGTATTACATAATTGCATTACTATATACAAAACACAAAGACACAAGAACACATACCAATATGGGTATATACAGGGAAAGTGAAGTTAGCAAAAAAGCGCAAGTAGTAGCAGAAACAATTCATAACTTAACTGATTAGTTTAATGCAAATAAATGATTGCTCTGTTTCAAAGCTGCTATTTACACTATGTATATGTATCACTTGATGAGATTGGACCCTAAGGAAAGTAGTGTGAGTACAATGTATACAAATATGACCATATACAGGGAAAGTACAGCCATAAAAAAACAACAGAACTATCAGAAAGTGCTCATAAGTCTAGTGATTATCTTTATGCACAAAAAGGATTGCTGTCTTTCAAGCTTTTGTTTTCCCATATGTATATGTTTCATATGATGTGACTGTACTCTAAGGGAATTACTGTTAGAACCTACTAGAAGGATACGTCTGCAAATAAAATAAAATTCTTAGTTTCTGACTGTTACTGAAGAAAACCATGTGGCCTAGATATGTCAGCAAAAGAAAAAATAGTGAGACAAACATATGATGTCATCAGTGATGTCATCAATGACATTTGTGATGTCATCTTTGATGTCCTGGGTGTTAGTCTTAGCAGTGCACGGTGCTGGCGCGAGTTATGGTTGCTTAGCTTACCATAACTGGGGAATTTCAAGGGTTTTTTCGGTTTTACTTGGAACCATAACGTCCCTTTAACAAAGTTTTTTCACTGAATTTCATAGGTTTTTAGTAGCGTAACTTAACCATAATGTCCCTTTAACAAAGTTTTTTCACTGAATATATATATATCATATCAAAACACATCACCATACTAAAACAGTAAAAGACAGTGGCCCTCATTACGACCCTGGCGGATGGCGGACTTACCGCCCCATTCCGAGGTCGGCGGGGCGGTAAGTCCCCATTGACCCATTTACCCTTCCCCATTCCCATTTCGGCCCCATAGGGCTCAATGGGAGTGGGGAAGGTGTTAATTACGCCACCGTACACTACGGTGGCGTAATTAACACCGAGGTCCCATAGCGCCATGGATTTTTACGCCCGCAAAAAGCGGGCGGAAAAATGACCATGGCGCTATGGGAACTCGTAGTTGGCGGTAAGGGGTCGGCGCAGCTAACGCTGGCGCAAACCCCTTAGCGCCAGGGTCCTAATGAGGGCCAGTGAAGCTTATTACATCATTTTATACATGTTTTAAAAACTCAAGTAATATGTGAAAAGCAGCAGAAGTAACAACTAAAGATTCACCAGAGAAGATCAAGCTCTAGAATTGATCAGTGGCAATATCATCAAGTATGTGCAAGAAATCACTATAACCCTTGATATATTTGTCTATTAAACAATGACAGTTTGTGAGAATGTGTTGTATAGTCTCAATATCCTTCATACAGAGTCTGCATTGACGTGATTCAAAAGGTATACCGTGCCAGGTCCCAGCAATATCATTTGTCTCTAATTGGTTAAGCCTCATTCTCAATATGAAATCTCTAAGAGACATATTACTGAATGTTGTCAGATAGTTAAAAGGCTAGGGGAAATTAAGGGCTTGGGTCACAGAACAGTCTTATCAGCCAACCTCATAATCAGCTGACAGTTGTCCCAGCAGGCAGCTCTGCATTTCAATGTTTTAATAGCAGCCGTAAGGATCAAAAGTTCTTCAACAATAAAATCAATCAATTTAAAAAAGGAGAGAATCTAATTTTCCCAATTGCAAAAAGCTTTGGTTTTAGTCATTATCTGTTTAACCATATCTGAAAAACAGCTCAAGAAAGACCTTCTATTGGAATCCACATTCAGTAAATTCAGATAGAAAACACCACGTTTGATCCCCAATGTAGTTTGCAATTACTGCATTCCCATCTCACATCATATGATTTAACTGGAGACACACTCTGGGATTCACACAAAATATATCCATATCTTGCCCTCCAGGATGTGTACCAAATGTGTCTCTGATCTCAGTAACACTTCTAAACTATTCAGGAATCCGGACATGATACTGCTCTTAGATAGCTTAAGAGCTGTGATGGGGTACCCACCTCTTTGGAATATGAACGATATAATACCTCTGAATTTAACATTCTTTCTGTAATTGATGCATATACCTAATAGACATACTCATGTACAATTGCAATAGGAGTACCGTACACTGCTAATCCGTGTCTCGTTTATTTGTAATCTCATACGATCATCACCTTTGTTTTGGTCACATTAATGAGAAGACCATTATCTCTGGTATATATATAGACAGTATCAATCCTACGCTGAAGTCCTATGGCGTCTTATCCATCAGTCTAGTATCGTCAGCGTAAGATAGCCATTCAAAAGGTGACGACCACATTTTTCGAGGATAGATTCTGCAACCCAGCAGAGCATGCTGCATATCAGAAACAAAGAGGTTATAGAGTAGGGGAGCAAGGACGCATCCCTGCCTAACACCCACATTTGTGCTGATACTATTTGAGATTGTACCATTGTCGTCCAATCTTATGCTTACATGTGTCTTCATATAGCTGAATTATCATATCATATCCAGTAAAGAACCATTACAGCCAGCCCAAAGAGTTTCTGTCACAAGAACTTGGGGAGGATGGTATCGAAAAGCCTTCAAGTAATCAATGAAACAAATACACAATGTTTCATCTTAAGAGGTCAGGGTAGCCCGAATAATGTCTGCTAATAATATCTGTAAACAGTTTATACAAAATACTCACCCAAGTTTCAGGTGCATGTTTAAAAAAAATGTTTGAGAATTGATTAAGACCCGACCTCCAGCTGTTGAGCCACTCACCTGCTTTATAATGTTCTCTATATCAGCTACAGTGACATTTAAACACCACACCAATTCGTCCTTTTGAACTATTGGCTTTGGTTCACCACCTTCCTTCGCATATAGTTCTACGTAATATGGCAGCCACACCTTCTCTAATATTGAAGTTCCCTACACCTCTGCCTGACGAACTTCCTTAGTATTAATAGTCGACGAAAAATGTGCTTTATTCTTCCAGCCGATAACAGCTAACATGTCCTCACCGTCTTGTTGCATAAGTTGGTAACGGTGGGTCTTCCTTCCTGATTAAACCCGCCATACCAATAACATCTTGTTCACTATGTCAATGTCCTGTATCACCTTCCTACTTTTATTTTTCTGGTCCTGAACACTCTTGTCGAACCTAGGCTGATGTCATCTACCCGGTGGTGCTCTTACTATTTGCATTATTAAGGGTGATATAGAGTGTTGAAATAGGCTATTGATGTCTCTCTCAGAGTACAATTGAATTCTCTGCTAAAGTAAAACTAATATAACTATTAGAAAATGTAATATTTTCCTCATTCCATTTCAACTTATTGCTGCTGCAGTTTAACACAAGGTAGCCTGGACTACGTCCTCCCCTGCAAGGAACAGCAAGAGCCGCCGGAGCAAGACGCTGCAAAACGGTGAGTGTTGGGGATATGACACACAGAGATTGGAGCTCTCTGGGCTGGCTGCTTACTATGAATGAAGCTAGGTATGAATCACAGCTACAAAGCAAAATGAGATACATATTACATACTGAAAGTTTTCCAATAGCTCTAACCTAAAAATATTGAACACTAGCGTGAATTGAAGTTTCCAAATAGCGCTAACCTACACATTTTGAATATCGAACTAAATGAAAGTTAAAACCTGTTAAGGAAGCCAGACAATGCAGCGCAGCACAGGTTAGAATCCTGAGCCTGTGCTTAGAAACCAATCTCTGGTATTAAGTGCATTATAAAAGAACAATTATAATTATAAATTGAATACCGAACAAAGTGGACAACAGTGTTACACCACGTATATTGAACACTGGGCTAAATGAAATATTACAACAGTGATAAATCAAAATGGTTGAATACTGAATTGGCTGAAAATACCAGTTATACTATCAATGACATTTGTGATGTCATCTTTGATGTCCTGGGTAGTCTTAGCAGTGCACAGTGGTGGCGTGAGTTATGGTTGCTTAGCTTACTGTGACTGGTGAATTTCTGGGGGTTTTCGGTTTTACTTGTAACCATAACATCCATTTAACAAAAGTTTTTTTATTGAATTTCATAGGTTTTTATTAGCGCAACTTAACAATAACGTCCCTTTAACAATGTTTTCCAGTGAATTTTATAGGTTTTTATTAGTGCAACTTAACCAAGATGTCCCTTTAACAAAGTTTTGCCATTACATTTTATAGGTTTGTATTGGTGCAGCTTAACCATAACGTCTCTTTAACAACTTTTTTTTCGGAGAATTCCATGGATTTTTAACAGTGCATGCTATTTTCCACCAACTTGATTAAAATCATACTTACCTCAATATAGCAATGTTTCTGTCCAATTTACAGCATGTCACCTTAACACTCTGCCATTTCCCACCTTCTAGCATCATTTTTAACACTTCTATACTTTTTCCACAGTTTTTGCTTCTGTCGACGTCTGCAAATGTCTGACATCATTGTGGACCTTCCGGACAGTGCCACATGACCATGCACTTGCACGCGGCGTGATGACGTGTCCATGAACACGTTTGCACTTCATGTTCAGGTCCTTGCTTCGAGAAAAGTTCGGAACTGCATTTTCTACTCATCTAGGAACTTTCAAGCTCAAAATGTACCCTTGCACAGTTCCTACACCTATTCTTACTGATATCCATCTAGTACAAATCACACACTTGGAAGAATAGCAGCAAAACTGCTATTTATCTTAAAAATGGCATCAGCTATTGGCTATTGCCATCCCTCCTCCCCAAGAGCCATCACCACCACCAGCTGGAGGACACACACAACAAAAAAGTTCAGTATTTCCAAAGGCAATGAAGAGGATCAAGAAGATGAGCTAGAGGAAGTGTCTACCTCTACCACCCACAGAGAATCATGAGTGTGGCAGTTCTTCACCACTATTGGGAATGTACCAAAGGCTAAAGCAACAAAAGTGAAATGCATTGAGTGCAAAATGTACTCAGTCATAAACTACTTGGACAATACTCCTATGGGACCACCTCCATGTGCTGTCCCACCAAATCCAACTACTGCAATGCTCTCAGAAATATTGTTCCTTTCATAGCAAGTAGTAGGCTGTCTTCCTCCACATCGTCTTCCTCCACCAATACTGTAACAACACAGCCTACTTCTGTGGAACATAAAATCCTACCAGCTATCTTGCAAGCAATAAAAGAGGCTCTTGATCCATATCTTTGGAAGATAACAGTCCTCTGTATATACTGCAACACACCACTCTGGAGGGGGAAGCAATTTCAATGTGCATTTGAAGCTGTAATAAATGAGCATGAGAAACCCTGCCAACTACCTTAGAAGTAACACGCACGCAACATCTTCCCCTGTCCACCTGCCCCTCCATATTAGTGCTTGGTGCCTCTTCCCTCATTACCCTCCTGACCTTACGTTCTAATCTCTCCTGCAAACATTTTTTTTTTAAAAACAACACAACTTTCACAGTTTTTTTAAATAAAAAAAAAATGATTTCCACCATGGACAGTTAAGGTGGGGCTCCGTACAGAGACCCTCTTCCCTTTCCCTGGCAGCCTGCAGGATGCAAAGTCAGAACCCTATGACCATATTACCACGTGCACATTTCTTTTCCCTTTCAAACCTATCCTACTTTGGAATAGCTTTACCTCATAGCTGGTCCCATGTGGGCATAGCCCCTTTAGCATCATTTTCCTCGCGGTGATGGCCAGTAGCCAGATTTTCCGGGTCATTATATGTAATGGGATCGGTCGGCTTGGATAATATGTCTTAAATTTAAATGTGAACATATCTGCTTCTTCCAAGAAATTCAGATTCAAACATGGATGCAACAGAATTGGTCAGAATGGACTTCACATGTTATTTGAGTAGAGCATTGAAAGCAAATTGTTGAACCCCATAGAATGTTGTCTATCGTTGCATACTTATTTCAATCTAAATATTAAAGAAAAAGAAAAATTACATAAAACATGATACTTTTCAATATTTATCTACAAATGATACACCATTCAGTATCCATGTATGTAAACCTTTAGCCTTTAGTATTTAGTTGTACCCCGGTGAACAGCATTGTCACATGAGCAATTCCTGCAATGGATGGTCCGTCTCTCACATCAATGTTGTGGGTGTTTAGCCTATGTTTACATACAAAACTGCTTCAACTCAGACGTATTTGAGAGCTTCATTACATGGAATGTTTACTGCAAGGCCCATCAACACTTTTCAATAAGGGGAGCCAGTCGCTGAGGGAGTTGCAATCTCTGCAGTCTCTGCAGTCATCCCTTTCTAAGTGCTCCACTCATTCCAGTTGACAGTCTTTCTACTACCTCCACAGTGCCTGTCTGTGTGGGAGGATCCTTAAAAACATGGTGCGGCCGCGGAGCCAGTCACTGAGGGAGTTGCAGTCTCTGCAGTCCCTGACAGGACCGACAGGACAGACGTAATGGGCAAATTGAAATCAGCCCCTACGCCTTGCACAAGACAAATTCCATATTCAGAAAGCATGGAGGCCAAAACAATGCTGCGAAGCGCTCGGGCCATTCCTATGAGGCAAGGCCCCTCTTGCGAGCACCCTCACATACTTTCGACACCAACCACAGCGCTAGAGAAGGTGAACATCCTGACACCTGAGCATAACACCTCCTCGCTCTCACCTCAGACCTCTGCACCAACCAAACGACAAAGTGGATCGAAATCTGGCTGCTTGATCCCCAAGCAGCGTCAGGAGAACCACCAGGAGGGAGCGAGGCCTGGTGCTGTCGGCAGTCTGAAGATCAATTCCAGGCTGGATACTGCCAAAATAACGCCCTCAACAACTTCGCCTCCGTGCCCCGGAGCCTCTCCCGCAGCCCCGCCCTGTGCGCCTCCCCTCCACCACCAGCTGAATGGCTGATGGGGGTGGGTTCTGCCCAGGGGGAGGATGTGTGGGGCACAGGGAGCACGCTCACCATGACGGATAAAAAACCTTCACCAAACTCCCGCGACTCCTTACCTCGGAAAAGGGACTTCAGAGGATTCCATCTGTCGTGGGAGGTGGATCCATGCAGCTAGCAAGCTCGCCGGACGATCCGAGAGGGTGGGCGGCTGTCGAGAGTCAACCCATGAGGCTCAGCCCCCCACATCATGCACAGCCCACCCCGGAACTGACGCTGGGGAAGCCAGTCAAGCAGGTTCTAGTGACCGCTATGATTCACGCAAGCCTGAAGGACTCTTTTCTGAACCCACTCCTGGTTGGAAAGGACACTGTAGCCGTTCCAACAACTGTGAATCATCCGACAAGGGTTAGCCTGGCTACCCCTCCAATTGCCAGTGATACAGAGAATTCAGACGGGTGAGTTGACATAGAAAGCACAAAAGAAAACATACCATCATCCCCCACAACCAATACACCACCCTTCCAACAAAAACAAAATTCACTACAAACTTTGAACCAAAGCAACAACGAAAAATAACAAAAGCATGAAGATATAAAGCAGCTCCAAGAGAACTCATGTGCACCGAGACAAGCAAATGTCAACCCATCCCTCCCTCACAGGTGGCAAGGAAGCCGGGCACACTCTTGAGCAGGAAATTAAAGAATGCAAAAATAGTAATAAGATCTCAAGGAAGCAATTAACCTCCAAAATATTGTGCATAAACCCTTGAAAGCAACTCACTGAAGGACTTTTTCAAAAAACAAGCAAAAGAAAACATGACCTTCTTGAACTGTCGATGCTGAGATACTAGAAGCCATCCAGGATTTCCCTCCACCTCTCAAGACTCGTAAAATGGGCGATACTCAGGTAACCACACCAGAGGAGCCTTGCAGAAAAAGCAGCCTTCCATCTTCAGAGAGGAGCATAGATCTCACTGTGGTTGAAAACACAGAAAACTGTTCTGGCCACAACCTAAACTCTCCTGAAGACAATCCATCAAGTCTCCCAGTTATTCGACCTCTAGAGTCCCAGGTTTGCAAACAACGCCAAGCACTCACATGCCAACTTCTCCCCTGCCGAGCAGAAGACAGGAATTGCCCTCTCTCCGTTTGCCTATGAACTACACCCCTCCATTGGATAAGACCCAAATGCTGAAAGAAACACTTTGAGGCCAATCTGTCAACAGAGAAGAACGGGCAAGCCTCCAACAAACACAAAAAGGGCTCCAAGCCTACACTCACCTCCCAAACCTAAAAACCAGCAACCGTATTTAATTTCGATCCCATCCTGTAGAAAGAATCAAGAACTGTCTGCCAATACCCCGGCAAGGATCTGGAACAGAAGCGAGGCACCAAACACCACCCAAAATGAGACACCATCTAAAAATCTGGACATGCTCACCATTATGTCAGCAGTCACAATTGCCCTCACCCCTTTTGGAAATGTGTATGAAGCAATTAACAAAACCCTGAAATACCACACAACTTTAAACGCCATGATGCACAAAAAACGAATATACTTGAAAGGCTACATCACAGCCATGGAAAAAACCTTACTGGCACAAAGCAAAGAAACAGAAAAGGAAAAGGACAGGACGACTCACGAAGATCTCCCAACAGAAACATCACAGACAAACTTCATCAAATTGGCAAAACACATAGAAACCCAAACATCTCCAGAAACTCTCCAAAGGGACTCCATTGCTCTGCAAAAAGACCCGCAACTCAACTGCAAGAGAACTTCAGCATATTCAACGACAAACAAGGGGGTGGAGCAAGTCTCCCAATGCCTCAGCCTGAATAGTTTATCTTCAAACCATCTCAAGCACGCACTGAAGTGATAGATTGCATCATCAAAGATTTACCCCCAACGACGGATCGGGCCATCTCCAAACAACAAGCCGGTCCTACCATTAAACCAAAAACAAAAGAAAACCAAACACTCCTAAAAGTCCAAGCTACACAAAGCCACATAAGCAGCACAACTTCAGAAATCAGATAATCTCCAATTTCCAATGCTCATACCAACCCAAATTCAACACATTCTGGCACAAAGGACTGCTTAACAGCAAGCTCAGCGAAAGTTAGCAAGCACCCTGGGTCACCAATAACTACAGAAGACTTTCTGGCGAGCGAATAACTGATGAACATACCACAACACCTTAAACACGACCCAGGAGACAAAAAAGAAACACGCTTTCTGGCTCCAACTTCTCCAAATGCCCCCAGGAATCGCTCCAGAGCCTCGCCAGAACGACCCAAATGATCAAGATCTCCAATTTATTGCAGAAAGAGAAGCCAAATCAAAACAACGACAAGAGCCTACACTCTCAGCACAAATCTCCGCCATCTCGTCATCCAAGAACCCCAGAGGATCAATTAGAACACGGCTGTCAAGGCCACGTGGCCCGCTAACGGAGAACCTCACCTGCCAAGCACTATGAGTCACACCGCACTCACTTCCACAGGACTGGGCACCAAATTGACATGGGCAGAGAGAGGTTGTATCAAACTTTGTCGAGAGGACACCGCCAATCAGCTACAAACCAATCCAGGAGAAAAAATTTCCCTACAATAATATTGAAAATGGAACAAACAGGCAGACACCAAGAGGGCTTAATACTGAACAGAGAGACAGTACTGAAAATCCTCAGCCAAAACAAGGCCCTACGTCACCTCTCATCAGATGACCTAATCCTAGTGGAACCATAACACAATGCAACCAAAGCCAAATGCTACATGCATATAAGGTCAGGAAAACTCAGTCTTCCACTAAGAGAAGGGCAGGCAGACCTTCTCCACAATGGTCTAAAGTTGACAGATGTGTTGGACCACAGTGAGCTCGACAACGTAACATCCAACACACAAACTAAACTGGCCAGACGAAAGCACTATGTATCTAGAACTGAACGCCTGTACAAAGATAAAAGAATGCTGAAAGACGACCTTCCCAGTCGTATTGAGAAAGAAATCAAAAGTGATAATACTCTCTGAACCCCAATATCAAAGTGCTCAACTCCTGGGCCTCAGCACAGCCCAAGTGGCGAAAACCGCAACAGATCCACTGAGGAGGAAACCTCAAAATTCACCTTCATTGCACAAGACTCAGCAAGGCAAGGTGGTTGAAATGAAGGAGTAGCATCCACTGCGACAGAACTGACTCAGCTTACTATGCTGCAAAAATCTTCCCCTTAAGCACCACTGAAGAAGCTGTGGGCTTGGGTGCCAAAGGCTTTATCCACCACAATGAAGAAAATAGCAACTAGAGGCCCATAAAGATGGGCCGCTGCAAACGTCTTCAACAATCGCAACTTCCTTGTCAGCGACAACTCTCAAAATCGCTTCCTGGAACACATGCGGATATAAACACCTTACGATTAAATGAGGCATGGACTTAGGCCAGTTTGACCTTCTCGTCCTACAAGAACTATGGCTGACAGAACAACCGCACCTAGATGGATTTGACATTGCCTCTGCCCCAGCAGCCAAAAACAGGCTAGGGTGTCCATCTTCTGGTCTGCTACTGGCAGCTCGTTTGGGCAGCGGCATCGAAATTCAGGAAACACTATCGGCTTCAACCCACTTCCTGGCGGTCAGAACAAACTGGGTTAACTATGACTTGATCTCGGCGAAAAAACAGACTACAAAACTTGCAATAATCAATGCCTTCTGGAACCCACAAGCGATTGAGGAAAAACTTTTTCTGAGCTCAATAGAAAAAGCTATTGATTCCATCTACACAGATAACCGGGTCGCACACATCATCATTTGTGGGAACCTTAACACTAAATGCGAGGGAAAGGAGTCTTCGGCGCAGAACGGCAGCCAAAAAACTACATCTGAGAAAAGAGGTACTCTCTGGAACGAACTGATGACCTCATGAGGGTATCATAACATCAACCTGGCATTCCCTAACCCGGGGAGACACCCCACCTGGGAGAGAGACAATCTAAAGGACCTGATAGACTACATTTTCGCTACTGACGCATTGCTGAAACAAATAACAACTTTCAATGTCATCAGAACTTCAGCGAGCGATCAAAATCTCTTAAGTGCTACATGGAACTCCATCTCACCCATCAACCCAAAAATGAAGGAAAACATCAAGCACAATGCACAGGGTAATCGACTAAGAGTGACCGCTGCCAGAGTCGAACAACTGACATTGAGCTATCAAACCAAAGCCAACGTAAACGCTCGCCCATCAGCGGATATCGATTACAAACCGCTCTTAAGCCCTTATAAAGAAAAGCCACAAACACATACCCTATCACATCACAGGGGAACTCATCAGTATGACAAACTAGTGGTCACTAAGCGTGGCGCCTTAAGACAGCTAAAAAGAAAAGTCAGAATCTTCAAAACGACTGCATTACAACTTCAACTAATAACAGAAACAAAAAAATATAAAAACTTGATAAAACACCATCGGGATCTCCTTTACCAAAATGACTCTGAGGAAATACTAAAAAAAGGGGCGGGCAGAAACACCGGAGAATTCTGGACCCTTATGAAATCATCAGCTGACCAGAGAGAAACCGAGCTGTCAAACAGCGTCAGCGAAGAATGTTGGAAATTATACTTCGAGCGACTATTCCAAGCCCCAAAGCCCCCTGGCTCGATCATCCAGACAAACAACAACACTCCTTGGGCAGACGTTTCAAACATGGAAGACATTGTCACAATCATCAGCAAACTTAAGGCATCGAGAGCCCCGGACCCCAACGGAGTGACCAAAGTCGACCTTAAAAACATCCCGACAAAGTGGGCCCCGTTTATCAGCCTGGTCTTTAAGAGATGCTCAGCTCTTAGATCGATCCCTAGATCATGGGCTACATCAACAGTGGTACCCATCTATAAAAAAGGTGACAGATGGGAACCACACATCTACCGTCCAATCACCCTCTGGAAACCATCGGCAAGATTTTTGGAATGCTCCTTTTAAAGAGATTCCAAGCCTGGGCTACAACAGCACCCTGTGCTGACCCATTCCTATCTGGCTTTAAGAAAAACTCTGCACCAACAGTCAACATAATGTTGATAAGCATCGCCAAAAGTAAAACCTTAGAAAGCTCTTCCAGACTTTTTTGGGTGTTCATAGACTTGACACAAGTTTTTGACCTAGTCGATAGAGACTTGCTATGGTCAAAGCTTCAATCATGGAACTGCCCTGCTGACATCCTAGCTCCGGTCAGAGCTCTCCACACAGCCACAACTATGAGAGTTAAACTTAACAGAAATTGCCTACTCAGCAGAGATACCTACATGCAGAGGAGTCAAGCAAGGCTGCCCGCTTGTCCCAGCACTAATCGTGGCTTTTATGGGCGACTACAAAGTTGCGTGCCCTAACATTTTAGCCTTCCCTCCAAAAATAGGGGGAACAGCCTTGTTGCACGTACTGTACTCAGATGACAAAACACTGTTAGACCAAACACAGATCGGTCTTCAGAGACAGTTGAGTCACCTGTAAAATTACATCAGCAAATCAAATCTAGAGATAAACAAGACAAAAACAAAGATCCTGATCATGGAGAAGAAAGCAAAAAGAACAAGCACTTTCACATGGAACCTTGAAAAGTTCAGATTGAAACAGTGCCCACGATCAGATATTTGGGCGTTATCATGGACAGTTCATCGACAGAAGTCTGTATGCAAAAACATCTCTGGGAAAAAACCTGCTCCTTAGCAACACAGGCGCGCATACTAGAAAAGAAATTCCCAAGATTTTCCCTAATACCAACTTTAAAATTCTACAAAGCCAAAGTCGTCCCAGCTTTAACATAACATACAGCGCTGAAGCCATGCACACAATTCCTGAAGCACTTTGGCAAGAAGTTGAGGGCTTTTTTCGGAGATCCGTGTTAAATCTGCCCAAGTCAACTTCAATGGCAATAATTAGGAGAGAACTCGGCCTGGCTTCCCTTAAAGCCACAGTGGACTTCAAGGGCATTTCCCTATTCCGGAAAACGAGACCGCCCCAAGGCTCACCATTATACAAACTGATTCATTCAGAAAGAAAAGCCGATAGATGCAAAATGCTAACAAAATGGGGAACAAAAATCAGCCAACAGCTTGCTCAAATTGCCTGATCTGAGGATGAACTAATTACAAACCCATGCAAAATGAAGAGAAAACTAGCAGAGCCAGACTGGATCTCTACACTAGATACAGCAACCAAAAACACACTCCTGGCGCATCTGCCAGCCCAGCCAACTAAACTGAACGAGGTCCCCCAATACCTCAAAAGATTTCCAAATAGACCCCTCAATCAACTCTTCTTAGGAGCTTGATTAAACGTTCTCCACACAAATGAGATCTTGTACATCAGAGGCCAATCTGACCCAAACACATGCAGATTGTGCAAATAAAGTGACCAAACCGAATCAGTTTGTCATATTTTAATGAACTGTATGAAAACAGCTGAAACAAGACGAGCATATAATAATAATAATAATAATAATAATTTGGCACTTATATAGCGCTACGAACCCTCGGGTATCTGAGCGCTGCTTATTATTACCCACGGTGTGTGGTGCTCATTTATCGACCTCGGAAGGATGAAAGGCTGAGTTTGGCCCTGCCGGGATTCGAACCTGTGGTCGCAGGCTCTGCACAGATGTCAAAGCGAGCGCTCACTTGACCGGCTATCTGGGGCCAGTACTAGCAGAGTCAACTATCTTAGAGGAAGAGGTCTGGTGGCCCCGACTGATGAGCGGTTCGAAAACTACCTGGACAATAGCGTCAGCCAAGATTCTCCAATCAGCTCTGTAAGAATGCAAAAACTCTCAAACCGACGAATCGGACAGGACTGTTCTCAAAGATTGAACAAGATAGGTCTTCAAAAATACCGTCCTTGTAAAATCTACTTAAGTAGATAAACACAAGTAAATACATTTTAAAAAAAAGGGGTAAAGGTCCTGATGTTCAAGGGGAAACTAAATTTCAGATTTACATTTTGAAAACATTATCTTTTGATCTGTTTGTATGCTTAAACTCATTTTCTCCCTACATGACCCACTTTTGATCAGCCTCAGATCACTGATAGATGGCCTGAAATTCTCCTTCAGAATCTTCTCATAAAATGCAGGGTTAATTTTTGCATCAATGACAGTAAGACACACATTTACCTGGGCAGAAAAGCAGCCCAAAGCCATCACACTCCTACCACCATGTCTAACAGTTGAAATAATGTTCTTCTGTTTATCATGCCAATGCAGAAAACATTGTCCCGTAATTTTTGGGGATCCTATGTGTGCTGTTGGCTCATTTGCAGGATTATGTGTATCAATGTGTTGGATTTATGTTTATGTTTAATATTTTGTTTTTAATTATATGGCTGGGAATAGGTTTGATAAATTGTTCAATTTTGTTATAAATCTGTTGCATTTTAATTTTTCACATATGCATTATTAAATCATCTCACCTCTTAGTATAAATGTCTGTGTACTATTAACCTTATTCTAGCTGTACATTTGAAATGTGCTTTAATATATTTGGCTGTTGATCTGGGTTTTTCATGACTTCCTGGAATATAGAGATTTTCTTATGAAGATAATTCCTAGGTCGAGTGAATGTTGTTTTCATTTTCTTTACATTTCTATCAATTTGTAGAATGTCAGTCTGGATAGGTGAACCTCATAACCTTGTTTTTTTAGACCTTTCAGCAGTAATGAAAATCAAGAACTGTTTTTTTTTTTAGAGATTTTAGGTGATCATGGCATCCTAATGTTTCAAAATCTCAAAGCTTCTGATTTTAACTACTTTGGGATCTCCCAAACTCATTCCTGAAGATCTACTAATTAAATAAACATCTGATTTGTCTTATCCACTTGCATTAATCTAATAATACCTAGATTTCATTTATCTTTTTGTATATACCTTTCTCTTAATTGCTCTTTTTTTGTCTAACCTATGAGTCATTTTAGTTTCCTAAGGCATACAAATGTTAATAGAAACCCTTATGGACAGTTAAGAAAGACCAACTTGAATTCAAGAAGGCTTTCATTCACAAATGCGAGATTTTCTGTATTTATCATTGGGTTTGACACATTTTTTTTTTACAAGACAGATATTAATACTCTAAAACATAGAATATTACATATATATTGGGGCGGTGGATCTTGAGATGGTGTGTGGAACTACAACTGAAGAATATCTCAGTACGTGCACTAAACAGGGAACCATAATGCAAGAAAGCAAATAGGACAGGGTTTCTGAAATAGAAAAATGGTAGAATCTGATCGATCAGTAAAACAAAAAGGCGTTGATGCATTTACTAAAGGTTTAGTGATCTTCTATATTGTGATGGGCTACTGGCAAGTTATTCCAACGCTTGGCAGTGCAAAGAGCTCCTGGACAGCCTAGAGCGCTCATCTGGTGACAATGTTAGGCTTAAGTGAAGAGCCTTGAGTGTAGGAATGATCTGGGCACACCTGTGTATATTTTTGACAATACGAGTGCTGTGTTTTGTATGACTACAAACAGTAGTCACCTACATAGAGGCCATTACTGAAGTCCATACTTGAACTCACAATGACCCTAGCCCCCATAGTGCAGTGAGACTCTGACAGAAGTGGCCTAATCTTTCAGAATAATATCAATTGAGAGTCTGTTGAATTAAACATCTGTAGAATTTTGGAGGACACCGAGAGAGCTGAGTGAGAAAGATATTGATATTGATATTTTATTTGTATCGCACTCGTAAAATAAGTGTTTCAGAGCGCGATAAGGCAAGGGAGGGGAACAAGGGAGAACAAAACAACAATCTTATTAGGCCTAGTGTCATTGAGAATGTGCAAGTGCATGGGAGAGGGAAAGGGGAAAATTCAAAGTAGGGGTGTGAGAAGTTGAAAGTGCTGAGCAAAAGGCAATGAAAATAAATAAAACATGAATAAATAAATAATAAAAAGCAACAAACAGTGGTAGTGCAGCCATCAAGTGCTAGGTTTACGGCAACAGACAGGGTGTGCTTGATACAAGAGCAGAAAAAATGGGGGGGGCTGTAGGGTTACAGATACAGACCCCAGTGCAAGGGGCCAGGTGTATGATGCTGAGACAGAAAACATAAACAGGGGAGAGGAGGAGAGAAGGCAGAAGCAAAGAGGAAGGTATTGAGGTGCTTCCTGAACCGGAGATGGTTCTCCTCATGTTTCAGAGTGGCAGGGAGGCTGTTCCAAGGGGAGGTCCCAGCCTAAGACAGAAATCTACCCCCAGCTCGCTTCTTTGAAAAACAACTGACCCAGAGGGAGCTAGAGGCAGAGGAGTGAAGAGCTCGGGAGGGAAGGTAAATGTGCTTTCGACCACCGAGTCCTTACTACATGTTGACGTTTCATCATATGTCCTACCAAAGATAACTCATAATTGAGCGCTACAACTCTAGAGTAAGAGGAGACCCGGATAGTAAGCACATATCTGTATTGTCTTTATTTAGGTCAATTCCATGTGCTGTAAGAAGTGTTAGATCTTGTTATAGTTAATCTGAGGATGATTTTTCAGTTTAAAAATAATCTAAATATCATATGCGTAGTTCTTAAATTTCACTCCAGTTCTAACAAAATGTCATGTAGAGGCTTTATAGATACAACTAACAAAATCAGGGATGCAGGTTCCCTGAGGTTCTCCAAACGACCACTTCTGGATTAAACCTAGAATTGCCTATTGATTCCTTTTTAAGAATAGAAGTTGTCCAAGCAGTGGCCTTCTCAGAGACACCTGGTATTTTTTGAAATAGCCAGAAGAGAATGGCATGATCCAATGTATCAAAGGCACCTGACAGTCCAAACGCATCACAGACCTGTGAAGCCCTAGTCCATGCGTCATAGCAGAGTATGACTGCTCTGTGCCACTTTGGGGATGAACACTGGAGTGTTAATACCCCAGAAAGTATTGTGTTTCTATGTAAAAATGTAATTGTATGGTAGAGGGCTTATCAAGCACTTTTATTAACAAAGGGGAGTTGAAAATTGAACATTAGTTAGTAAAGTTCTTAGGGTCCAGATTTAGTTTCTCCAGTAAAGGAGTGACCCATAACTGCTTTAGGTTTTCAGGAATAGCTCTGTCCCGAAAAGATGCATGTATAAATGTGGTGGTTGTGGGGCTAATTACAGCCACACAGTTTTAAATGGCAATGGATGGGGATATATCTACATGATAATGATGATGCGCACATGATCCTCTAACAATGTGTTTCTGAAAGAATTGTCCACCAATGGGGAATTCAATAGACCAAGTAGTATTGACTAATATCCATATGGGCCCTATGTTTCCCTACGTGTAGTGTCCTCTATGTTACACCAGGACTCTCTTACATTCAAGGCAGATGCATTCTAATTTCGAATACACCTTTGTAGTCTATTTTTTTATTAAAACATCTTTATTGAGTAGTTTTGCATGCCAAAGCAGGGAAGACATAGATTAACATCACTACACTGGGGAAGATCACAAACATACATATATAGAAGTAATTCCAGAAAAAATCTAAATGAGGAAAATAAACAACAGTGCATCTGAAGCAACAGACACGTCAGAACATCAGGGTTAGCAAATTGGAAATTATGATTTATTTAGGAGAAATCTACAATTGTATGCCCAGCACAAGCCAATTTACTGTGGAGTTGTGTAGGGGGAGCAACGCACGGAAGAGCTTATTTAGATAATGGATGGGAAAATGTACTAACTCATGTGTAGCTTGATTTTCTCATGGTTACTGTGTGACAACACATTCAAAGAAGATAGGAACAACATGCAAAGTCAGGGAATGCTTAAAAGTTATATCAATATCACAGTGATTATCTTTAACATCGTACAACAAACTTATGTAATCAAACTTGTGCTGCACTATATCATCAAATCCCCATTTGCTGTATTGATGTGCTTCGATAGACTGGGTTTGAGAGTCAACAGAGATTATTTTGGGTTACGATTCTCTTTAGGGCCCCCTAATCAATAATGATTCTGAGCTAAATGCTGTTCTTGTACATGAATAACAATGGTAAATTGGTGAGTGTTTGTGAATACAGTACAAACCCTGTAGCAATCATTTTTTCAATTAAGATTTGAAACGGGGAAGCTGTGCTTCTGTGAGTTCCTGTATTTGTCCACAAGGTCAACACTGCAATCCAAAACGTGTCTGCCTGTAACCTGCTATACCCATATAGAAAACATCATTAGAGTTAGCTGTTATTTGTCTGATTACCTCTCACTGGCGCCAAGTAAATGATGCTGTAGGGGACTGACTAAAAGACAACTAATATAGTCCCAAACCACCCCTGAATTAACTTGCTACTGTGTAAAGAGGAGCATGAGCCAATAGTAGGAATGTGTTGCTACTGTGTTTTGCAATTCATTTCAGGATTAGGCTCAGTTAGCCATGGCAGGCTCAGTAAAACATGTAATGAAGGAACATATATTAATTCAAAGCAAACAAATCTTTGAATGTCTTAACAAAGTCTTAACAAAGTTTGACCAGTAATGGAATTTGACTGCTTCTTAAATGGACAGGAGAAAATGTCTTTTGTGTAAAGGCCCCATATAATTTTTGATATTATTTTCGGGTACTCTGGAAATTCCAAAGAAATGCTGATGACATCTGTAAAACTGTTTCAAGTTTCCCCTGGGTGAATGAGTAGTTTGATGTCATTCACGCATGATCCCTAACTCATAGAATTGTTTACATCAAAAAATGCAAAGAAACAGTTTGATAGACTCATGTATGGGGTAGTCTGTTCAGTAGCTTGTTGAGGCAATTGTTGATCCTTATGGAAATCATCATTTGTGTCCCAGGGAGTTATGTTTAGAGTCAGTAGGATCGATGTGGGGAAGGGTTGCCATTTCGCCTGAATAAAGTAAGAGAGAATTTCTCTGGATCAACCCGATTCCAGCATGGACAATTTATTTATATACTGCGTGGTGGTGAAGTGATTTATCCTTAGCTGGACATCCATGCTTCCGATGTACATAGGGGATACACCAACAACCAGATGAATGGCTTGCAACTCAAGGAAACTGAGGTGCACAATTCTTCCAGAATGAATGCCTTTTACAAAAGGTAGTCCTTATGATCCTTGATCACATTATAGAAACATTTGAAAGGACACCATCTAAACACATAGAAACTGAGTCATTTGCTTGTGGGAATAATTGCCACACATCTTCATTTAATACGAGTGGGGATGCACTGGGGCACAAACAGGGAGGATGTCTGGAATAATCCCATTAGTTCATACTTTATTAGTACCTGGTGGAGGGAGGAGAGGTGGCAGCCTCTCATCCAATGAGTAGGCTCGGAACGAGGGCTTTTCTGGCGGTAATATCCCCGCTCCGAGCAGCCTCACCACTGGAGGTCACAAATCTTCCCTCGCTGGGGAATGAGGTAAGTGGTGTCCCACTTCCCTTCTCCCTTCCCTCCTCCCCACATCCTCAGAATTACATCCCCACTTACCTTTGTTGAAGTCCATTTCAGGAGTGGACACACTGGGAACATTTCTGTCCCCAGTGCTACCATTCCCGATCTGCGACAGGCCGCCGTTGAAAGGAAGAAGGGACTGTGGGATGTTTTAACCCACTAGTCCAGACCCTGCAAAATTCCTTTGCGCTGCTTGCATCAGGAACATCAGAATGGCAGCTGGAAAGCATTATGCACGCTAAAATCACCCAGAAGCGCACAAGAAAAACCTGAAAAACAGGCTGCCAATCCACTTTTGCCTTAACACAGGAGACCACTGCCAAAACCCACCATTGGGCTACCCACAGAGCAGCCTGAAACTACTTGAAAAAGCAATGCTAGTGCTAATTTCAAAAGAAACACAGAGCTGTTTGGAAATCCGTTTTTTTTTGGTTGTCAAATTTGCTAAAATAATGGTTCACAAACCACACAAAAAATCCAACCTCCTTGTTGGATGATAAACATAATTCTACTTCAAGAATCCACATTAATATAATGTCAGAAGAAGTACATTTATCAGAAGAAAATCAACATTTAACGATGCTTGCTTGGGAAAATATGTTGAAAACAGGCGCAATACCTCTACTCGCCTCTGTCAGAAGCTGGCGATCTCTAAACCTGTCATGTTAAACTTGTGTCTCAAAATTTAAGTGTGGGGAAAGAAGAAACTTCCATCAAATGCAATATTGGTTGACACTATTAATGTTCATGTTGAAAAAGACTGGAATTGAAGATATGTTTGCTTATTTTAAATTTGTAACTTTAATTTTAACAAGGAACAATGTCACAATTTACTGTAAGGTAACCTGATTCAGCTAAAACTTCAAAGAGGTTTTCCCCCACTGCGAACACACCACCCTTTTACTTCCCACCAAAAGGAGAGGATATCTCATTTGAATGCTAATGAGAAGAGGAGGAGACTTGGTTTGCTGCTCTGGTAAAGAGACAATGGGCTTCTTGAACTGAAAGAAAATGCTAATTCGGGTGTGAACTGAAACCATCTGCCCAGGAAGACAAGCCCATGTGACTCTCTGGCCCAGCCAAGACCTTGGAGGCGGAGACAAACCATTTTGTGTATTCAGAAAGCACAGAAAATATGTTTGAGAAAAAGACTTATAGCAAATTGTACTGAACTGATAAAAATATAGAATTTAGAGGTTATTAAAATGAAAAGTTTTCTCACAGTTTAAAACTAATTTGGAATCTGTGCGATATTCAGAGACTGAGCCATGAAAATGTTCATATTCTAGCTATTGTGATCATGTTAGGAATATGACAAATTACAGGGATATGCCCAGATGGTATGTGCATGCATGTTAAAACATTTGTACAGAACTGACACTGAGTAACCGCCCAAAAGCGCAAGAAACTGTCATTTGTGAACCAAAACTCATAGGAAGATGAGGCTTTGACAGAAACGTACCTTAGTTAATCTGTACTGTAAATATGCATTATTAACAAGTTGGGCATATTGGAAATATGTTTTTTAGGAAAAATAGATTTTCTGGGTAGAAACAAAGGGGACGGTTTTTCTCTGGACCATAAACACAGCGTCACTCTGACACATGATGACACATCATGACACACTGTTCCCTTCTCAAATCAGGGGAGAGGGAATTTTCTGACCTATCAGATTCTTAGAGGGTTGGGCATAGTATAATCAGCCTCCCCACCCCTTTCAAACGAACTAAGAACCACATTCCAACACCTTATAATTTTTCTGTAATCAAATTTCTCGCTCGCTGAAAAGTTAGTCGCGATTTTGCATTTGGCTCAATTTCACCACATGTAAAAACAGCTATTTCTTGCATTCAACCTCTGAATTTAATATCCTATCTGCCAGTCATTCAACAGTAATTGCTAGTGTTTACCTGAACCTATCCAAAGTGGCTCTCACTAGTTCTGAATCCTATTTAGCAAATTAAAGTAATTTTTAGCATTTTTCCCATTCATTACAAAATCACATTCAAAAGCATTTGACCTGTTTTAAAATCATTCCTGTTCTCTCTAGGCTTGCTGGGGGGAATCTGGATAGAAATATAGAAATTTCAATTGTTGATTGTTATTCCTGAAACCTGTTTGCCCTCATTTCATCTCTTCATCTTGCATATTAGAGGATAGTGAGTAGTATCAGGGGGAAAGAGTGATTACATTGTCTTTGATTGAATTCATATCAAGTTTCATTTCTGTGTTGCATTAATTTCATCTCATTGCATTTCATTGAACCCACACAAAGTTATTCTCTGCTACCTTATTCTTCCTACTCCTAATTGATTAAAAAGATTGTTCATTATTGTAGTACTACCCATTGCTGATTATTGTATAAATATTAATAAGTGTGATATCTAGATATTATTCATATTCATAAAAGTGTGATATATATATTGTTCAATTAATCAAATAAATCTTTTAAACATTGCAAAACAACCTTCTTCTTGGTTCAGTGATACCAGGGTGAATCAAAGAGAGGGGCGTGAAATAAGGGTACATCATCCAGAAATAAAAGAATGTTTGACATAAAAATATATAAATAAGGGTTTCAATTGGGCATCCCATGCTAGGCATTGACCTAGGTGGAGTGCTGGGTTGAAACCACTTACAGGACCATGCATAGTCCCTTCTCTCCTTTCATTGGCAGCCATGTTTTTGTTTACTTTTTTTAATGGATGCCATGGTAAGAGTGAAGAGACTCCACATAGTCCCTTCTCCTGTCTCCGTGGTGGCCATTTTGTTGGTTACTTTAAAAAAAAAAATGTTCAAGGCTTGCTATGGAAAGGGAAAACCAACTTTGTTTCCCTTCCACGGTGGCCATTTTTTTAACATTTCTTTTCAATCCAAAATGCTGCAGCATTTTGGAACAGAAAGAAAATACTTTTACTACCCAATCTTACGGGCTGGGGAACTAATAGCAATAGGACCCTCGCGGGGGGCATTACCACTTCAGGTAATGCCCCGGGGCATTTGTTGAGGCCCTCACTTTGTTCGTGCCTGTAACTAGGGGCTCCGGGGCATTTCCTGAAGTGGTAATGGCCCCCTGTGAGGGGCCTGTTGCTTAATTAAGTACTTTATGAGATACATCAGAGCAGTTTTTTCACAAGGGCTACTTAACATTCTACTCCCAAGTCCATTCCTTATTTTGGTTATTCTAATGAAAGGAAACAAAATACTAACCACACGTTAGAAGCAAAAACCATAAAGGGCCTCATTACGACCCTGTCAGTAGGGGGATAACGGTGCCGGTAGAGCTGCCGGCGCGGTTAACCCCCTACCGCCACATTACGAGGTCCGCTTGTGGGACCCGCTAAGGATGCCTGGTTTTAACAGATGTCCTTAGTGGGTCCCGCGAGCGGTCCAGCATGCTAACAACGGGACCGTTGTTAGCATGCTCCCCTGTCCCATTGAGCCCTATGGGGGCTCAAATGGGAATGGGGATGGACCGGGTCCGGGTTACTTGAATGGGGAAATACCGGGCCCTCCAAGGTTGAAATCGCCCGGTATTTCCCCATTCAGGGAACCCGGACCCAGACCCGGGTTTGGGGGTAGCCATGCCCTTATTAAGGGCATGGCTACCTCCAAACTAGTAATGAGGCCCAAAAAGTCTCCCATCTCACAATACTAATGGACATGAAATGTATCCCAATTACAACAAAGTGAAAGTCAAAGGAAAACATGTTTTTGTTGTTACTTATTGAGGCTAATTGAAAGAATACAAGGATTCAGCTTGTATTCCTGAAGGGAATGCCTTGAAGATGTTATACTAGAAATGTATAGGCTAAAAACCATTCAGCAGTAATAGCGTTATCACCAAATGTTTCCCGCTCCGCTCAACCCCTGATGAGACCCATAGTTATCTATAAGTGAGCCTTCTACTATTGTTTTTGTCACAACTAAGAATTTCATATGGTAGATTTCAATGTAACATGCCACTGGTTGGCATTCTACACTGGTCGATAAGGAGAAAATGGTTTGATTGGCCAGTCATTTGCACTTTTATGGTACGTGGTGGGGAAGGAGAGATGGGTGAATCGCTCTGATACAGTTTAAAGAAGTTTCCTTCTTGTTCCCAGGCGTGAGGCCTTATCTGCCAATCTGTTCATAGCCTTGGCATCTCCCCTCTATGTCTGGATGTACTAAGGTAGTGGCATGTGCACTTTCTGCTTGTGCCTGGAATAAATGACCATTGTACTGATCATGCGGTGAAGCACTGCTGTGCTAAAATCATTTACCTCCCTTTATTGGATTTCGTGCTGTCCTAACATGTGTGTCACTTTCTTTGGCGGCCACTCGGGTTGCTGTGTATTCATTCATTATGGGATCATTGGCACAGTAGCTACTTGCAACTGGCTTGATAATTGCATGCTGTGTGCCCTGGGAAACGTTATCTGCTGTGGTGTCAGCTTCCAAGCAAAACTCCCCTTAGCACACTGACCTTGTTGCTTAGGCTACTTTCTGAGCATTGTAATGACTGGAACTTTTTGTCAAGCAATTTTATGACAGAATTCAGTATTTGAGAATTGAGGCTTTGCAGGGTTTTTGGTCTGAGTAATGGCAGTACGTATGCTCTTTCTGGGCCATGTTAGTGTTCTTTGTGTGTTTTACATGCCGACATTTAATTATTCCCTGCCCGTGTATGCTGCAACTTCCCCCTACCTGCTATCTCTGTACTAATTGTGTAACCCTGTCTGGGTATTTTGCAACCTTTCCTACTTCTGTAAACGCAAACTACTACGCGCCCTGCTTGTGTCGCACAACCTAGTCTACTTTTAATGTGGATGTGTGACAATTAGTGTTTTACTGAATGCTTCTCAGCTTGTACTTTCGTTCATGTTTGGGAATGGTGCAACTCTCATTTGCACCATCACATTATCTTTTATGAATTTGCACAAATACAGTGAGTATGAAACACATTGCGTATCTTTTTTCAGCAGAAAGAATGGTCAACATACGCACTAATGTATATACGTAATTGCTCTCACATGCTTTGCAATATTTTTATTGTCTGTATACTTGTGAAACTTCCTTAGCTGGAAAACGTGCTAACCCCCCTTGCTTATAATATAGCAAGTTTAAATTCTGATGTTTTATGATCGTGTTCTCTTTCTTCTAAAGTTGTTAACATTATTCATTTTATAGATGGCATTTGATTGTGTGAATGCAAATGTATTAAACAAATCTCAATTTTCTACAAAACCTGTACTATGAACATCAGAGGCCTCTATAACTGAAAGGCTTTCTGATGTATACATTTTCAGTCAATGACCAGTATAGCAGGTCATTGTTAACTAACAGAGCGATCACTTATACATATATCAATCCAACCGAGAAATACTGTTTCCTCCTCGTATAACTTTACAAGGACTTCATGCAACCCTTTGGTTGTAGCACCAGGATGACAAAGCAGGAAAGCATAGGCTGCTGTGACAATCTGCACTCCCCGAATTGACTGATGCAGTAGCGGCATTCCGCCCTCTGTGAACTCTGCTGATCCTGGCACAACTATTGAAGGAGAAAAGACACTGCCAATATGAACAGCAGCAATACCCGCCCTCTCTGCCCTCTGCCAATCCCAGCATAGGAAGGAAAGCAGCAGTGGAGGCATGCCATTTGCCATTTGCAGCACAAAGGAACAAGCAACACTGGAGCCCTCCTCAGATCCAACACAAGATACGTGATTTCCCGCTGATCTCCTCCATTTGCCAATACCAGCCCACTCCATGCCGCTTTACCAGGCCTCACATTTCTGGTCGCACATGGCAGCCCCTAGTTGCTTCACCTCTGTCAACCAGGCCTCACTTCCAAACTACACTGGCACCCTCTGGTCCACTCTGAATATCCATTGACAGAAATTTCGATAGAAAGTCTTCCCTCATTAATGTACGACTGTGCATAGCAATAACAGAAGCCATGCACATAAAGAACATGCTGTCCAGCAGACGACAGTACAGAAGTTACACCCAGCCGTGCACCACAGAAAGCCAGGTTAGCTCAGAGGAAACAAGGTCACACCACAAGTGTCCACATTCAGGACTCTACCACAAGCAGCAAGCACTGTCAGTTCAGCCGACATCCAGTACTGACATACAGAGCACTACATCAATGGACAACCCTCATTACTCTATTCATTTGTCCAGACACCAGCCAAATAGCAATCAGGATATCAGGTGAAATGCCAAACCAATGGGTGTATGGAACATCAAAACAGAAGGTGAACAAACAAGAATGCCAAGGGATACCATCCACAAAAGAATTGCTGATGCGGCAGTCCAATGCAAACACTGGTTCATTCCTGGAAGGACCAGTAGAACGCCACCCTCTACTGAGAACAGAAAAAAACACTTCTTCACTTGAGAGCTCATTAGGAGAGTCAGAAGAGGAGAGGAACGAGAACAACAGAATGAGGAAGAACTAAGAGAAGAGAGCGAAGAACATCAATTTCAGAGGGTTATGATAGCAAAACAGTCAATGGCAACAATAAAGACTACAATGGACAATCAAGAGACCACAGAGAGTGGTCAAAGAAATTTAATAGCAACAGGGTGATAAGTGGGGGAGATGAATATGGGAACGGCAATGGAACACCATAAGACGAGAACAATATTAAGAGAAAGGAAGGAGTCAAGGGCACAGGAAAATGGAGAAAAGGAAGAGGTGGAGAAAAGGGTGAGTGGGGGTTTGAGGATGAGGGTGTGTAAAGAAGGTTCTTTGGTAGATGGCTCCATCTCTGGCATTTACATGTAAGTGCAAGTGAGAGAGAGTCAATCCATCCGATATCCGGCCATCTAGTTTGGGACAACATGTGGATATGTTAGCCATTTGTTAAGGTAGGGGAAGAAATGCATCAGTGTCTCCTAGGATGTTAGGCTACTCGAGACAGGAGCCCAAATTGTGGCTCATGTAGTGTTTAGCGCCACTGGAGGCACGAGTAATAAACATGGTATGTAATAAAGAATAGGTCTTCAATTTCTTATTGAATAATACAGCACAGGCAAACTAAATGTGTACATTAAATTTAATGGATTTCAAATGAGACAGTTCAGATTCCAATCAGACAATGCACAAATCAAGAAATAATAAAGAATTGATAGGCTTGATAAATCAAATTATGACCAAACATTATCATCATAACCTTAAATGTTAGTTCTAAGGCAATGGTCATTCTAGTAGAAAATGCAAAGCGTAAGGGAATATAAGAACAAACAGAAATTCTTAATACAAAATTGGGGAAATGGTTCACAATAGCAACACAAAATAAATCTATAATACTTTGTATAACATCCTCATGATATTTATGGTACATGTTTATTTTGCATGTGCAAACCTGTTCAATAAGAAAAGTAAGACCTAGGGGGGTCATTACGAGTTTGGAGATAGCCATCGTGCTATTAGCGCTTTTTATAATAGCAAAACCCCATTGGAAAACGCACTGTGAATTTGGCACTTATTTTTGGTTATGTATGATATTTGACTCTTGACAACACTGGAGCTTAACATTAGAACAGCCACAGAGATCTTTGCTCTTTTTCACTAATATTGGGGACGTCGGTCATAGACTGGTTGACTATTAGCAGCCACACTGGTAATTCTATTCAATAATCATTTTTTTCAAAATAACTTTATTAGGACACTGACACAGGAATATTCTGATTTAACCTTTCTTAAAATTTACTATGGGCACGACCTTAATAAGGACGTGTGGACTGATGCCAGGCCAAATGAAAGAGCTAAAAATATGTTTACTATGAAACGTATAATAAAACATATTTTGATGTACAAAATATAGATCCACCTTATATAAATATTAAAATCAAGCAGTTTGTCAATCGAAATCCTTAAAATTAATAGACATATCCTATTTAACATATATTCGAAATCAATGATTTGTTTATATGTTTCCAGATTACTATTAGACATGGTGATTCTTTTAGCTATTAAGCACGTGCTGATATGAAAAAGTACTATCCATTCTACTTCATCAAATAATTTCCGTAAAACTAGTTCCAAGAAAATCTTCATATGAAGCTCTGGCTTTGTAAAGATCGAAGGTAAAGCATCATAGAACAAAAAACGGTGTATTCTGTACATTTGCAAATCCAAAACGATTGGTTTTGGCAATAATTATTGTAACCGCACCTGGTGTTATGGTGAAATGGTAAACCCAACCAAAGTCTAAGTGGGGGATTGTTTCGTACTTCTCCATCCATACAGTTAGCCCCTTTTTATTACTTCCAAGATGTGTGGGTTTAGTGTAATCTGGACCATTGTTGTTGGCTATCCTGGACCCAGGGTGATTATTACAACCGAACCCTCTCACCATGGTAAAAAAGCCAGGCCATTAGAACCCACATCCCCAATGTGGGTAGATAACAGAATTTCCCTTGGACATTGTTACAGTGGCTGAGAAAATCAGAGGTGCACAGCTTAGCCATGGACTTTAAGAAAACCGTGCTTATCGTTTCTTGGTAGCAGCATCATGCATTCCATCGTGTAGTTTGGACAGCCTATTTGCTAATGTTCTAGTGCTCACAATTACAAGTATACCTTGCCTGACATGCAAGCATGTCAAGCAGGGTTTAATAGTAATTGTTCACACGCAGTGTGTACAATGGTCCCCTTTGGTGTCAGCCTGATATATGAAAATCCAGGCCAGTGCAAATACTAGAGCATTTGTATGATGGAGAGGAAGGGAGGCAGCAGAAATGCAAGTTGCATTCTGCCCCTTCTCTCTGCCATCCAAATGATGTGAAATGAGCTGTGACATCAATGGAAGCAGTAAAAGCAAACATCACGGTTTTGATAAAAAGGAGCCACTAGTGACCCAAGTCCTTCAAATATCAAAGATTATGCAGTTACCAGGAGTACGTTTGAAAGTTTAGTGTTACTGGAATATCACCAGCATAACAATTAACCACAGAGTCGGCTTTGTCTATCTGTGTTTGCCTGTTGCACTTCATTTAATTTAATTACATTTCATTTTTCATGTTGTTGTTCTTATGCTTTTCAAGGACTTGGCATTTCACAGTACTAGCGTATGATGGGACATCCTTTTAATCCTTTTGATTTCATGCCCATATTTATTTTTTTAAACGTTTACTTGTATTAGTTTATTATTTTAATTAATACATTATTTTCCTTGTATGACGATCGCTCGGCAGAGGGTGCCTGGCCTCACATGCTCGCTGGTGAGTAATCTCCCTGTTGCACAGTCTTCCCTGCCTGACTTGCCTGACTCACACGCTAGGATGTGAGGTCTTTATTCTCTTACAATCTTCAGCTCTGCACTGATTGGTCCAGGGTGATACTATGTGCCCTTATTTTCATACTCAACCTAGGAAGTGCAGTGGACTGGCGCTCTGGAGGCGCACTTCTTGCTCCAAAGTCACACTTAAGGGTCACCCATCTGGACTCATTTGGGCCTCAGAATGGCCATGTTATACAAGCTTTCTGACCTCAAACTTCCAGCAGGCTTTGCCCATTTCCCACCACCACCTATGGTATACAGTCCAACGGTCAAACATTTGGTAAACAGCTTTCTGTGTAATGCTTGCTCATTAGGGGTGCACTCCTCTAATTGCTACGACCTTCTAAGTGAACACTCTCCAGATATCTGTTGTGTGACTGAAACCTGGCTGCAAGAGTCATCAGGTCTGACTATAGTTCATGCACTTCCTCCTTCCTGTAGCAGTAATCGTGTGGACCGGAACTAGGTGCACACGGGTGGTGGAACTGCTTTGATTTTTGACAACAGCTATGCTTGTTCCCTTATCGCACTTCCTCATAACCTTCAAATAGAGGCAATTCTTATCAGGATGACATTCTTTCTACTATTAATCACCTAAAGTCCAACTTGCCTCTTGATCTTATCCCTATATCAATTCTTAAATCTATGGCATTTGGCCTGGCTCGATTGTTAACATCAGCAGTCAATCAATCTATGTCCACTGGTCTTATCTGTTCATCACTCAAGCATGCTGTGGTAATCCCTCTGCTTAAAATACCTTCACTGGACCTCTCTTCCCCTGCTGACTATCAGCCAATTTAATTGCTTTCGTTCTTTATGGAATTAATGAAGGATCTTATCACTTCTTTTCTTTCTTCTCTTCTTGAACGCACTTCCTTTTTTGATCCTATCAATCTGTTTTTTGTCCTGCCCGAGGCACGGAATCAGTGCTTGCCTCGGTGGTTGACAACCTGGTCAGACTGACCGACATTGTGGGTGCTCTGATACTTTTAGACTTGTCAGCTGCATTCAACACCATCAATCACGCCATCCTGCTCGGCCGGCTGGTGCTCGGTGGCATCACCGGGCGAGTTCTGATTGGTTCCAGTCCTTCTTTTTGGATCACCCT
Organism: Ambystoma mexicanum; assembly: GCF_040938575.1. Taxonomy (NCBI): domain Eukaryota; kingdom Metazoa; phylum Chordata; class Amphibia; order Caudata; family Ambystomatidae; genus Ambystoma; species Ambystoma mexicanum. The sequence goes on along the minus strand of NC_090923.1, from coordinate 208,682,746 downwards.
TAGTCCCTCTCCCTCTTCCTCCTTTCAAGACTATCCATGTCCCAGTTACATGTGGTGTCCCTCAGGGGTCGGCTCCATTTCCTATTATCTTTAATGTTTATGTACTCGCCAAATTGATTAATTTGCATGGTTTTCGGTATTACACCTACGTGAAAGGCACACACATTGCAGTGTGTCTTGACCTTAAATGATCAGATGCGGCTAGCAAACTATGAGCCCTCCTTGAGTCAGTGGGCAGTTGGATGTGCCTAAACTGGCTCAAGCTCAACAATGATACAACCAAGGTTTTGGTGATTTTGTCTTCTACTGCTTCCCCGTTCTGGACTACTAATTTCTGCCCCCCTCACTCCTGTTCTGGACTACTAATTTCTGCCCCCCTTACTTGGCCCTTTTTTTCCCTCTTCTGTGAACACAGTGGTAGACCTGGGCGTGTTGATTTTGGCCTCCCTTTCTCTGGACTGGCCACTTCAAACTTAAGGTTCTTCAGAAAGCTCTTTCCTTGTTGCCTTTCCATCCCTATGCGCTGGTTGTTGCCTCTGCAGTATTTGGCCATCTCTATTACAGCAACTCTCTCTAGCTGGCACAACCGGCATACCCGCACCCGGCTTCAAGTTCTCCAGGATACTGCCAGACTGCAGAGTCTAGTGTCTTTTACAGCGCTCACATCGCTCCCATCCTACAGGGTTTACCGTGGCTCCTGGTGGTGGACCAAGTCAAATTTCAAACTCTCTGCCTTGTCCACCATGCTTTTTTTGGGAATGGTGCTGAGTAACATCAGGCTACATTCTGCCCCTATGTATCTGCTTGGCCTCTTTGCACTGTGAATGCCTTATGCATTTGGGTGCCTAAGATTCTTTGTATTAGAGTCGGGAGACTTGCCATTACGGATTTAGATCTTGGTTGACCTATGCCTCCCTTCCGTGGTCTATCCCCCTGCCAGCTCCATGATGCCTCCAGGTGGCCGTTGTGCTGTGTGAATTGGAAGGATAGACCTCTCTTTTGCTTAGCACCATGATGCCTTTGGGTGTACGCCGCACTTAACAAGTTCTTATAAAATAAGATAAGATCAAAGTCAATAACATAACAATCTTCAACAATGCACATTTATAATTATGGCATCATCCCCCGTGTCTGCGCATATGTACTAATAGAAAATATTTGGCAATGAAACCATCTTTACCGTTTCCACTAAGATCTGAACCTTCCTTCCATCCATTCAGAAAGAATGCCAAAACTTGGTTTCTTGCGCAAAAACCCTAGATCATCTTCTGCCTCTCGGCCGGCAAAGTTGTAATTATCTGTACATTTATGATCTCAGTTATATGTTTTCTGTAATTGTATTATTTGCACCCTGTAGTTATGAATTTGCTGTATATATAAATTCTTCGCATGCAAACATATTCATGCAACATTTGTAACTTTTTATCCTTGTCACTGTACCTTCTGTCACCCACTATGTAAGATATGCGCTCAGATGTCCATGGGCCTGGTGCACTATACAAATAAACAGACAAACAAATCTTATGTCATTTCCTGTTTTCCAGCTTCTTAGAGCAATGGAAACACAAGCTTTTCAGTGGCGGTGTGTTTTTTTTCCATCAGGAAGCAATATCATGCAGACAACTTATTAAAAATCAAACAATCATGCAGCAACAATATGTGAGGTTACAATATAGTTAAAAGCATGCATGCATCCCAAACATATGCTGACTATAATACAAAGTTTGCAATAATCATGTATGCATGTACGGTTCAATTGGCCAATGTATATTTGGCTATTGCACAGTAGCCTAGATCCCTTTTCGTGTAAATGTCACTGTGTCTGTCAAACAGAATAAGCAACTATTTTACAGTACTTCGTACACAGGACCTGCATGCATTTAGCTATATTGTAACCTCACATTGTGTTGCTGCATGATTGTGTCATTTTTATAAAGTTGCCTGCATGATACTGCTTCCCGGATGAAAAGCACATACCACCACTGAAAGGCTTATCTTTCCATTGCTCAATTAATGTGACTGGAAGCCAAAAGCTCTTAAGGCAGTCTCTCTTTCATCCCAGATATGCCTTGGAGAGAGCGGACATTTTATATACCGCGTGGGAAGGGTACAGTTTGAAATTTCGGCAAAGTAACGGCAGCCTTGGGGCTGATGATTAATTTGACAACTCCCTCCTAACTACTGCTGATTGCTGCATTTCTGTCTCCCTGGACATATATTTTTTAAGTTTCCCTTATTTCGATTTCTTTTTTCTATGACATCCTCAGTCAATCTGTAAGGCTGTAAACCTATATCATTGCATTGGTTCTTGCAAAAGTGTAGGAGTGTGTTTATTGAGCCTACTGAGAACAGTTCTGTACCTGCAGACTATTAATTCTGAGCCTTCGGTGAAATGCATTTTAATGCTGCCAGATATGCTTTGTGCATTCTGCCACGTTTTTGGTGGGTGTTTGCTGTGCTTCACGGAGAGAGGTTTATGTAGTACAATAAATATGATGTTAGCATGAATTAAGAAAACTTAAGTAAACGTGCCTGATTTAAACTGTAAATAAATAGATTTTAGCAGTAATCGCACTTCATAAAAAATATATGTTAATAAAAAATATATGTCAATGAGCCATAAAGTAAGATAAATGTGTAAAAGCCTTGCGTAAGGCGTGTATGCATTCATGGCTCGTGTTCAATTATTTGTATGGCAGAGAGGAGGGTGGAATGTAACCTGCGTTTTTGTCGCCTCCCTTCGTCTCCGCCATACAAATCCACCAGCATTTGCACTGACATGGATGTTCATGCCAGTGTAGATGCTGTGATATGATAGGTTATTTATAATGCGCTTAATACCCAGAGGTTTCTAAGTGCAGACCCGGGGATCAAACCTGTGTTGCTCTGTGTGGTCTTGCTTCCAAGGCGAGCACGTTGCCCCTGAGCTATCCTCCCTATCCTCTGTGGATCCTATGGGCAAAAATCAGGATGACCCATTTGGATCCATTGTAAATGCTGCATGACAGATGTACACGACAGGCAGCGTTTACTCAATTTGCTGCAAAAGGCAGGACAAATGTGGTGCACTCGATCACACGTTGCCATTCGGCCTGCATTTTGCACTCTGCCGTGCAACTGGCAAATATTTGCCAGCACGTTGCAGTGCTATTGTAACAGCTCCTATCAGGCTAATTTTCAAAGTGCCATAACATAAGGAACATATATACAAGCCAGCTATAAGACCTTTATGCATTTTTCTTATGCCACAGCTCATGTTCAATGATTTGTATGGCAGAGAGGAGGGGCCAAACACAACTTGAATTTCCATCACCTCCTTTCCTCTCCACAATACAAATCCAGCAGCATTTGTGCAAATGCTGTGTATCCCCATGGGGTTTGCACGATTTATGCACCAGCAAAAATCAGACAGACCAAATAGGTGTCTATACTAAACGCTGCATGCCATGCACACATGGGAGGCAGCGTTTGCTCAGTTTGCACAGAGGGCTGCATAAAGGCAGGACAGAAAATGATATACTTGCTTGTACATTGCCTTTTGGCCTGCATTTTGCACTCTGCTGGTACACCCACAGCTAAAAAAAACTACACTGGACTGGAATGTCCCCACCAACTACTGCTGTATCACAATGGTACACTTCCTACTGAAAATACTTTCCAGAGTCGCCTATGCGGACAAGAAAAAATGTCTGGAAACCCACATCCTCCTAGGCCTCCGCCAATCAGGCTTCTACCCCTGTCACGGAACGGAAACCGCCCTCTTGTACCTCAAAATCCAAATGGACCAGATTAAGGACAAGGGCAACCTGGCCATTCTCCTCCTACTTGACCTGTCCGCAGCCTTTGACCTTGCAAACCACAAGATACTTTGCCAACACCTTCCCCTAGCTGCCAACTTCTTGGCCAATGCCATAAAATGGATTGAATCCTTCCTATCAACCGAACCATGAGAGTCTTCTCTACATCTGTGGCTGCTCCCCGAGCCCCAATCACCTGTGGAGTTCCCCAAGGCTCCCGTGTCTCGCCAACATTGTATAATGTGTTCAGCAAGCCACTTTTCGACCTCCGAGACAAATTGGGAGTCATCAATACCAATTATAATTATGCGGACAACACCCAAATACTCCTAACTGTTAAACCATATTCTCTTAATACCGTCTGGTTATGAGCATTTGGCCTAAGCACATTTGCATTGTACAGAAAACCGAGTTTGAAATGCTCCGATTCAAATCGACTTTGCTGCCATTTTAGAACTATCCACCATTTTGATTTTAACTCTTGAATTGTGTCCTAAAATGGTGAACTGTGTTTTTGACTACAGCTGAGCTCAATTAACTTTGAACTAAGCCAATATTAAGTCTGCCAAGAGCAGAATGTTTGTTCTGTGCAAAGATACCTTGTGACTAGTATGAACTGTAATCACAGCCTCATCCTCATTTAAACAACAAAACAATGTAGAACACACTCAAACTGTGTGCTTTGGCTAAAACGCATTGTGTTCATTCTTGAAACTAGGCTTACTGTAATCTGGAGAATAAATATCGCCATTGAATTTTCATGGACAAACAACCATGTTAAATGTGTTAAACAATATTGTCATATTTGTCATATGAACTGGGCACAAACCCTAGTATGTAAATTATTAGTTTGGAGAGGGACTGGACAATGATCATACTGGTGTATAAAGAAGCCTGTATTTGGATATCCAGCACTCTCATCCCTCACATTGTCTGCTTGTACACACTGCGAGGTGTTGGGAGCCAAATAGCTATCTGACTTTGCTTTGGATCTGTACAGGAATAAAGATACTTGTATCTTTTGACCTGTAATTGGCGTATTTCATTTTTTGGTACGAAACCTCGATATTTCTTTGGTCTTTCATACCGATCACAGGCAACCATAACACCGGCACCAACTTACTTAACAAAATGTACCTTATCATTCAAGCCTGGATGGCACAACACAAGCTCGGTCTTAATGATGAGAAAACGGAACTACTCATCATTGGTAGTCAACCTAAACTTGATAATCTACCTCAATCTACAATTCCTTCACCATTGACAGCAACATTATCATGGTAGCAAAAAGAGGTAATCTACCTGGACTTCTCGCTCTCCCTAACAAGACATGTCAAACTATTGTAACGGCAGCTGCCTACATTGCCAAACTAATTAATGCCAGCAGACCCTTCTTGACCACTGACAACTGTATCACCCTTGCAGAGCCCTCATTCTGTCAAGAATTGATTACTGCAAATCACCCGAAACATCAATAAACTACAAATAGTCCAGAAAAATGCAGTAAGAGCTGCACTTAACATCCCAAAAAAGAACTCATATCCTCAGCCAAACAGAATATGCACTGGCTGCCGGTTCGGGATCACATCACCTTTAAAACGTTATCACTAACTCACAAATGCCTGTCCAATAGCGCTCTGATCTATCTCGCCAGATAAATCTCCAAAGCCCAGTCTAACAGACCCATCAAATCAGCCTACTCCTGCCAACTGGCCATCCAAATATTTAGACAGCAAAAAGACAGAGGGTGTAGCTTCCCTGTGATTGTGGCAAAACAATGGAAATCCGTGCCTCTGGCCCTGCCATCAGATCCCTCCTTTGGTCCTTCCACAAAAACCTCAAAACCTGGCTCTTTTCCCAAGATACACAGAAGTGTCCCTCCAAGAGCTGTAACAACTATTTACTAACCTATCGGTATTCGATACGGTACTTCTCCAGCACATAGTAACCTAATGTAATATATAACTACCATAACTTAATGCAAGATGCAACCACTGTAACCAAAGTATGTAAGACTGTAACTGTGGGATATATTTTGGGATTATACCTAATTTTGTCATATTTCATTATGGTATAAAGTGGTATTTTATGCTGGTAGTATCTCTTGAGGTAATTCATTGTGGTATTTCCTTTTGCAGTGGTGAGACTAACTTCAGAATATTGCCTAACAATTGTTTTTACCAGGGCCACTTCCACAACAGACTACTGGACTTGATACACTTTTATGTACAATACTGCAATATACCCGTGTGCCTGAGTTTCTTCAAAATCGTAAAACAAACAAACTGAAATACTGCACATGCATTCACTTTCTAGCTATACAGTACACAGCAGTTATTTCCCTTTGAGATTTTTCTATTTGCGCAGCTACTTCTTTATGTAGGTCAAATAAAATGGTTGAATGCTGCAAAAATGCACCAGAACACCAAGTGACTTTATAATGTTGTGTTTTATCGTAACAGATAAACTTACAATTTACACATGGCAACAGTTATGCCTATAACAGACTTTACAATGCAAATATATTACAATGAGCAACAGCACATTTCAAAATAGTATATGCTGTGCCCAGTCTTACACTGCCTCCTTGGAAACAAGAAAGTTGGCAAGAGATACCCTTTGAGAAAAAACAAAACAAAACTGCAAAGGCATTCTAATAATTCTGAAATTGCATGCACTTTTAATATTGACAGTACCTAAAATGACATGATCTTTTTCTCTGACTAACTGACCGACAGGCAATCTATCCCCCTCACTTTAGACTTATATTTACCCAGATATGCTGGTGATATTCCTGGCTCAGCTGAACATGGGAATCCCCATCAGTCTGCTCACCTGTTGTACCCTGTGGTCACATAGATAAGCACTCGCTCAACATCAAATGGCCCTCAGCACTGCAGTCTGTCTGTCTGTCAGTTCGTCTCAGCCCGAAGATATCTCTCCCAGCATTCAAATATGTCTGCTCCCACTAGACCCACTCAAAGCCTTTTTAATAGGTTCTTCAACACCTCCCAACTAGTTCCACCCACATTATCTGATCTGCTCTGTTTAACTTACTGCACCAAGCTCAGTCTGCACAAAACTCCATTATACAAAACACACTACATTTTCCAAAACCTTCCAGGCTATTCCACATAGACTAATTTGCACCATATATTAGTAAGGGAACATCTTACTGGGGTTGGATTAATATGTTAATATGTTAGTATTAGTTTTAATGCAATTCAGTCAATTGAAATATCATCCTAAAATAATATGCAATTTAAAGCATGTGCTTTGCATTTCTGTGTTCTGTGAATATTCCATCATGCTCTATGCATTGGCAATCACATGCCTTGTGCTTTTCTGCATTTCTGCATTTCCTGTCAAAAAACACACTACAGCTACATGTGCATGCTAAACTAATAATATGTCCATACTATACAGAGGCCCCAGCTATTCCTTATACATATACTAATGCAAGATGTAACCACTGTAACTAAAGTATGTAATCTACTATGTAAGCAACTCTTGTAACCAATCGTCTTATGCAAAAAATCGCCTAGATGCCTCCGGGTTTGGCGCGCTATACAAATTCAAAACAAATAAATACATAAATGACACATATTTGCCAGCAAGGAGACATTTACGTTGCAATGCTAGTGTAAAAGCTCCCTGCTGCCAAATTATAGCCTACAGCAAGACTACTTCCTATCAGGCTCATTTCTGTAAGGCTTTTACGAATAGTTCTTATGTCATGGCTTATTTTCATTGATTTGTATGGCAGAGAAAAGCGCCATAACTCAACTTGAATTTCCATTGCCTCTTTTCCTCTTCGCAATACAAATCCAGCAGCATTTATGCTGACATACATTTTTTTGCTGGTGTAAATGCTATGGATCCCCAAGGGGTCTTCAAGCTTTATGCACCAGCAAAAAGCAGACAGACAAAACAGGGGTCTGTAGTAAATGCTGCATGCCGCACATACGTGGCAGAAGGAGTTTGCTCAATTTGCACAGTGGACTGCAAAAGGGCAGGACAAAATGCAGTGTATATTTTTCCATATTGCCTTTTGGCCTGGAATTTTGCACTCCGCCATACTAATGGCACATATTGGCAGCAAGGAGATGCTTATGTTGCAATGCTAAATTACTAGCTCCATGCGGCCAAATTAATGCAGCATCCTTTCCTCTCCATCAACGAAATCCAGCAGCATTTATGATGGCATGGATTTTCATGCCAGGGAAAATGCTGTGGATAGCTATGGGGTCTGCAAGCTTTATTCACCAGCAAAAAGCAGATGGAACACACAGGAGTCCATTGTAAACATTGTCTGCCATGCGTACATAGCAGACATCATTTACTCAATTTGCATGCAGAATTGCAAATGTGTAGTAAAACTGGCCACCATGCACATTACCAGAATTTGGTGGTGTGAAGCTGTTTACGGTGCAGTGCTAACATAACGGCTCACATAACGGCTCACCACCACCACATTACAGCAGAGAGAAAAATAAGCTCCTATTTGGAGGACAGCAATTATCATAAAATTCACACCTTTCAGACCTTGCTTTCCTCAGTCCCAACTGCAGCTGCTTATACATGGGAGACAAAGTTCTCCCCTCTCATGATCGAGAACAGTGCTGGTACACGGATTTATTATTAGATTGGTGAAGTGTCATTTTGACACACAGCCACCCATACCATTTTAATGTAAATGTCAGGTTTTGTGAATGAAAAGGCACCTCCTGTTTCCACTCTAATGGTGCCTTGCTATGCAGTCAGCTGGAATTGACTTATTGTAATACTATCCCTTGTATCACTTATCTAGAATATGTGTTGGTCCTTGTTGTAAAATCAGCCATAGACCCGTATCCAGAGCAGAGTCCAGCTGCATGAGTAATCAATTTGCCAAGACCAAGGGAGCTGACATTCTCACCAAAACAAGTCAATGAACATGGGAATATCGATGCAGTAGAACAGATATATATGCATTAATGACTTTGAGTGACACCAGTGAGAGACCTGTGGAAAAGCTAAAATCATTTTATTTCCTTGCCACTCTCATGTTTTATTTTGTGCACAGATAAGCAAGAGGAACAAGAGGAACATTATTGCTCTTCCTCTTTTTCCAGTCAAGGAACAGGAGGGACAACAAGCATATTGGAGATCTGTAAGAGGCCTTTTCCCTTAAAACCTGTAGTATAATTTGATCAACCCATGACTGATCATGGGAACACATTGAAATACTTTCACATTTGCTTTGACTGGATTTTTTTAAATGTATAATCTCTACAACCCAAAATCCTGGCCAACATGGCACCCAGATACTGTTCTGCTGGAAGATATGAGTGGAATGTTTAGGGACACTGTGGAATAAGGGGTTGGTGAAAGGTTTAATTTATTTATTGAGATGTTCCAATTTAAATCCAAGTTAGCGGGGGGGGGGCATTTGAGAACCCGGGTGAAACTCTGTGAGGAAAGAGCCACAACATTATCTAAATGGCTGAAACGGGCTAATGCTGAGCATTGCCTGTCAGATCACTGTAATATGAAGGCTCTGGCCATTCACAGACCAACTTGGACCATGATTGATCCCCTATAAAGGGCCGTTCACTTTCCCTGGAGGACTGGGCCACAAGAGGTGCACTCTGCATCTGACCGGGTAAGAGGCACCCTGATCGTACGAGCACACTGCAGCAGTATTCCTCTGAACTAATGTGAGCAGTTGCACCGCTGCAGGGTTACCTCCACTCCCGAACAATGCTTGGTGTGTTTGTTTTACCTGACAGCATCCACTGTTAACTATTTAATTTATTGTCATCTGTAGCTACATATGTCCGCACCATTACTGAGGCGCAGCACATCTAGGCCAGTGGGTCATGAGGTACGTGTCTCCAGCTCACTCACCTCTAGCTGCTCTGTAAAGCACCTGGACAATATGGATGCAATGGATATCTCTATGCAGTTGCAGGCAATCTTGACAGTAATGAAAAACATGTACCAACACACCCAGGAGACATGAACTGTCAAATAAATTTACAAGCGGAACGCACCACAGAAAATGAACAGCGTGGTGGAGGACAACCAGAGATCCATGAGGATGGATGTTGATGCAACCAATAAGGAATTTCAACATCTCAGGGGAAGATTGACGATCAAGAGAAGCACTCCCACTGCAATAATATGTGGATTATTGGAATTCTGGAGAACATTGAGGGCAGTGACATGGACTGACTGTTGAAAATCAGAGGGAATATGTCATGGAGCATGCCCATAGGGCACCTATTTCCAAACCGGCCAACGAGGAGTGACCCAGAATTATCATTGTGCAGTTCCTACATTTTCAACATCAGCTGCTGGTGCTAAAGGCCTATCAGAAGAAAGGACTATCAGGATCTGTACCCAGTCTGCAACTGGGTACAGATCCAGAATGTTAATCACTTTTTGACAAAGGTGTACAGGCGATGCAGGGAGTTCCGCACGATTTTTGCTGCTCTTAAAGGATCGGATCATTGCCACTACTTGAAATTTCCTGTGGTGTGGTTATTTTCAACTGGAGAAACAATGGCACATGTTTAAAAACCCAGTCAAGGCATGGTGGTTTCTGAGGCAGCTTGACATTCTTGCTCCGAATTGAAGATAAATCCTCTAGCGATAATAACAAAGATTTGTGGTGTGTCCATTAGGGCTTGCGGAATCACTGGCAAAAATCAGGGAGATGCCTGAGTGGTCCACCGCATGACATGGAGAAAGGTGTGCAGGGGAGGCCACCTATATGAAAATAAGGGCAGGTCACTAAGTTTAGTGGTAACCGCCCTTCAAGCATTGTGGTCGGTAATTGCCAGCCGGACTGTCTCTCTAGACTTTAATGTTTTTTATGGTGGGGCGTTTAGCAGTTCTAATGGAAAGTTTGGGCCATGGTGTGGTGTGGTGTGTGATATTTGACCTCGATCAGAATGTCTCAGTTTACTCTAGGCTCTGCTCAGGTTTTTATTATGTTATGGATCTCCGGCTAGGCTATACCTAAGGCAATGGTTCTGCGCATGTTACAGCTACGAGTTGCGTTTTTTCCCCCCACCCGGCTGTTGACTTTGGCAACACTAATATGTAGGTTAGATTTCATTACAGGACAGTGGGGATATTGCGTCCCACTAGCCGGCTCCACATTGGTTATATTTTACTCTTATTGGTCTCCTGCTTTACGAGACCAATTCTTGGAAGCTTTCTATGTTACCTTTTTGTGTTGGGGGCTTCGGATGGGATATCTTTTTTGTTTCTGAGGGGAAAATGTGGCTATGCTATTATGAGTATTGAAATGGGGCATTGTCTATGGTATGGATAGGATTTGGCTTCATGGGATGACCCTCAATTGCCAGAGGTGCAGGCCTTCTGATTCTCATGGTACTGCTGGGCTCCATGCAGTGGTTTGCGTAGGGCATTTGTGGAAAGGCACTGGTGATTTTCTGCACTTGAAGCCTGTATTCTCTTTTTTCAAATGACATGTCTTCCATTTGATGTATTACTTTGAACATACAGGGTGTTAGTGATTCAATCAAGCAGCGCAGACTGCTGAATTAGGCTAGGAGATGGGTGGGACAAACATTTCATGTGCACCTCAATTGTAAAGGGGTCTCAATTTTGAATAAAAAACGTATCCTGTTTAGTGCATCAGATATAGTGGTGCACCGATATGTGCGGTATCTATTCATAAGAGGCACATTCATCCAACGATGCATTACCCTCCTGAATATAAATGGTCCTACCGGGGATAATGTGAGGTTCTATACACATGTTTTTAGGAAATATGCACCATATATGAGGGCTCTTACATTTTTGGGGGAGCTCAATTTTGCACTCTCAACAGTCATGGATAGGAAGCCAGCCCTGACCCTGAATGCCATAGTACCTCAACGGATTATAACTCTCTGTCTCCTAATGGAAGAGCTACGGCTGAAGTATTTGTGGAGCGAGCAGCACCCATCTCGGCAGGACTTCTCCTTCTACTCACATCATCATAAAAGCTATTCCCCGTTTAGACTACCGGCTACTCCTATCCACCATGCTGACAATGGTGGATCCATGAGAGATTTGGACCATCACAATATCTGATCATGCGCCAGTCATGCTACAGGTGGTCATCCCATTAGCCTGCCAACAGACACCATCTTGAAGGGTAAATTTGGCATCTTTGCAGTATCCCGATTTTGTTGAACACCTGCCAAGACACTCCAAACTATTCTGGGAAGAGAATGTGAGAGATGATTTTCCCGCATCGAAATGGTGGGATGCTTTAAAGGGCTTTCTCAGAGGACAATGCATATCTAGTTGGGCGTACAAACTCAAGCAATGTAGGTTTCAGGAGAGGCGGCTGCAAGAAGAGTTGCAGCTGTCTGAACAGTTGCACAAAACTACTTGGGACCCCTCATGTTTGTAAAAGATCAAAACTCTTATCTCTGAGATTAAAAGGTTCAGGACAGTCAAGTGCAGAATCTTTTTTCTAGACAGGCTCAATCCTTATTTAAACAACGGAATGGGCCCCTCCACCCCATGGCCATTTTACTTTAGGGCTGACAACGTGTAAAGTATTGATAAGGTTAGAGGAAGGGCTGTCAGCATGCTTCGGGAGCTTTGCTGACAACTTCAAACCGAGATTATCTCCGTCTGAATGATGTGATTACAGTGTCGGAAATAGCAGCTGCTGTGGTGGGGAGAGGAAAGGGAAAGGCGACAGGACTGGGCAGCCTTCCAATCGATCTCTAAAAAGCCTTGGCCGAGACGTTCATGCACAGGATGACAGCAGTATTTAATGAAGTGAGAGAAGCAGGATCTCTCCCGAGTTCAATGATTTTAGCCGACACAATAGTTGTGTCCAAGGCAGGTAATTCAAATCGTTCGATTTTGAAAAATTAGGTTTATGTAAATCTGTATTTTTAAAGCCTTTTAGAATTGTTTAATCATCATTCTTAATGTGTAGAACATGGCTACATTGTACTTGAATTGAAAAATTCCTTTAAACAAAATCCAGTATTGTGTGCCACCCTGAGAACTACAATTCTGTAGTTGCCATACCTTTTTCATAATTCCCAGGCACGTTAGCACTGGTGGTTTAGTAAGAAGCCATTTTTGTCGTTCCTTGGAGCTCGGTGGTGCTGTGGTCAGACCTTCAACAGGTAAATCTTCGATCATGAATATGATTCCATTACCCATTATGGAGGCTAGCCGAAAGAGTAACTCTCTGACAGGATTTTCTGAACACTGCACTGCACATTTGTCGGCGGCTGCGTGTAGCGTGGACATTGTGGAGCGTTTTCTCTCCGAGGTACATGATATTAGTCTAGGAGTTGTAGATAAGGCACCCATTCAGTTTACACGGCCGATGTGGTTGTCAGTGCACCACCTTTAAAGAATATTACTCTTCTCCCTTTGTCTTTGATATCGGCAAAAGTCTGTGTGGCGACTGTAGATCGACCCCCTACGGATATTGTGAGCAGTGTAACGGATTGTATGGCACGGCACACTCCAGCAAGGGGCTTCTTCCACTGATACTGAAGCTGGCACACTATAAAAACGTTTTTTTTTTTTAATTTGATCCGTGGGTTCTTTTTTTGAAAAGGCACCGAACCGTCTCACACCCACTTTAACAAAAACCTTGTGTCGCAATGCTCCATGAACCAGGCCAGTGTGTAACAATTAAATATTTATTTATTTTGATATCAGTGCAAAACACAATTTAGGGCAGCAGCCAAAACAGTGTGGAAATACTAATGCAAAACCTTATAACACAGTTAATTCAACTGTTAACACAATATACATACACATTTAAGAGAAATGGCAACAAAATCACTTTTCTTCACTATCATAGATGGCAAATAGGTTATGCACTCCCACTGAAACACTTCTGCCAAACACCTCCTAACTAAATTCTGTTTAGATAGAAAGCAGTGGAAAGGAGTCAGAAAGAAGTTGGATAAATCATTTTTTTAAATTTGACCCACTACTCCAGAATGGGAGTCCAAAATCCTCAAAATGACAAAAATGACATACTCTGATTTCACTGTTTGCTTATGGATCAGTTACACTTGCGGTAGGGTAGCTTGGACAGAAATTCTTGTAGCTGCACTAAAGAGACAAGGAAGCTTACAGGCTACTGAGCAGGGCACTAAAGCAACGTGAACACAGGTGAGAAAAGCAATTTTGGGAGGAAAACAATGCAACAGAAATCACACGTGGCAGAATTGCAATTTCTTATTTCACACAGGCTCTAAACTAGCAAACAGCTTAGAAAAAGGGCTTATCAGTCAAAATCGGAAAAATCGTTTTTTGGGATGGGAAACAAAGGCACAGATCAGATAGGATACTGAGGGTAAGGGATGACTCTTAATGGGATGATAGTATTTTTTGTTTTATGGGAAATGCAAGTCGGATTTTTAAAGGAAAGCAAATACACGGGCAAAATCGGTTTTGTTAGGACAATGATTAGTTCTACTGAGACCATATTTTAGGGACTATAAATGTTAAAGAAAGGCACTTGTCATGAAGTGGTTGGGTGACTGAATTGCAACCAGCTCACAGTGAATCTCTTTATAGGAGAATTCATTTATTTAATTCAAATGATACTAAGGACTGACAAAAATAACAGAGAAATAGAAAAGGAATATTTGTATCTGTATTTGTTTTATTTGTAACGCGCACCATCAGGCCCGGAGGCGTCAGGGCACAACTTAGGACATGGTTACATAACGAGCATACATATATTCAAATGTACTTAATGGTTACATAACGAGCATACTTATATTCAAATTTGCATACAGTGCAGAGTATTCAGGGCATACATACATATACATCATTTACAGGGTAGGGATTAGATCAGGTGTTTTACTGGGACAGGGCCTCCCAGGTACAAAGAAATCTGAGTTTCAAGGCTGATTACCTTGTAATATGTTAACTGATATAGACTAACACAGATTCTCCTAAGAAAGGGGTAAATAGAGGGTACTGGCCATTTGGGATATGACTTGGGTTTTTATGGGAATTTAATAGGACTTGAACAGGATGCAAAGTAAAAGAGCGGGATATGCAGTTTTTGGGTACTGGGAGATGTGATAATTACAAGGTACGCTTGAGTTTGATAATTTGGACAGCCAGCAAGTTGTGTGGACAGCGACCCAAGGATCTGGTCACTGGGACAGCTGGGCTCTCCTGGCTGGGAACAGCTGGGCTAGGTCTGGTCACTGTCGACAGCAGGATGGATCAGCTGGGCAAAGGTTCTGGTCACTGGATACTCCAAAAGGGGATCAGCATCCTCTTCTCTTTTCTCCCTGGATTATGGGTATGCCTGGATCAGAATAGGTGGTTCTGCCTGGATCTGGATAGTGGGATGTATCTCTGCTGTCCTGCATCTTGGGGTCTGGTTTTCAGTTGCTTGTCCCTAGTGTTTCCCTATCTCCCCCTTATATAGGCAACCTGATATAAGATGATTTTACAATATGGGCGGAAGTACTCTGGATTTACCCCTAAAATGGCATAGGCCAGGATACCGGTGTCACCGTCTTCCTTTGTCTCACCCCAGTTACCTTTCAGCCAAAATATGTTATGGAGCACAACTTCACATCTATACTAATCACCCCCATGAGAAACAGATATGCATATTCCATATTTCACAGGGAATCAGACAATCCGATCGCCAACTCTGTGCGAGGTAGCACTGTTTTTGAGCAACATTTTGCCATTTATAGGAGAACCATAATATCTAAAATAATGCAAATGGCTACACATATACCCCCTCATATTTTGCATATTTCATGGCTGGATTTGTCACATGTATGGGCGGTCCTTCAAATCCTCACAGGCAAATTGTCACTCTGAACAAAGGGTTACCATGACGCCCTTTGAAACCAGGCAGTTAGGGCCAGAGAGGGATGTCACAGGAAATCACATCTCCTATTGAAAGGCTAGTTCCTCTTGGTTCTTTTGTTCCGTTCTGTAGGGATGCCGGCAGGTCTGACAAGGCTGCAAACTTCAACACCTTGGCCCCTTTCATGTGCCCACGGGGACTGGTCCACTTGGGGAGGTAATTCTGTTCCCATGGGAGGCAGGGCACCATTGAAGTAAGTGCCTGCCAAGCCTGTTCCGTGGGCTTTTCACATGTTTCTTTTTTTTTCCTTTCTTTCAACAGAAACCACATCTTTTTGGGAATAAATGTCATGTACATTTTAGAGCAAAACCCCATATTCAATCACATTTCTTTGCAAGTACAGAGCATCATTTAACATTTCACTTTCAGAAGAAATGTTCCTGCTTTGCAAAAACACTGTTTTACACATGGGTTATTTTTTAATTTATGTCACTTTCAGAAATGTGCTTCTGCCGCACATAGTTTCACTTCAATTTGTGTTCTGGAGGACTTTTACAGATACGGTCAGTTTCTGGACACATAAAGATATACTTCCAAACAACTCTTTGAAATTGACATGCGTTATTCCTTTCATTTACTGGAGCTTGTGCGCTATGGCTTCTAGCAAAATAAAACACAAGCCGTGTTTAAGAGGAAATCCACATTCTTTGCCTTTAAAGTGATTTCCCAGTAAATCAGATGTCTGGAAACATATTGCCTCACTTCTTGGTACTCAGCAGAAGTAAAGCATGTCAGGGTGGGTTTTCATGAAGAGCACAACTTTGTGATGTTTTATAAATGAAATCATGAGCAAAGCTGTCTCAGATGTCATATGTGCAGCTTCAGTATTCAGGAAACAGAACAGCAAATGTGTCACTGTTCTGCATGTAGGTCATTTTCAGATGGTTAAAACGGAGGTAAAATACTGCAGAGCACGTCTTTTGGTGGCATTCTTGTATTCAGAACTCACCACACATCTGCACCAGGAAAGAAAAATGCAGCTGTTTTTCCGCAATATTTCCATGCTGTTTTGAGGTAAAGAGATTTTTGTTGTGGGCCTTAAATGTAGTAGACAACTGTTGGCAGAGTAAGTCCATGTCCACAGCGCTTGTATAGAACGGAAAATAAGGAAGCACAGGGGTGACTAGGGGGTGTGGGTATACTGCCAATAGACTGCCACTCTAGAGAAAACAGTTAAACAAAAGGGGGTCCCAGTCACACTGCACCAAGAAAGTTGCAAAATAGGAATTGAAGTCTTGAGTTTATTTTGGATGGAGAGACAGCCGACACGTGTTTCGAGCTTTAACTAGCTCTTCATCTGAGGCTGTTATGTCAAATTTTATAATTTTTACACATTTGATTATAGGTGAGAGACAAAATAAAAATCAAAGTAACATAATAAAACAACAACGGGGACAGAATGCTGTGGCAAGGTTAAACATAGTCCAACATGACTCTGGAAGATACATAATTGAAATCTCAAACAAGTATTACACAAGTACTCAGTGATATGGATTTTGTTCAACAAAATGTACAAATTAAAGAACTTACTAAGAAATGCGAATTTACACTGACTTTTCCTTTAGACAATATTATTGATACCTTCCATCAGGCAGTTATAAAGGACATTCATAAATTGGAAGACAAAGGATTGCAACGCTCATCACAATCTACCAATAAATTAAATAAATCAGAATTCCAGGCACTTCAACATTTGGCTACCCATCCTGAACTAATTATCAAAGAGGTGGATAAAGGTGGCAACATGGTTGTCATGGATAGATTTGATTATATCACCATGGGTTTACGACATCTTAACTCGGGAGGCTGCTATCTAGCACTCAAAAACAATCCATTGTATGAAATTCAAACTTTGGCCAATCAACTAATATCGAAATGGCATAAACAGGGCATATTTACAGATGTGGAAAGACATTTCCTTATGGTTGATGGCCTGATCATGCCTACGGCTTATTTCTTGCCCAAAATTCATAAAGGGTATGAGGATATTCCAGTGGGGAGACCGATTGTGAGTGGAGGGGGTGGCATTCTTGAACCTAGTTCCATCTACATTAATGAGTGTTTGTTACCGGTTGTGCTATTGACCCCAACATACATCAGAGATACAATGCATATATTAGAAATACTGGATCAACTTAATCTTCAGAACATGTGTTGGTTGGTGACTCTTGATGTGAAAGCATTGTATACCTCAATTGATCATTTGAAAGCCATACAATTTGTTCATTTCTTATTTCGTGAATCCTCTGCATGTTATTTTGAACATGTAGAAATGGTGAAAGAACTCTTGTTATTCACCCTGCAAAATTATGTTTTTCTGTTTAACAATGTTTACTTTAAACAATTGATTGGTATCGCAATGGGAGCTAGCTTTGCTCCTGCACTGGAAAATGCCTTTATCTATCATTTCGAACACACTTTTTTCCAAACTTGTTTTTCAACCATACATTCATTTATGGAAACGTTATATTGATGATGTTATTTTGATTTGGACGGGCACAGAAAACTTGCTTCATCAATTTGTTTCTTTCTTGAATAGTAATGTTAGGGAATTCAATTTACCTCTACTTGTAGCCAAACTCAGATTGATTTTCTTGATCTCACCATCCAACTCACTGAAAATGGACTGATAACCAAAACTTTCCGTAAAAGTACTTCCGTCAACGCAACTAGGCATGCTCAGAGTTGCCATAGAAAACATCTAATTACCAACATCCCGAAGGGGGAATTTATTCGTGCCAGGCGTAATTGCTCACAAATGCATGACTTTTTTTTTAAAGTGATTTCATTAAACCAAGATTCCTTGCTAGAGGGTATGACACACACACATCTTGACAAATCAGCAGATAAAGTACGTCAGCTGAAGAGAGCTGATTTGCTAGTCCCCAAACTTCGTAGCAAACTTCAGCCTCTCAGAAAATTGGGATGATTACTAGATTTAGATTTGAGTAAACATTGGCATTTATTTCACTTAGATTCAGACGTCTCGGAATGGCTTGATCCCAAACATATTGTTACCCACAGCAAAGGGAAGTCCCTTAAACATAAAATCTGCCCATCATACATGAGTATGCCTATCCCTACAACCACTTGGCTCCATTCTGCTCGAGTGAAAGGCTTTCTTAAATGTGGATGTTGCAATATGTGCAGATTTGCACTAGAAATGTCACTGGTTTCCTTCGGTCACAAGGTTTCCATAATGTGGAATCATTCATCAATTGTAACACCAGATATGTTGTTTATTGTATCGTTTGTACCTGTGGGCTAAAATATAAATGGCCTCATTCCGAGATTGGAGGTAGTCATGGCGCTATTTGCACCATGACTGCCTCCAATAACGGTACCAGCACCGGTCTCGTTCAATGGGGACTTACCAGTGTAGTCCGACCTTTGCGGGACCGGTAAGTCCCTTTTGAAAAAACCTTTCCCCATTCCCATTTGTGCCCCTATTGGTAATTGGATTTACAAGAGTGAAAGGCGAGGCTGGATTAGCCCCAAGAAGCCTCGGTCGTATCAGATTGGGATAAACAGACATTGGATACAAATCGTGTGAAAGTATGAAACTCCTGTTCAGAAGGCATGGACAAAAACAAGGAAGACATCAGAGGTCTATTAGAAAATAGTATTTTAAATGCACTAGAAGCTCAATTGTGTGGTCTTCAGTCACGTGGAAGGATACAGTTGGACAAACATGACGACCACACCAACGCATGAAGCCAGAGCGTGCCTTCACTTGAATTCTCCAGTGCAAAGAACACTCCCAAGGACAAGTTGAAGGCCTTAATTGACAGTAGACCACTGAGGTGATTATAGATGATATGCTAATTGGTGGGAAGCTATGGTTATGACCTGTTCACCAGCACCTCGAGGCTCAGCCTGCGTGCAGCTAACATAGGTGGAAAAGTATAATTGTAGGGGGCCGCATGATTAAGGGTCCTATAGTTTGTATAACCAATGGGATGGCATGTATTTAGTGACATTCATGGTGACCTGTTTTAGGGGAGGGCTTAGTTGCCCCAACTGATGTTAAGAAACCTATCACTCTTAGACTGGTATGGAATGTATACATAGATGTTCCCTTAGACACCATCACAATTGCCACTAGGTTTTTGTAGTTTGCCACATAGGATGAAGTTAGTAAATACGTAGGTTGACATCATCAATGATGAGTTTTTACAATAAATGCAGTTTTTTCTGAAGCAAATTGAGAAAACACGCGCTGAGACGTCCGTTGATGTCTATTGTACTGACAAGTGATATTAAAACAATTAACCTTTTGCCAACTACCTGAGTCGTTTCGATTATTGATGTTTGAGTAAATTCTGCATCCCCATTTATCTCCAGGGTATTGCTACCTCGTCTTAAAGGGCTGTATGGACTTCCAGTTCACTTTAACACGGTGCGCTGGTACTACATATTTTCATTGCTACAGACTTTCGGCATAGGGGCATGCTTTCTGGACATGGTAAAATTGCTTAATTTAAATCTGTTGGCTTCGGTGGTCACAAATGGTTATACGTCTGATCCAGTCGCATTAAATACGGGCACTTGTCAAGGTTGCCCTTTGTCACCACCACTGTATGCAGTGGCAATAGAGCCACTCATGGCCAAGGTTTGGTTAGACTCTACTCTGGGGAGTATAGTTTGTGCAGGGGTGCAGCATCGCCTTTCTCTTCATACTGATGATATCTTATTATAACTCTCCAAATGGCAATTGAATCTTACGTGTATTCCCCACAGAAGTCAATTATGAAAAGTCGGAAATCCTTCCTGTTTGAGTTAATATACCATGGGATCTGGAAGGGTGGCTCCGTTCAAATCGCAGCTGTGTGCCATTAAATATACGGTGGTTTATATCAGTGCTTTGATTGACGAGTTGTTTCAAAACAATTACCCATTGATACTGTCCAAAATTCAAATGGACATACTCAATAAATGCACTTAAAGTGAACACTCTACCTAAACTAGTATATCTTGTGCAGATGATTCCTTTCTCTATGCCTGCACATATGGAGTGTGAGCTTGATAGGCAGCTTGGGAGATTTATCCGGAGGCATAAAACAGCTGGACTGAATTACAACCTGCAGGATGGTGGACTCAAAATCCCCTCCTAGTGGGCTAATTTCCTGGTGGCACAAGCATGCTGAATTAAAAGATGAATGAATTGGGAGAATTCATCAAGTTGACAGGAGGCCAAAGGGGACATCCTTCAACCCCTTTCGCCATATGAGTTTATCGCTCTCCCTCGCACTTGTCTCCTGAACCACTTCAGAAAACATACTGTCGGTTCATCACATCTGCACTGGTAACATATGCTTAAACATGCAGTTGCCGACACAAATATGTTGCCATCTTGACTTAGTATCCAAGCTCTCCTCTTGACAAGCCCGCTGGATGGCGAAAGTTCTCTCAGTTAGAGGACTGGCGACATGTCCATATTATCGATCGTTTTGAAGTCTCTACTCCGATACCATTTGTGTCCTCTGTAGGTATCTGAGACCCTGCATTCTGATACAACCATACTCCGTTCTTGCTTGTAACCATTGGAAACACGTATTTCTTAGAGATTGTTTTGATTCCCAATGTACGGGTCTGTTAACAAAGTCAATATAACATGTCTATGGCCCTGGATACATTCCCTTTGATTAGAATCTTGAATCAATGCCATACGCAACTTCTTGTTATAAATGACCTTCTCTGCCGATGAATCCTTAATGTTCCAGCTATGATTATTGGTATCTCTGGTTAATAAAAGTTTTGATTTACCAGCAGGCACTACTTTAACTAATAGCTTTGACAGAACCTCCTTCACAGGTGTCATCTGGGTATTGTCACTCTTTCCCTCCCCCGGAGGGTCTTCAAAAACTGGATTATCAGTTTGACAAGCGATACTCCTCCTAAGCAAAGATGCTGGACAATATTCTCATCCGTTTGGCACTGATTGATAATTTTGGTGGAGGGTAAAATGATTCAACCCATCGGGTAAAGTCAGAGCCGTTTTGACATTGGTTTAGGTCAGCAAAAACACTTTGCTTAATATATTGACAACCAATCCTATTGCTTTGCCCATAAGCCAACTTCTGGTTCAACCGGGGAGAATTTGCAATTGCTTCCGATTCTGAGGAACCTTTCCCATTGTTACCTCAAAACTTGGCTGCTACACAGAGTGTTGATTTCACTGATTTTATCCCAGATCATGGTAGCCACCTTTCCCCGAGAGCCATCAAGAAGTGAAATGGCTTTGGACCTTACTACTGTCCCAAAAATATAAACAATAATAATAATAAAAATAATCATAATAATAATAATAATAATTCGTTTTTTTATATAGCGTGTCTAATCTAAAGTGCTTTACACAGGATATATTTACATACATTACTATTATTACCCAATCGAAATTGGCACACTATTGGTAATAAAAACGTTCTGTCTCACATGTATTCTGAATAACTTGGGGAGGAATTCCATACTTGCAGATGAATGGGCTGAGAATTTCGGTTATTCAACTAGGATAGCACAGACAAATATATGTTCATCCCATTGGTCAATGATGTCTCGTACAATGTGAGCAATAGGGAAATATAATATACAATGATACAATGATTTTATTGTGCCCGGTTAGGACGTTTGCAATGCCAAGAGATATGTGCCCATGTTGCTGCAGAGGCCGTGGGCTGGGTGGAATGAGGGGGCACTTATTTTGGTTATGTCCTACAATTCATGGGTTTTTGGATGTGCTGCATGAGTGTCTGGTTAAGGTTGCAGGGGCGTCCCCAGCATTAACACCAGTATCCATGATATTAGGTGCTGACGTGGAGGATTGGCACAATGACAACAATGCACAAAGGTTGTTACATATTATGCTGTTTGCTGCTCACAATCGAGTCCTTCTTAATTGGAAATTCCCTGTGGTGCCAGATAGAGGTATGCGGGAGACCCTAGTGTCGAGACTTTATTGTATGAGAGACAGGCATATAGGAACCAGCATGGGTTTGACAAAGCTGTTTGGCTGTGGGACCTGTTTGACCACTATATTTAGCGATGTGTGGTCCCTGGCTAGGGGCAATTATGGGGACTGATGCGGGGGATCAGTGGATTTGTTAGAGAATTGGGGAAGGGGCAATTTGTTGTACCAGAGGACAGATGGCTTCATGGCTCGCTATGAGTTATGCAGTCTTATGCGATGGATGCTTTAATTGTAGGCTATGTAATTTGGTTCATGGCTAAAGCGTCCTGTAACATGTCAAATGTAAAATATGCATGCCAATGTCCCAGAATGTACTGTTTTGAAGACAGGATGCCCAACTGTTGGACCAAGTGTTGCCCAACAGTTGTACTGTGTACTGGTTTCGTTTTCCTTTTCCCAAGGCAGTCACCTTCATGGGAGTGGGAATATTTCAAAATACCTACTAGGCCCAAACAGCAATGGGTGATGTGCAGACTTTGGCAGGGGTGAGATTTCCTCAATGACAGCGTTTCTCCTCCTCATCCATTCATCCCCATTCAGGGTTGATCATCCCCACTCAGGGTTGATCCGAGTTTCATTTTCACAGGGAAAAAGCACATTAACCGCATGCATTACTCATTATATACGAGAGCATGCATAGTGACTCTGGGAACCAAGAGCAGCTGTTCAAATGTTTTTAAAATTAGTTTCTGTGCCTGTGACTGTAACCTATGTCAACACTGTAGTATTCCTAACTGAGATTTAGTAATTAAACTTTATGACAGCTCCCACAATGTGCATGTACTTTGTTCACTGGTTCATCATCAATGGTTTAGAATGGGTTCATCAAGATCCGGTGTGTGTGTGTCTGTGAGGGAGAGAAAGAGGCACTTTTGAAAACCTTGCGTGGAGCGCATCAGAGTGCTGCAAAGTTCTGCAGTTTGCAGCAGGATCTGTTATTCAGTTGTGATTTCAGGAGGAAGACTTTAAGAGCAACCGAAGAGCTCTAGCACTTAAAAAAAACACATGGAGTGAGGCGTGGCAGATTGCTCCATTTTACAAAAGGACCCTTTCTTCAGTTGTTGTGGTTCCAGGAGGAAGACGTTTAGAGCAACACAAGAGCATGAGCACTTTTAAAAATCCCATGCAGAGTGAGTCCTGTCGAGTGCTGCAGTTTGCAGCAGGATTGTTTCTTCAGTTGTTGTCCTGTCAGATTGAAGACCTTTAGAGCAACAGAATAACTCCAGCACTTGTCAAAACCCTGCACGGAGTACAGCACAATGGAGTTCTGCAGTTTGCAGCAGTTCGCAGCAACATTTTGCGGAAGTGTTTGGGAGTGCTGACCTCAGGGTGCTGATGAATAACACTGATATCGCTGCTCAACGCCATCATTGCAGTGTGCTTAGAGCATGATGATGCCTTCTTTGGTCCACTAGATTATCCCCTCTGGTGACCCTACAGACTACCCCAAAGAAGGGCCTGAATAAATTGGTGGAATGTGGGGGGGTGGAACTTTTTCCTGATTCAAGCAAAGGAAATAAAGAGGGGGAATGGTAAAAGAAAACACACTAACAAATGTGCAATTACAAGAGCTACACCTGCTCTAGGAAAGATAATTCCACACTTATTTCCAATATTGGAACTAGCAATGAGATTAGACCAACGTCAATCAGGAGCCTCAGTCCAATAGTTTAAATGATCTCATCATGCTGGAACTGGAGGAATTGGATGGAATGGAGCCATCCATGGAACCCTTACTGCTTAATCCTGATGATGACCAAGTCTCTAGTTCAGCCACCCCACCTAAACTCACAGAGTTATCTAAGATCAACAATAACTGTGTCTCCTCTTGAACTAACGAGGATAGCCCAAACACACGCTGAGCGATGCGAATGATCAGATAAATTTACTTCCCTCACAATATCTGCACTGAATGTTGTATTGAGTGCATTTGTAAAATCTCTACAACAGTATTAGGGATGAAGTGGAGTTGCACTCATTGGTTTTGAAGTGAAATGAAACTTGTGCTTGAAACATGGAACTTAATAGCTGAGAAACATATGCACTTGAGGTCACTAGTTGATCGAAATATAGTTTTACCAGAAGGCCCACATTGTGGTGTGCCTACTGATAACATTTCTGGCGTTGTAGACTTGCGTAATATTTAACCACCGAAACCCCTAAGCAAGTGTCTAATATGTGCAATAAAGTTGAGCATAAAAAGAGGAAAAGCAAAGAAAATGTAATTTAATTTCATCATTGAGGAAGCGATAAAGAAATTTAAAATTCTCCAAAGAAAAGGCATAACTAAGAAAAATTCCTGAATTTCTATGTGGATGCTACACTTAACAGAAGCAGCAGCGGTGGATGTAATTTAGAACTCAAAGACAGCACCCTCCGCTAGCAAAAAAAAAAAAGAAATTAAACAGACTCAAATCAAATTCACAACTCCAAAACAAGAAGCAGCCAAAAATGTAGAGTGACATAATGATGAGGCTTCCCAAGGTAGTAGAGCCATGGTATGATTGGAGTATACTAACCTAATCATAGTCAGGACTAACTCTGAGAAATACTCAAAACTCGTCATCTGACAATGGAGATTATGGGAATAAACAGAACATCCATCGGCAAACTGATTACGTGTACACATTATTGACACATGTCTGTTTTCATTCTGGAATCCATGCAGCAAACCGAGTTCTATGTCACTCTGAACTGTAAACATGTTTGCTTTCTTCAATGAAGTTCCTTGACGCAGGTTCATCTCAACAAAAGATATTTATTTAGTGGACTTTTTTTACCCGAATAAAACTGATATTATTATAAAAAGCCCCCCCAAGAGCTATATATAATATGATCCTTGATGAGAATGAAGCATTGAGACTATTGGGAATGACATGAGATGTGTCAATGAAGGTGAGCCTACAAGATTTAATCAGAGATGTCATACTGTAGTAAATGATAAGGGCAGCTCTTGGTATTCCTTCGCACATCATTGGTATGATTGCAGGGCTACATTCTAATACTAATTATAAGGTGCGTATAAATCAAGAAGGCAAAATATTATGGACGCGATTGCCACTTTTGTTGGAGTCAAACAGGGATGCAACATGGCATCCATTTCATTTAATCTCTATCTATGTGATTTTAATGAAATATGGAAACACAGCAATACTTTTGCAGTCAGACTCAGCAAGCTCCATCTACATTGGATGGCTTTTGCTGATGACCTAATCTTTTTCGACAGAACACTGTTTTGTCTACAAAATAAACTGCAACTTTTTTTCAAGTTTTAGCGCAAAAGTACAATCTGTAGACGAATCTGGGAAAATCCTGCATTATAATCTTCACAAATAGGAAGAATATTCAAACCTTCAGATGGTCAATTGAGTGAATGCAACTAGAGCGCAACTTAACAACTCGCTATTTAGGTTACAACCTATGTGACACTTCCTCCTTATTAATGTGTTAGACCAACTTCAAGGAAAGATATGGAAAAGAACCCTTGGATTATCGAATGCTCTCCCAAATTCTATTATAAGGCACAAATTGGGACTAAGCTCTTTTCAGCTAAATATCAATGACGGTTGTGGTAGAAGTACATGAAAATGATCAAGCCTCCTCGCAATTCATTGTATGTAAACCTATCTGAAATGATATGTAGTGCTCAACCAGCATCAATTGGACGATTTGATCTCAAGATGAAAGCACTCCTGAAAAATATAGAGGGAAAGTCACTTAATCTCAGCTTCCGTCCTGGTCATGTTAAGAAGAAGTACTTTGAACATGATTGGGCTTGCATGAGTGAGATAATCCGTGAATATAGTTCCTACAAGGATTATGCAAGTTGAGTGAAACAGAAACTAGCACGTTCACCTTACTTATTATGTGTTCCCTTTGATAAGGCACAATCTCTCTATATGAGATTCAATTTAAATCAATTCCATATAAATGATCTTATCCAATACTGGCACTTAAAAAATGGTATTAGCCCCGATGGCACGTGCCGTTTTTGCACATGTATTAATTAACCAGAAACCCTTAAGCATCTTGTAATTCATTGTGTGCTTTGGGAAAAGGACAGAAGGATAGCCTTTAGCAAATTTTATTTTGGGGAAACTAGTTAATCAAGGGATCAATATGTAGGGATATATATTCAAGGAAATGACAACACATGTGTAGGTAACAGTGTTTCAAAGGGTAGCAAAATGGGTCTTCACTGGCAGTTTTTTTTTTTTAAAGCAGCCACTACAGAATGCGTGTGAAGGGCAATGTGTTCATTGGCAGTGTTTTAAAATGACAGTGGGCCTCATTACGACCCAGGCGGTAAGTTACCGCCTGGGCCGTGACTTTACCACCATGGCGTAAACTACGTTTACGCCATGGTGGTTGGCGGACTTACCGCCCCATTCCGAGGTCGGCGGGGCGGTAAGTCCCCAATCCCCATTTACCCTTCCCCATTCCCATTTTTGCCCCATAGGGCATAATGGGAGTGGGGAAGGCGTTAATTACGCCACCGTAAATTACGGTGGCGTAATTAACTCCATGGTCCCTTAGCGCCATGGATTTTAACACCTGCTAAAAGCAGGTGTTAAAAGCGCCATGGCGCTAAGGGACCTCGTAATTGGCGGTAAGGGGTCGGCGCAGCTAACGCTGGCGTTAACCCCTTACCGCCAGGGTCGTAATGAGGCCCTAGTAGCAGCCGGTAAAATTAGTGCACATTTTAAGAAACACTAAATGAAACATGCAGTCATTTTAAAGTGAGTGCAAACTAGGGGTGCAATTCAGCATGGTAATGGGATTAACCCAAAGGAAATGCCACATTGGGTAATTGGAAAAGTGGGACAGTGATTCAGGCATTTCATGGCAAAAGAGAATGCAGAAAGAAAACAGTGAATTTGGTGTTCAATGCACATAGACAAAATTAGGAGCGTTCCCTTCTGGGGCATTCTTATCTGTGGGGATTCTGTGAAGAATTGCATTTGGAAAATAACATATATAACAATGCTGACTTCCATATTAACAAAACCTTAACTCTGATTAACATTGAAATGCAATTTCAGCACACTCGCATGGAGATTTTGCCTTGGTATTTCTTCGTGGTAGTGAAATGTAAAAAAATTAGCTGTCTTATTGTGCAACTGAAGCCTCCATTGTTTTCGCAGGAAATGATTTGTTACATGAAACCTCTTGTAATGTGATTGGTAGAAGTCTGGGGTTGTCAGGACCACGTCAGAGAAGGCAGAAATTTCTTTTTGATGGAAGGACGGAGAAGATATAGTCAAGTGAGCAGAGGGGAGTAGTTAGTTCATTCTGGGATTCTGCTGTGGCTGATGCCTTGATGAGGTGCTGGGGGCCACGCTGCTGGCCTGCCATCTGAAGATAGCGCTGGAGCAGGTGACACTTGGCTTTGAAGCATTCCCTGGGCAATACAAAGGCAGTGGTACTCCCGCTCAAACAGCCACGACAGAAAAAGATATGCCAGGCGAAAGACCAGAGACTTGCATATCATTGTAAGTGTCGGTTATAATTGAGGAGAACGTAGAATGTGTGCATTCATTCAGTCAGTATAGGGATCTATGTTCAAAACGAAGTGTCACATTTTTCCTTCATTTTCTTTTTTTTTCTTTTCTCTCTCTTGTATATGCAAAGAGAATATAATTGATACATGTGTTCCATGTTGTGCCATGTGTTTGTGTTTTATCTCTTAGAGGGTAGAAGCTGTGCTTGCTGTTAGTAATATTAGGATCTCATGAAATGTAAAATATTGCTTCTGATTATATACTGCTGTGTTCAAAGCCAATAATAACAATAACTGTAATTGCAAAAGCAAGGCTGGTGTTATTGTTCTTGTTTCACTTCATACATCTGGTGATCATTGTTTCAGGGGGAGAAGGAGTCTAGAGGGTTCTGATGTTCACACCACAGTGGTAAAAATGTACCACTGGCGGTAAAATAACAGAAAAGTGGATATTTGTTTCGATAGAATAGAGTGCATGTGTATGGATGTGAATGTGCTTCCCTGCATGCTGAAGAGAAAGCAGTGTCCTCCAAGGCACATAGGTTACTGATGTAACTAAATCAGTAACATGAGCTATATGCAATACGTGGCATTCTGTAAAATCTTACTGGATTCCCTAAAAGTGTGCCAAGTCCAAAGGTGATCTACCGTCAGCCAAAGGTGGGTCATAATTATAAAGTTGGAATTTTTGTCTTATTATGGGGCGCTATTATAAAAGATATGCTCACCATGTAAATTACCACCAAAACAAGAATGCCACAATATGGCAAAAAATAAGATACCTCTAAAAACTACCACCAAAATAAGATAGTACTGAACTATTACCAAAATAGGGTAATACTGAACTACCTCTAAAAAGGTAGCAGTCACTCCTCTCCAGAAAGAACATGGCATGATAACCTGTTATGAGATGAGAGTTTGCAGCACACGCTTTTTGCTCACTGTACCTTTCACAGATGGGAAATATCCATTTGCATATCAGTCTTTGTCCCACCCACATGGGCAGTCCAGCAGCAAAATGCTATGGCAATTCCTTTCTGAACAAGAGTACCAACAGCAACCCCATACACGTGTTTCAGCCTTGTTGGGCCTCATCAGTGAGGTGAAGCTGTCCTAATACTGAACTACCACCAATGGTAAGGCTAATTTACTGCCAAGATACAGCCAAAATAAAATGATACTAAAATACCACCAAATCAGGAATTAGCCCCAAAGACTTAGGGGGTAATTCATAGAATTCAGCGCACAAGTGGCGCACGCGGCTGGCGCACAGTGTGCGCGTGCAAATCCCTGCGCCAGCTGCGTGCGCTAAAATCCATTTCCGCGCACAGCGTATTCATGGATTCCAACCACCAAAACCAGCCGTGGCGCACAGTGGCGCAGAGACCCTGCAGCAGCGCCAGTTACGCCCCCAAGAATGCCTCTCGCGCAGGGAAAAGCCATCAATATACCCAATCCAGCGCAAAGGGCTGCGCTAACCCTGTACCAGCACGGTAAGTGGGCTACGTGTATCACTGGGGTGCGCGGGAAGTACCTCACACGATTGGCCCTGTGCGAGCAGGGTACGCGTATTTCAGGGATGCGTGGAAAGTTCCACACGCGATTTCCGCAGGGTACGTGTATTTCAGGGGTGCGCGAGAAGTTCCACACGTGATTTCAGCAGGGTACGTGTATTTCAGGGTACGGGGACGTTCCACACGCGATTTCAGCATGGTACGTGCATTTCAGGGGTGCGCGGGAATTTCCACACGCGATTGGGCCCGTGCGAGCAGGGTACGCGTATCTCAGGGGTGCGCGGGAAGTGCCACACGCAATTCCAGCAGGGTACGTGTATTTCAGGGTGCGGGGGAAGTTCCACACACGATTTCAGCATGGTACGTGCATTTCAGGGGTGCGCGGGAATTTCCACACGCGATTGGGCCCGTGCGAGCAGGGTACGCGTATCTCAAGGGTGCGCGGGAAGTGCCACATGCGATTTCGGCAGGGTACTTATATTTCGGGGTGCGGGGGAAGTTCCACATGCGATTTCAGCATGGTACGTGCATTTCAGGGGTGCGTGGGAATTTCCACACGCGATTGGGCGCGTGCGAGCAGGGTACGCGTATCTCAGGGGTGCGCGGGAAGTGCCACACGCGATTTCAGCAGGGTACGTGTATTTCGGGGTGCGGGGCAAGTTTCACACGCGATTTCAGCAGGGTACGTGTATTCCAGGGGTGCGCGGGAAGTGCCACACGCAATTCCATCATGGTACGTGGATTTCAGGGGTGCGCGGGAATTTCCACACGCAATTGGGCCCGGGCGAGCAGGGTACGCGTATTTCAGGGCTGCGCGGGAAGTTCCACACGTGATTCCATCAGGCTACGTGTATTACAGGGGTGCGCGGGGAGCACCACACGTGAATTGCACAGGGGCCTTCCCTGCACATGTCCTGCAGGCACCCCATCCACCATGGCCATGCCCCCCAGCCAACCCACATGTCAACTTGCACTACTGCCCACCAACGCATGTCCCCCTGCACCCCCAGCCACCAGGGGCACCCTCCATCAGGCCCCCACCCATGTCTCCCACCACCCCCACCCCCCAGCAGTACAGGGGCACCCTCCAAAAGGCCCCCACCCATGTCCAACTCATGTTCCCTACCCCCCAACCCCCCAGCACTGTGGGGCACCTGCCAGCAGGCCCCCAGCCATGTCCAACTCATGTTCCCCACCCCTCCCACCCCCCAGCACTGTGGGGCACCTGCCAGCAGGCCCCCACCCATGTCCAACTCATGATCCCCACCATCCCCACCCCCAAGCACTGTGGGGCACCTGCCACCAGGCCCCCACCCATGTCTCCCACCACCCCCACCCCCCCCAGTCACCAGGGGCAGCCTCCACCAGGCCCCGACCCATGTCTTCCAGCACCCCCACCCCCCAGGTCACAAGGGGCAGCCTCCACCAGGCCCCCACCCATGTCTCCCACCACCCTCACCCCCCAGCACTGTGGGGCACCTGCCAGCAGGCCCCACCCATGTCCAACGCATGTTTCCCACCACCCCCACCCCCCAGTCACCAGGGGCAGCCTCCACCAGGCCCCCACCCATGTCTCCCACCACCCCCACCCCCCAGCAGTGCAGGGGCACCCACCACCAGCCTCCACCCATGTCTCCCACCACCCCCACCCCCCAATCACCAGGGGCAGCCTCCACCTGGCCCCCACCCATGTCTCCCACCACCCCCACCCCCAGCAGTGCAGGGGCAACCACCACCAGGCCCCCACCCATGTCTCCCACCACCCCCAGCCCCCCAGTCACCAGGGGCAGCCTCCACCAGGCCCCCACCCATGTCTCCCAGCACCCCCACCCCCCAGCACTGTGGGGCACCTGCCAGCAGGCCCCCACCCATGTCCAACTCATGTTCCCCACCACCCCCACCCCCCAGCACTGTGGGGCACCTGCCACCAGGCCCCCAACCATGTCTCCCACCACCCCCACCCCCCCAGTCACCAGGGGCAGCCTCCACCAAGCCCCCACCCATGTCTCCCACCACCCCCACCCCCCAGCAGTGCAGGGGCACCCACCACCAGGCCCCCACCCATGTCTCCGACCACCCCCACCCCCCAGCCACCTGGGGCATCCTCCACCAGGCCCCCACCCATGTCTCCCAGCACCCCCACCCCCCAGCCACCAGGGGCAGCCTCCACCAGGCCACCACCCATGTCTCCCAGCACCCCCACCCCCACAGTCACCAGGGGCAGTCTCCACCAGGGCCCCACCCATGTCTCGGACCACCCCCACCCCCCAGCCACCAGGGGCAGCCTCCACCAGGCCCCCACCCATGTCTCCCAGCACCCCCACCCCCACAGTCACCAGGGGCAGCCTCCACCAGGCCCCCACCCATATCTCCCACCACCCCCACCCCCCCAGTCACCAGGGGCAGCCTCCACCAGGCCCCCACCCATGTCTCCCACCAGCCCCACCCCCCCAGTCACCAGGGGCAGCCTCCACCAGGCCCCCACCCATGTCTCCCACCACCCCCACCCCCCCAGTCACCAGGGGCAGCCTCCACCAGGCCCCCACCCATATCTCCCACCACCCCCACCCCCCAGCAGTGCAGGGGCACCCACCACCAGGCCCCCACCCATGTCTCCCACCACCCCCACCCCCCAGCCACCAGGGGCAGCCTCCACCAGGCCCCCATCAATGTCTCCCAGCACCCCCACCCCCCAGCACTGTGGGGCACCTGCCAGCAGTCCCCCACCCATGTCCAACTCATGTTCCCCAGCACCCCCATCCCCCAGCACTGTGGGGCACCTGCCAGCAGGCCCCCACCCATGTCCAACTCATGTTCCCCACCACCCCCACCCCCCAGCACTGTGGGGCACCTGCCACCAGGCCCCTGCCCATGTCTCCCACCACCCCCACCCCCCAGCAGTGCAGGGGCACCTGCCAGCAGGCCCCCACCCATGTGCAACTCATGTTCCCCAGCCAACATGTCTTCACAATCTAGATCCCTGGTCCCTATAGTCAGCCTCCAAATGCAAAACACCCACACGAGTATTGCATCCACCCACTCATAATTTGCAATTACATCACAGAACACCAATTGCAAGTTCCGAAACAAACACATTTCCCTCACATACACCCAATGGGTGTCAGTGAATCTCAAAACACATTTCATGAAATGCATGAAACCAATGAGATACCACACATTGAAGTTCACCAAAAAAAATATGTATTAAAGGAAACATAAATAGAATAAAAAATGAAGAAACAGAAACGTGAATGTACAAAAATGAAAAGAAGCATGTCCGTTAAAAAAAGCAAAACCAAAAATAAAATTCCAAAGTAATGTTGTCCAAAGTCAATGTCCACAAAACAAAATCCAATGGGAAATAAAAGAGAAAGCCATTGCTCCATGGTTAAAAAGTCAAAAAAAATACAACTATGTACATGGGAACAAGCAAGGGACCTTTATCCCAACAAAATAAAGGAAACCTATCTAAAATAAACTATATACAAAAATGTGGCCAATGTCCGAAAGGACCAAATAAAATAAAAACAAAAATGAAACCTAACACTACCTACATAACTATGTACAAGGGCAGCGGGCTAGTTTCACGGCTCACTTGTGGATGTCCCTAGCCAGGGCATCATCGAACTCCTCCTCAATGTCCCGGAGGCGGTCCTCCTCCATGGCCCCGAGGGTCCGCAGGGCCGTTGACGTCTCCACCTCCAAACCCCTGCGGATTGCCTCGAGGCACTCGGCCCGCCTCAGGGCCCTCCGCATGGAGTTCTCCGGCCTGACCATTGTGAGCCGTGCCTCTTCCGCCCGCTGCCGCTCCGCATCCTGAGTCCTCCTGCCCTCCGGCGAATGCCTGCCCCTCCAATGTTGAAGGCCCCGAGCCTTCATGGCTCCCACCACGTTGCTGCTGCTGTGCCTCTGCCCGTGCACTGCCTCCTGCTGCCTGCACATCCTCCGCCGGCTGGGGTGCAGTCGTAGATGTGGCCACCCCTGATGGACGTCCGACTCCCGACTGTGGCAGGGATGCCTCCTCCACCAGCCTGGCCGCACCGTCAGAGGCAGCTCCACAGGGCACCCAGGTGACTGATGGGTGGGAAGATGGCACATAGGACGACTGGCGCATAGGGGGTCCAGTTGAGGAGGGGGTCGGAGCAAGCCCCATCAGACGGAGGAATCCGGCCTGGGTGACCTGTCCCAGCAGGCTGACGTGGTGAACAAGCCATTCGAGATGACTTGCAGTCTCTTCATGAAAAGACTGCAGGTCACCTCGCATGGCCCGTTGACGCAACGCCACACCAGCCAGGACAGGCTCAACCCGGACCTGGATAGCCACGTCCGCAGGCAGAGGAAGGCCAGTTGATGTGAGCTCATCCCCTGCCTGAAAACGGGTCTGGACGTAGGCATCCCTGCTGGTGCAAGATGATGCAGGGACAGGATCAGGGACAGGATTGCACACAGGCACCTCCGCGGCGGCCTGTGCTGCCTCCTGTCCCTGGTCTTGCACTGCACCATTAGCACCAGCGGGATCCCCACCTCCAGACCCCGTCTCTGGTGCTTGCACGGCCTCCTCCTCCACCAAACCCCCCACCAACCTGGATGACTCCGTGCCATCTTCCCCTGTTGGGCCCTGTGGGGTCCCAGCTGCCCCTTCTGCTGCCGAGGAGTCCAACTCCAACCTCCGCCTCTTGGACCTCCCCCCGGCAGCTGCGGCCTGGGACGCGGCACCGGACTCCTCACTCCCCGACGAGATGACAACATGGGAGGGGAGCCGGGCCTTGCGTCTCCGGCTGGCGGTGGGATCCCCACCGCTGTGCTCCACAGCACCTTCTCCGCCCTCTTCATCAGTTGACGCTGCAGACAGGGAGAAACAAAACACAGGCATCAGGGCACTGTACAATGGACACATACACACATGACAGTTGTACATGAGTGGCATTGGCAAACCTCAGACATGTCATCACAATCCCCAACACACATGTCATTACAACTCGCTCACATGAGCCATACCACAGCCATATCGCAACTGCCACCACCATCCATACACATACAACAGCATGAGCAGCCAAAGGTGAGCCAGACATCACATGCAACACAGGAAGTGCACCACACATGTACACACATCACCACACTTGCATGCATGTGTACACCTCTGCCAAGTGTCGCAGTGTTCAGACGGGCATCCATGTCACATCTGCCAATCAGGCTTCCACATACCGCTGTCACATGCATCCATGTTGCATCACTGTTGCACCCTTGTCAAATACACACACATGCACATGTACACAGTGCTGATACATGCAGCCAAAAACAACATACATGCGTGACATCACGGACATGTCTACTTACATACACATTCATCCAAACATGTGTGCCCACACAACTGCATTTGGCATGCAAGCCTACACACACAAGCACCATCCATGTATCACACATTACAGCCCTTGCATGTGTCAGCCCCACGGCCCTGTACACACCCACCCATACTCGACCCTATACAAACAGATGTGCTACCTGCACACTACTGAATAATCACCACACGCACTGCTCACAATCAGGATGCATGTACACTCACCGCTCGACTCCAGACGGGTCTGCTTCTCAAGGACCTGGACGTGGAGCGCTGGGGATATGCGTTCCAGGACCCTCATCTGTTCTTCCGACAAGTGGCCCCGGCGACCCTTGGCATCCGCTGCCTTCAAGAGGCGCCAGGCCTTGTTCAGGGTCCTGGACCTGAAGTCCTCCCAGCGCTTCTTGACATGTTTTAAGTCGCGGACTGCCACCCCCTCCTCGTAGATGGCAGTCACGATGTCAGTCCAGATCCGAGGCCGTCCTTCCTTGTCGGCGCAGGAACTTCCGAAGAGGGACTCATACTGCCCCAGGACTTGCTCCACCAGGACACCAACTTCAGTGGCACTGAAGCTGGTGCCCCTCTGCCTCTCTGGCCGGGGGTTGTCAGTGGTCCCAGATGGTGTTTGCCCCGACATGACAACCCCAGAGGCAGGAGTGGGTGGGAAACTGGGTCCTGGGGCTGGGCTGTGGAGCGATGGAATCCCAGTCGGGAGTCTTTGGTTCCAGTAGGGGTGGTCACAGCAACAGCACCCCTGGCTGATGTGCAGGCAGCAAATGGCAGGGCACGTGGGCAGAAGGCAGTCAGGCAGCAGCAGATGGCAGGTGGGAGCGTGCTCAGGGCTCTGGGGGCAGTAGTTCGGCCTTCTGGGCAGGAGCGTGGTCTTCCGTGTGCTTACGCGTGGCCAGCTTGATACGGAGTGATTTGGCACGTGAAAAATCTGCACGTCAGCGTGTAATTTGAGGAAAGGCCCTTAGCGCATAAGCGCGTCTGCACGAATACACATTTTCATTGGACAGAAGGCCCCTCAAGCGCAAGCGCCCCTGTGACGTGACGCGTACAGACGTGCATGGGCATTTCAGCGCACGTGAAAAACTGCACGTCCGCGTGTAATACAAGGAAAGGGCCCATGCGCGTAAGCGCACGTGGAAAACTGCACGTCCGCGTGTAATACGAGGAAAGGCCCTTAGCGCGTATGCACGGCAGCACGCATATGCGATTTAATTGGACCAAAGGCTCTTAGCGCGTGAGCGCGTCTGTGACGTGACGCGCGCAGGTGTTTCCCTCATTGCACGTGATGACAGAACACACGTGGATTTCCACCAATCGCGTGTGAAAGTTCCCGGCACCCCGGAACACACGTACCCAGGCTAATCGCGTGTGGAACTTCCCGCACACCCCGAAACACACGTACCCAGGCCAGTTGCGTGTACGCTCACTCCCCTCCGATCACACGCGATGACACTCGGACCGTATCCGAATACGGGAAACCCGCGCACGGCAAAAGACGTGCACAGGCGTCAATGCGTCCGCCCACACGAAGGCAGGTGGAGCCGTCCCCGCGCACAGCATAAAAGTGCATGCAAACAACAAACGCGTATATACAGCTACGATGAATGCCCCATTTGTCGCTGCACTGATCGTGGGACACCGCAGGAGGAGGAGAATAGCCAGGGCACGCATTTTCGCACCACGGACAAGCCTTTTTGGGATGCCTGACGACCAGGTCTATGGCAGGTATAGGTTTCCACCCCATATCATCCTAGACCTGGTCAGGGAATGGGAAGATGACCTCACATCCCCCACCCTTTGCTCCCAAGCATTGAGCCCCTTGGAGAAACTGCTCAATGTCCTGCATTTTTTGGCCACTGGGTCAGTTCAGCGGACCACTGCCATAGTGGGGGGGGTCTCACAGGCCACGCAGTCACGCTGCCTACACCAGGTACTGGCAATCATGACAGCGCGCCCCTCAGTCCGCAGGCACATATACATGCCCAGAACACCCGCAGAAAGGCAGGCCGTTGTCCTGGATTTTTTCAGGGTGGCACACTTCCCCAAAGTGCTCGGTGCCATAGATTGCACCCATGTGGCTCTACGTCCACCTAGGGCCATTGAGCACATCTCTCTGAAACCGCAAGCACTGGCATTCCATCAATGTACATGTGGTATGTGATGCAAAGGGAATCATCACCTCTGTCTATGCAAACTACCCTGGCTCCACCCATGACAGTTTCATATACAGAATGTCCGCCCTGAGCCGGGCCCTGGAAGCTGGACAGCATGGCGACACATGGCTCCTGGGTTAGTACAAATGCCCTTGCACATGCATGCAAGTCACAAACAGACAAATATCCAAACCCTAATAATCTCAACTATTATCACCTCCCCAGGGGACAGTGCCTACCCTCTGAGCAACCACATGATGACGCCAATCCGGAACCCCACCACACCACCCCAGGTAAGATACAACGCCGCCCATATTGCAACCAGGGGCATAGTGGAGCACACATTCGGAGTGCTCAAGTCACGTTTCCGCTCCCTTGACCGCTCTGGTGGGCAACTACTCTATGCACCACCAGTAGTGTGCAGGATCATTGTGGCAGCATGTGTCCTGCACAATGTTGCAACAGGGCAGGGCGTCCCGGTGGACATGGTGGTGCCCCCACATCCCCAACCACAGGCACAGGCGCTGCCCATGGGAGTGGACAGGGCACGTGGCGAGGAAGCCCGGACCCAGCTTGTGGCCACATTTTTCACCTAAACTCCCACCCCTGCGGAGTGCACACAGGCCTGGCACATACCAGGTGACAATCGATGATGACAAAGAGACAGTCAACTGTCACAACCCTACCACCCTGAGATAGTTGCCATGGAAGTGCCACTTCGTCTGCATCCCTAGCTACTTAAACACAAGCTATCCTGTGTGACCAAAAGGCACACATATGACATATGACATGATATGGGCCATACACAAGTATTCCAAGGCGCAATGAGGCAGGGAGGGGGGAACAAGGGAACACAGAGAACGGTACTACTAGGCCAGGTGTCATTGAGATCGTGCAAGTGCAGGGGTAGGGGGGATGGGAAAAGTGCAAGGGGAAGGGTGGGGGGGAGTCCAGTACAGGGGAAGTAGCCCAAAAAAATAATACATAGGTCGCCTGGTGGCAACTACAAAGGTAAGTGCAGACAAGTGCTGGGAAGGGAGGGCTGTACGGATGGAGAGACAGTACTGCAGTGCAGGGGTTGCCAGGGAGGCAGTGCAAGTGGAGAGTGGCTGGGCCAGGGACCGAGGTCGGTGAGAGTGGCCCAGTTGCAGCTCCTGTGCAGTTCCAGTGGAGAATTCTGCAAGGGAGAGGCAGACAGTAAGCAGAAGCAAAGAGGAAGGTCTTGAGGTGCTTCCAGAACTGGAGATGGTTCCCCTCAAGTTCAAGTCAGGCCGGAAGTCTGTTCCAGGGGGAGGGCCCTGCTGCGGAGAGAAATCTACCCCCAGCTAGTTGCTCTGAGAAGCGGATGACCCGGACATGCAAGGTGTGCATCACACACACCTGCAAAACAGGCCATGGCCATCACTGTCATGTCACTCAAACCCTCCCAAACATCAACATGACATGGCAAGCAATACCCATACATCAATGCAGTAACGATAAGGTACACATTGCC
Organism: Ambystoma mexicanum; assembly: GCF_040938575.1. Taxonomy (NCBI): domain Eukaryota; kingdom Metazoa; phylum Chordata; class Amphibia; order Caudata; family Ambystomatidae; genus Ambystoma; species Ambystoma mexicanum. The sequence continues at coordinate 208,644,074 of NC_090923.1, read as the reverse complement.
ATGTCCTAAATGTACAGTGGCATCGGACACTGCTGCCTGACCCGGAATCAGATGAAATGACAGATCAACAAAATCTCCCACCCAAAATAAGTCATTTCCAAATGCATTACAACAGTCGTAGACGTAACATCACAATGAATGCCTGTCTACATGAACATTATGCATTGCAAAATCAACACTGCAGCTCATGTGTGCAGTGTCCGACTCCTGCATCACACTGCTCAGCGCACAGCACAGTGAACAGCCATTGTGTGTGATGCACACCCTGAGCATCACATCTAAGTGACAGACCACGTCAAACATCAAATTAGGCATGTACTGGATCCATGATCGGTCACAGAACATGTGCTGCCGGGACACAGTGGGCACCAGAAGGCAAACAGTGTACACGTGGATATGCAAGGGTGGGAGTACATGTAGTGCATCAGAGTGCAAGTGTGTGGTTCTGCAAGGACATGCACTCCACATATGCATGTGCACTCAAGTGACCATCAGTGTTCCCTACACATCACATGTGAACATCCACCATGTGTACACCCCAGCATGTCAAACCACAACTATCCCCTCGCACCTGAAAGGAAAACACAACACATGAACAGGCATTGATCAGCAGAACACAACATGTACATAGGATACCACCATTACCCGTCAGAGTTCCCATTACACTGCAGGGCAAGGCAACTATCAACAACAACCCCCCCCCCCCTCCCTCACAAATGACCATGACCCACTGAACAACTGCACCTGGGTCATGGAGCCTCCAAACCTCAATTCCACCTGGCCACAGGATCACCTTTACCCTTCGTCACCATCTCCCACCTTGTGTGTAAAAAGATGCCTGAACCCTCAGAATCCACACTCATTTCCAAAGTCACAAAATCCAAGGCATAAAAACGAACCCGAACACCCTCCAGTAGATGACTTGACGTAGCAGTACCTCACAAAGGCCAAGTACTACCACAATGATGCAACAACCAAGGTAGCACAGCAAAACAATGTCACGACAGGATGTGAGACATGTGTGGTACATGACATAGGATGATGCACCATGAATGGATGTGTACTGTCACAGGTCCCCTGTACAGGCGCGGGAGTGTCACGAAACAACCACCCCCACCATGTCCCGGGTGCCTGCAAGGTCAAACTCACACAGGCCCCTGAGACCCTGGTGGGGAATGAGGTTCAGGGATATGCATTCGGGACAGGTGTTGACACACTGGATGACTGGAATGAGTGGCAAGAGAGGGGAGGAGGAATGACACATGAAAATAGGGAATGCACGAAAATGTACAAGCTGCATGAACACATACACAATCCAAACAAACTTGGACATCATTGTCATGGCCTTCTGTAGTCCAGGCTCAGGAGTGGTACGAACCAACCACCCCCTCTAGGGTTTTGGCGCCTGCAAGTTCCGGGCTTACACAGGCAGCCGCAACCCCAGTGGGGAAAGAGGGTCAGGGAACGTTGCTTGGATAGGCATGGGAAGCAGGAACACCGGGTAGAGGGTACAGGTTTCAAAATTGCATAGGATCACGGGTGATTAGGGAGAAAAAACATACCAAATTGAACCACACAGACATCCATGCATCAGTACACTCCCCAGCAAGCCTATGCAGAGCAGTTCGTAAGAAAAACAACAAGACACTTAGCTCTGGTTTTGAGTGCTGGCCTCCTGCCTGCGCACTCTCAGGTCCGGTTACAGGAGCACTGCAATGCTGCAAAGAGAGCCACAGTCAACAACCTGTAAGTGCCAATTACACAAAAACACAACACCAAACATGCCCCATAGCAACAAACTACTCTACAAACAGACAATCTGTGGTTGATGCTTCGTACCCATAAATAACATCACCCCTGTGACGGGTCAGACACAGTCAATGCAGTAAGGCAGCTGCTGGTGGGTGAGTGGCAAATGGAACACCAATGTGTCACAATTCACACAACATGCAATGTTCCCTGGGTAAGCAGACAGACCCATATAGCAAGCCATGACTACAGAGCAAGTTGCGTACCACCATGACCGAAACAAAGTTGGCAGTGCATTTATCATGAAGTACGTGGAAAAGACATGCACTGCACCCGAGTATGTCCCTTGCTGTATGTCCCTGTGAGCTGCTCCTTTCCATGTCTCGGAAGGCTACATGGTTGATACAAGTGCCTCAATGGACCTTGGTGTAGCAGAGGGTATGTGCCACTGCCCCTGCATGTGTCCCAGACAACCCTACTATCAACAGCCGTCAGTCCACAAAAACATCTGAGCTGCATTGTGTGCTTCAACACCAATATTCGTCTAAGCTCACCCTCAGTGCTGTGACTAAGCCTGCATGTGCAACTCGCCTGGTGCAAGCTTTGCTGTGTCGTGGCCCCCCTGTGATGCTCACCTTGCCTGGAGTTCCTTGGAACATGTCAGCAGTTCTAGGATGTGGGTCTGCAATCACTGTGCCTCTGCATGTGCACACATGTGCATGTGGGCACCAAGAAACGGGTCCACAATTCCGTCGTCCAATGGGCCATGTCTGCTGGCAAAGGTGCTCTGGAAGCTCATCCCCCTGCAGAAAGGGCATGAAACACATGATTAATGCTTCAAAGTCATCTGTGTGTGTCTCATCAGGCATCTCATTACTTGACCATGTCAGAAAGTCACATCACAAATCACACCATCAGTCCGTCTTTCACCTCCAAAGAGTGGAACACTATCTACAGCATGAATTGCAACAAGCACATGTACAGGAAATATATGAAACACACTACACAATGCATAGCAATCAATGTCCACATTAATCATGACACACCCCATCTAGCAAAAGCTGAACAGTGGGCAATGACACCTAAATCATCCCCACTAGGGGTGTCAACACAAGTCACACAGCACCAGACATGCCACAGATATGACAGTCCAATGCCCTTGTGTAAAATGCTGTAACACCGAACCATCCTTGCGAGCCCATGGATAAGGGAGGCAGGAGTGGCATATGTGAGTCAAGGACCCCAAGCAGCAAACACATACACAAGACAACCATGAAGGGCCCAGCTGGAACAGACAGTGGATGCCTTCAAAAGCCACAAAGCACCGCGCCGTCACATGAAAGCACAATAGACTAGCAATTCTAAACTAAATCAACTATTAACTAATCACACTAACTATGGAAAACCTACATTACCTATTTAAACTAACTATCAAACAGAAATTTAACTAACTAAACTAAAAGAAAAATCAAAAATGGCCAAATACGACCCGGGGGCGAGGGGAGGCACCCTGGAGGGGGGAGGTACAGGGTGCTGCTCAACATCCACATGCGATGATGCTGAGCCAAAAAAAAATCCTCCATGGGCTCAACGCCTGCACAGCACGACCTATGTGGGAGATAGATGGTCGTCCGAGTCTGGCTCATCCTGGAAAGGAGGACGTGGCACAGTAGCCTGGCCACGCCTAGCCGCAGCTTGCCCCTCTTCGGCAGCAAGTCTGCCGGACGGGTGAGCCTGGTTCTGTGTGGCGATGTGACATAGGTCTGCATGCAGAACCTCACGTGATACACGTGCTTCCTCTTGAAAGGTAGCACGTGTAACAAGGGAGTTCCTCCTACAAGGCCTGGCTGAACAACCGCTGCACCTCCCAGCAAGCCTGTAGCTCAGCCGAGATGGTACGCTCAAGCTGTGCAAACCTTTCCTCTGCCTGCTGCCTCTGGGACATCATAAGGACACCCAGAGTGGATCTGAGGGAAGCATACTCCTCCCTCAGGGCATCCATATGCGCCTCTGCGTGAGCAGCAATTGCTTGACGCAGAGACGACATTTCAGCCTGGCGTGCCCTGTCTGAGGCCGCCATGCCCAGCCTGAGTGAGCGGGCCGTGGACCTTTGCCGCCTGCTGCTGGAGAAGCACCTGCCTAGCAGGGGGGAGCACAGATCGGGCCACACGCTCCATGCTCTCAGCGATGTTCTCCATTGCTGCCCCCTGCCGTTCGGAATTGGCAGTCATGTCTTGCTCCCACTCAGTATACAGCGGTTGCGCGCGGCGACCGTGTTGTTGGGCTTGACCCCTGCGGGACCCAAGGACCGGGGGTCCTCGCTGTGTTGGCACCGCCTACGGCTGCACAACTACATGCCCCCGTCGACGTGATGTCCCAGGCACATCAGTGACTGGTGTGGAGGTTGACCCTGCGTCCCGATCCACCACGAGCGGAGGAACCAAGACTGTCTGATCCCTCAGTGCAGGTGTCGCAGACAGAGGAGTGTCCACATCAGAATCACTCACCCCTGACACATGGACTTGATGCTCATCCAACTCAACATGGACGTCAGAGTCGTCATCAAGGCTGGACTCATAGGCAGCCAGAGACAAGATGGACTGCAGCACTTGGGGGTTTTCGTGGCCTACCACCCCACGACCCCCACTAGTGCTGGGTTGATGTGGTGTTATCAACCCTGTGTCTGGCATGACAACACCATCCTCCGCCTCCATTGCGTCATCACCTGAAAAATAGAGAGAAAAAGGTCAATACACATGTCAGAAGCACACGACACACACACACACCGACAGCAAAGGCATCCGGCAGACATGTGACACACACCATATGACCTGGCATGCATGCTGGGTATACTTTGAATAGCTTCTGTGATCAGACCTGTTGAAAGGTGGCTGTTTCCATGGAAGTGGGTCTATGCAGTGCAGAAAATGTGTACGCCACTCACTACCTACATGTACAAGCACTACATGGTGTGTGCCAGGAAATGTGATGGCAGTGCAATGTCAAATTCAGACATCACGTGCAGTGTGCATTCAATGTGTACCATCTCTAGAAGCCAAGCACCCCTCCACCCCAGTACCAAATCAGGGATGCCTGGCATGGTATCAAAAGTCTGACCATACACCTGTGTATTGACAGGCAGTGTTGACTGGCATCAACAGCTTAATGTGATTCAAATTACAACACTGCAAATGATGCTGGGACAGTGGGCAGGACACATGATGGAAACTCCGGAGGCCGCCCACATGTGAAGAAGACACAACAAGAGTTGGACAGAGTCATTGGCCATTGAACAGGCTGAGGCCTGTGAGCCACACAGATTGTCAGAGCCTAAACATGTGTGCAACGCAGGACTGAGTCACAGTTGACATGGGAAGGCTGATGAGATGGCAGGCAATGTATGTAACCAAGGACTTATATTACAGTGATCATCCAGTCAAGGACACATAGGGGCATGCGTGCAATGCAAATGGAGCATGAATGGGCACTTATGTCCCTGCGGGACATCTGACCCATGCACAGTACAAGTGAGATACCCTGCATCGAGTACTAAGGCTGTACCACACGGCATATGTCTGGCAGATTCTACGCTGGAAGTTAGCATCTACACAGGACACATGAACAAGAAAGTACACATTGGCAAGATTGAAGCAGACCAGTGCAAAGGTGGGACTGGGGTGCAGAGTGGCAGAGGAGGGGCAAGGGAGCATGCCTACACGGAGTCCCGCATGCAGGCAGAGGAGACATGCAGGATGGTAGCATTGCATTACTTACACATCAGAACCATGTACACGTCACATGTAGCAGCAATCATGCACAACACATCCCACAAGTGAAACACACACGTCCTCAACAAACACGCATCAACACTCACTGGACTGGGCATCAAAGTCCAGCTTTTCTCCCACTCCTTCGACCAATTCAGGTGGTATGAACTCCGCAACGAGAGCCTCATGCGGAGTGAGTTCTTCCTCCTCTGGTGCAGGCCCACCGCCAGTCACCAGAGTCAAGTTGTAATTTGAGGCACGCTTGGCCTTAGTGCTGCGCTTGATGTCATTCCAACGCTTTTTGCACTCCTGCGCCGTGCGCACCTCATGGCCGAATAAACTGACATGTTCCGCAACATGATTCCAGTGGGTGTCATGTAGGGCAGCCGTTGTCTGACTATTGGCACCCACTAGCATGTCACGGCTGTGGCCCCGCACGTAGTACACGAGGAAGTCCAGTTCCTTCTTACAGAAAGGCTTCTTCCTCGACGTGCAGGAGGTCGTGGTTGTGTGTGGGGTCCCAGCCTGTGCTGCAGGTGCAACCTTCCTTCTCTTGGACTGTGGCGCAGACCCTGGCTGGCTAATGCCGCCCTGACCAGTATGGCCAGTGGGTTCGGTGGATTGAGCCAAGGGAGTGGCAGGTGGAGGGATAACCAAAGGCCTGACTTGTGTCAGTGGCAGCTGGGTGCCCAATAATGGACCCTGCGCAGCAACATCAGCTGTGGCAGGGTCATTGACCGCAACGGTCCTGGTTGGCAGACTCATAACCGGGGTTCTGTTGGGTGCATCTGCCCCTGCACTTGCCAACACCTGGCTGTTCGGGGCAGCAGATGACATGACTGCCCCAGGGACACGTGTCTTTGTCTGAGCAGCCCGGCCAGCCCCTATGGTTTCCCCCCTGGCCTGTTGGAGATCTACCAAGGGCTCTTCAAGTGCCAACGCAGCCTGCGCTGGCAGACCCTGAGCCTGGGTGGCGGTGTCCACAGCTGCACCTGCAGCTACCACTACCCTTGGGCCCGTGGCAGTCGATGGAACGGACTGCCGGGTCATATGGGTGCCAGTGCCAGATGCAGGAGCTGCATCCCCCGGAACCACAGGGGGTGGTGGAATGGCTGCACCGACACAATGCACAACATTGTGCTCAAGTGGCGCACCCCTGCCTCTTCCCCCTCTGTGGCTGCCCTGGACACCCTGGAGTCCCCCTACTCCCTGGTCACCACGGCCACGTCCCCGACCACTTCTGCCACGAGGAGTACGCCCAGCTGAGGCGCCCCTCACCTTTGGTGGCCTCCCAACCATGGCACAGATGTAGTAGTGCTGGCACAGATGGCGTGGTGCCAATGGGAGGTGTACACCACAATTGAACTGGGCAATTGGGGTGAAGGGGGTGGGAAGTAAGGTGTTAACAGCCCTCCTGCACCTGCAAGGCTGTATGTGACCCCGGTGATGTGGTGGCGGGTCACGCAACGCTCAGGCACCCCAAAACTGCAGTAAAACCGTGCACGCAACCCTGCAGCCTACGTGCGTGGATTCAACCTCCCGCAGTACGCGGTGGCACCCAGTAACACGAATAACGCGTACGCGTGGGACACGCAGGCTACTATGACATCGAAAATGGGTGCGATACACAGGGGCACCCGGAGTGGGAAAAAGAGCGTGTGCGACTCACCGTCTGACTAGCGCGATGCAGAAAAACATGCGTAGCCAATACCCCCGCCAAAAGAAGAGATACGTCCTTGATAGCTTGAAGTTGTGATGGCGCGCGAAACAACAGGAAGCAGCAACACACGTCGGTCTCCACGAAAGGCACGTACAGCGAACTGCTGGGCCCGCTCACCTTTAACAGTGCTGAGGGAAAAGCACGCACGTGTCACGTCACTTACGCGCATGGGCCCTTTCCTCGTATTACACGCGGACGTGCAGTTTTTCACGCGCGCTGAAATGCCCATGCACGTCTGTACGCGTCACGTCACAGGGGCGCTTGCGCTTGAGGGGCCTTCTGTCCAATGAAAATGCGTATGCGTGCAGACGCGCTTACGCGCTAAGGGCCTTTCCTCGAATTACACGCTGACGTGCAGATTTTTCACGTGCCAAATCACTCCGTATCAAGCTGGCCATGCGTAAGCACACGGAAGACCACGCTCCTGCCCAGAAGGCCGAACTACTGCCCCCCAGAGCCCTGAGCACGCTCCCACCTGCCATATGCTGCTGCCTGACTGCCTGCTGCCCACGTGCCCTGCCATTTGCTGCCTGCACATCAGCCAGGGGTGCTGTTGCTGGAACCGAAGACTCCCGACTGGGATTCCATCGCTCCACAGCCCAGCCCCAGGACCCAGTTGCCCACCCACTCCTGCCTCTGGGGTTGTCATGTCGGGGCAAACACCATCTGGGACCACTGACAACCCCCGGCCAGAGAGGCAGAGGGGCACCAGCTTCAGTGCCACCGAAGTTGGTGTCCTGGTGGAGCAAGTCCTGGGGCAGTATGATGCCCTCTTTGGAAGTTCCCGCGCCGACAAGGAAGGACAGACTCGGATCTGGACTGACATCGTGACTGCCATCAACGAGGAGGGGGTGGCAGTCCGCGACTTAAAACATGTCAAGAAGCGCTGGGAGGACTTCAGGTCCAGGACCCTGAACAAGGCCCGGCGCCTCTTGAAGGCAGCGGATGCCAAGGGGCGCCGGCGCCACTTGTCGGAAGAACAGATGAGGGTCCTGGAACGCATATCCCCAGCGCTCCACGTCCAGGTCCTTGAGAAGCAGACCCGTCTGGAGTCAAGCGGTGAGTGTACATGCATCTTGATTGTGAGCAGTGCGTGTGGTGCAGTAGTGTGCAGGATGCACATCTGTTTGTATGTGGTCGAGTATGGGTGGGGGTGTACAGGGCCGTGGGGCTGACACATGCGAGGGCTGTAATGTGTGAGACATGGATGGTGCTTGTGTGTGTAGGCTTGCATGCCAAATGCAGTTGTGTGGGCACACATGTTTGGATGAATGTGTATGTAAGTAGACATGTCCGTGATGTCACGCATGTATGTTGTTTTTGGCTGCATGTATAAGCACTGTGTACATGTGCATGTGTGTGTATTTGACAAGAGTGCAACAGTGATGCAACATGGATGCATGTGACAGCGGTATGTGGAAGCCTGATTGGCAGATGTGACATGGATGCCCGTCTGAACACTGCGACACTTGGCAGAGGTGTACACATGCATGCAAGTGTGGTGGTGTGTGTACATGTGTGGGGCACTTCCTGTGTTGCATGTGATGTCTGGCTCACCTTTGGCTGCTCATGCTGTTGTATGTGTATGGATGGTGGTGTCAGTTACGATATGGCTGTGGTATGGCTCATGTGTGCGAGTTGTAATGACATGTGTGTTGGGGATTGTGATGACATATCTGAGGTTTGCCAATGCCACTCATTTACAACTGTCATGTGTGTATGTGTCCATTGTACAGTGCCCTGATGCCTGTGTTTTGTTTCTCCCTGTCTGCAGCGTCAACTGATGAAGAGGGCGGAGAAGGTGCTGTGGAGCATCCCATCGCCAGCCTGAGACGCAAGGCCCGGTTCCCCTCCCATGTTGTCATCTCGTCGGGGAGTGAGGAGTCCGGTGCCGTGTCCCAGGCCGCAGCTGCCGGGGGGAGTTCCAAGAGGCGGAGGTTGGAGTTGGACTCCTCGGCAGCAGAAGGGGCAGCTGGGACCCCACAGGGCCCAACAGGGGAAGATGGCACAGAGTCATCCAGGTTGGTGGGTGGTTTGGTGGAGGAGGACGTGCAAGCACCAGAGACGGGGTCTGGAGGTGGGGATCCCACTGGTGCTAGTGGTGCAGTGCAGGACCAGGGACAGGAGGCAGCACAGGCCGCCGCGGAGGTGCCTGTGTGCAATCCTGTCCCTGATCCTGTCCCTGCATCATCTTGCACCAGCAGGGATGCCTACGTCCAGACCCGTTTTCAGGCAGGGGATGAGCTCACGTCAACTGGCCTTCCTCTGCCTGCGGACGTGGCTATCGAGGTCCGGGTTGAGCCTGTCCTGGCTGGTGTGGCGTTGCATCAACGGGCCATGCGAGGTGACCTGCAGTCTTTTCATGAAGAGACTGCATGTCATCTCGAATGGCTCGTTGACCACGTCAGCCTGCTGGGACAGGTCACCCAGGCCGGATTCCTCCGTCTGATGGGGCTTGCTCCGACCCCCTCCTCAACTGGACCCCCTACGTGCCAGTCATCCTCTGTGCCATCTTCCCACCCATCAGTCACCTCAGTGCCCTGTGGAGCTGCCTCTGACGGTGCGGCCAGGCTGGTGGAGGAGGCATCCCTGCCACAGTCGGGAGTCGGACTTCCAGCAGGGGTGGCCACATCTACGACTGCACCCCAGCCAGCGGAGGATGTGCAGGCAGCAGGAGGCAGTGCACAGGCAGAAGCACAGCAGCAGCAGCAACGTGGTGGGAGCCATGAAGGCTCGGGGCCTTCAACATCGGAGGGGCAGGCATCGGCCGGAGGGCAGGAGGACCCAGGACAGAGAGTGTCTTCCGTGTGGCAGCGGTTGGGCCACGCCAAAGATGCGGAGCGGCAGCGGGCGGAAGAGGCACGGCTCACAATGGTCAGGGCGGAGAACTCCATGCGGAGGGCCCTGAGGCGGGCCGAGTGCCTCGAGGCAATCCGCAGGGGTTTGGAGGTGGAGACGTCGACGGCCCTGCGGACCCTCGGGCCATGGAGGAGGACCGCCTCCGGGACATTGAGGAGGAGTTCGATGATGCCCTGGCCCGGGACATCCACAAGTGAGCCGTGAAACTAGCCCGCTGCCCTTGTACATAGTTATGTAGGTAGTGTTAGGTTTCATTTTTGTTTTTATTTTATTTGGACCTTTCGGACATTGGCCACATTTTTGTATATAGTTTATTTTATTAGTTAGTGTAGTTAGATAGGTTTCCTTTATTTTGTTGGGATAATGGACCCTTGCTTGTTCCCATGTACATAGTTCACAGTTGGATTGTATTTTTTTTTTATTTTTTAACCATGGAGCAATGGCTTTCTTTTTTATTTCCCAATGGATTTTGTTTTGTAGACATTGACTTTGGACAAAATTACTTTGGAATTTTATTTTTGGTTTTGCTTTTTTTAACAGACATGCTTCTTTTCATTTTTGTACATTCACGTTTCTGTTTCTTCATTTTTTATTCTATTTATGTTTCCTTTGATACATATTTTTTTTTTGGTGATCTTCAATGTGTGGTATCTCATTGGTTTCATGCATTTCATGATATGTGTTTTGAGATTCACTGACACCCATTGGGTGTATGTGAGGGAAATGTGTTTGTTTCGGAACTTGCAATTGGTGTTCTGTGATGTAATTGCAAATTATGAGTGGGCGGATGCAATACTCGGGTGGGTGTTTTGCATTTGGAGGCTGACCATAGGGACCAGGGATCTAGATTGTGATGACATGTTGGCTGGGGAACATGAGTTGCACATGGGTGGGGGCCTGCTGGCAGGTGCCCCACAGTGCTAGGGGGTGGGGGTGGTGGGGAACATGCGTTGGACATGGGTGGGGCCTGCTGGCAGGTGCCCCACAGTGCTGGGGGGTGGGGGTGGTGGGGAACATGAGTTGGACATGGTTGGGGGCCTGCTGGCAGGTGCCCCACAGTGCTGGGGGGTGGAGGGGGTGGGGAACATGCGTTGGACATGGGTGGGGCCTGCTGGCAGGTGCCCCACTGTGCTGGGGGGTGGGGGTGGTGGGGAACATGCGTTGGACATGGGGGGGCCTGGTGGCAGGTGCCCCACAGTGCTGGGGGGTGGGGGTGGTGGGGAACATGAGTTGGACATGGGTGGGGGCCTGCTGGCAGGTGCCCCACAGTGCTGGGGGGTGGGGGTGGTGGGGAACATGAGTTGGACATGGGTGGGGGCCTGGTGGAGGCTGCCCCTGGTGACTGGGGGGTGGGGGTGGTGGGAGACATGGGTGGGAGCCTGGTGGAGGCTGCCCCTGCACTGCTGGGGGTGGGGGTGCTGGGAGACATGGGTGGGGGCCTGGTGGAGGCTGCCCCTGGTGGCTGGGGGGTGGGGGTGCTGGGAGACATGGGTGGGGGCCTGATGGTGGGTGCCGCTGCACTGCTGGGGGGTGGGGGTGGTGGGGAACATGAGTTGGACATGGGTGGGGGCCTGGTGGTGGGTGCCCCTGTTGGCTGGGGGTGCAGGGGGACATGCGTTGGTGGGCAGTAGTGCAAGTTGACATGTGGGTTGGCTGGTGGGCATGGCCATGGTGGATGGGGTGCCTGCAGGACATGTGCTGGGTAGGCCCCTATGGTGTGAGCCACCTGCAGGGGCCGTGGAGGGTGTAGAGGGAACACCTGGGAGGACCCACACGTGCAATTCACGTGTGCTGCTCCCGGCGCACCCCTGTAATACACGTACCCTGATGAGATCGCGTGTGGAACTTCCCTCGCACCCCTGGAATACACGTACCCCACTCAATCGCGTGTGTAACTTCACGCGCACCCCCGAAATACACGTACCCCGCTCAATCGCATGTGTAACTTCCTGCGCGCCCCCGAAATACACGTACCCCGCTCAATCGCATGTGTGACTTCCCGCGCACCCCTGTTATACACGTACCCCGCTCAATCGCGTGTGTGACTTGCCGCGCACCCCCGAAATACATGTACCCCGCTCAATCGCGTGTGTAACTTCCTGCGCGCCCCCGAAATACACGTACCCCGCTCAAACGCGTGTGTAACTTCCCGCGCGCCCCCGAAATACACACCCCGCTCAATCGTGTGTGTAACTTCCCGCGCGCCCCCGAAATACACGTACCCTGCTCAATCGCGTGTGTGACTTCCCGCGTGCCCCCGAAATACACGTACCCCGCTCAATCGCGTGTGTAACTTCCCGCGCGCCACTGAAATACACGTACCCCGCACGCACAGGCCCAATTGCTGTATGTTGCCACTTTTGTGATGCGCTGGGTCTCTACCGCCTGCCTTCGTGTGGCGGACGTGTTTCAGCTTGTGCGTGTCTTTGGCTGTGCGTGGCTTTGCCCTATTTGATTCCATGAATATGTGTGGTTCGAGTGCGTGTGGGCGTTCCGTCTGCTTCCCTGCAGTACATCCCCAGTTACGCCCTTATTTTCGTGCGTTGTTCCCCATTCCGCGCGTTACGCCCCGTGTCCCGCCCACTTTCTGGTGTATGCGCCGAGGTTGTGCGCTTTCACTGTGCGCGTCGCGCACGCCTTTCGGGATGTTGCAGTGACTTGTGCGACATGCACGGGTTTGGCGCACATCCCGAGGTGTACACGCGCAGGGACTTCCATGAATCGCACGCGTGCGCATGCGCCTGTTTTTTTCCACTTGCGCCTGCTTGCGCGAAGATTTTCGGCGCACGTTTGTTCCATGAATCGGCCCCAAAATCTCCTACATATTGTGGATAAGATGTAAGATGCATGTGGGGAGAAAATATATCATTGGTGTTATCACTTACTCGCCTTTTATGCATAATCAATGACCAATTGACTTGTTTACAAACTGTGTAATGTTGATCACTGGTAGTCACTTCATGGTATCTAGTGTTCTCAATGTGGTGCAGTATTAACTCACTGGTTATAGATTTTAAGATTTAAATAATATGTTTTTTTTTTTAGCGTATCGTGTTTTATGGACAAATTGAAAAAGAAAACAACTATTTGCCTTTCCTGTTTAATTCATAACGGAAATCTTGCACATATTGAAGGTGCAGCTTTTTTGGTGGAATGTATGTTCTGTATACATTGCAATTTTGCTTATTTTGTATAGAGTTAACATAGGACAGCAATCAGGGCAAGCTGAATTGAGTCATGGTGGACCTTGCACTTTTTGCACTTGCACTTTAGCTATTTTGCACATAACAGGAAAGGCACGGAACTGCAATGAATATATGTTTTACAATTTTGTTGTGTCATGGATATATGTTTAACGATTCTATGTTTAAAAAAAATGTAATATGACGGAGAAGAACTGAAATGTAGAATGGTATACATAAAGTTTGTTTGTAAAGGTTTGTGTATGAACAAAATACGAATAAAAAAATAAAAAAAATTCTGAAGTAAAGGTACAGAACTAGCATTGTCAAGGCGGGCACACTTATCAGATGCGCGAGTGAAGGGGGAAGGGGAAGTTGCATCCCTGGAAGCAGAAACATCATTGACAGCTGCAACGTGTAACTTCTGCGCTGTGTGCACAGGTGCAGCTAGAGAAATCTGTTGGGAAAAGCGGACGGCAGCCAGGTGGATAGAGATATGGAGCAGGGACAACGGTTAGAAGGGATAGTACAATATAATATGAACCATCGAACAACCTTTTGGGATATAAGCCACAGGTAAGTAAATCAAATATAGTCAAATAGGAGGACAATCTTGGCAGGTTATGCAGTTTAAAATCGACCCTTAGCAGATGGGAAGAGGGCTGTGGCGTGAGGGAGTAAGCCGGGAGGTGCAACAGTGTTGTGTGTCATTGCCAATGTCAGAGGGCGCCTCATTGGTTTAATGTTGTGTGAATGTCTCCTCATTGCCAAACTCAGTTTGTTTTGTGTGTCTCATGAGAACTGGACACTGGCAGATGAATAACGTTCCAGTGGTCAACACAATCACGTAATGTAATGAACATTATTTTGGGGAAGTGTGGGAAGGTTCATGACATCACGTGGGGTGATGTTGGGCAGAGGGTGTCTGGATGATCTTCTCCATTCATGAGTGGGAAACGTATAGGTAGCCATAGGGGACTGACTTAGTCCCTCCAGTATGCTTTGTAGGATGGTTTAACATTTGTTGCAAACTTTGTTTATGATAATGTTGTGAGAACCTATAAAAAGTTAGCAACAGTAGGTGGCACGGACAGCTCCCTTCGTTCAGCTCTGTTCTACTGTGCTGTTTGAATTGTGCTCTTCCAGCTGTGTCTGGACCTATAATAAACAGTGCTACTTTCTTCTTGGTGTACGCTCCTTTTTTGGATTACTTTGTTGCTTCAGTAGTTACTTTATTTATTTATTTGTGGCATTTATTGTAGGACCAAACTCTTAGGTATCACGGCGTAGGTTACAGAAGGCTTTGCATTTCTTGTTAAAGTGGAAGCAATGTTACAAAGTTAAAGTAGAGGCAAAGTTACAAGATAACAGTGGGGGCAATGATACAGGGTTAGAGACAACTACCATAAGTCTGAAATTAAAAATCAATTTACTGTCTGGGCAGCGTTACATGGATAGTAGTCAAAGCGTTGATCTCGGAGGACAGTTCTTATTGCAATCAAACAGTAAGAGTTGGTTACACAAGATTTCTGGTATGGGGAGTGGTTCTACCCTAATCCCTGTTAAAGAGCCAATTCTTTAATGATTCTTTAATGATTTTTTGAAACTGGAGTGAGCACGTTCTCCTCTCAAGGTCACCGGGATGGAGTTCCATGTTTTAGGTGCTAGAACCTTGAAGTTTGTTCCACCTGCTCTCGATAGTTTGTAATGTGGGACTTGGAGTTGGGTACTGTAGTTAGATCTTAGTGTTTTTGTCGAAGTCTTGGTTGTCATTGTGTTTGTGAGGTAGATGGGGCGTTACTTATCAAGCATTTATTTGTGATGCACAGAGTTTTCAATAGGATTCTTGACTTCATGGGTAGCCAGTGTACGTCCTTTCTGATCTTTGAGATGTGGTCATATTGTTTGATGCCAAAGGCTGCTCTTAGTGCTTTATTTTGAAGAGGTTACCTGCCTTTGGAGGAGCCGTGATACATTTGATGGCCCCAGGAAGTGTTTTTCTTTTATGGTGTATAGGATACATCCTACAGGGAGGAGGATGATCAGCCATAGTAGGTGTAGAGTTTAGTTTCACCCTTGGGGAGTATTTTTCTTTTATGGTGTATAGGATGGATCCTTCAGAGGGGAGGACAGTCAGACATAGTAGTCGCAGAGTTTAGTTCCACCCTTCCGATAGGGAGTGGGTGTGTGACGGGCATGCCTGTGTTGCAGAAGAAGTGTGCAAAGAAGGAGGTGGACCCCATTAGATGGGAGTTGTGCATAGTGCAGGCACTGGTATAAATGAGTAATTTTTGCGGACGGGGTGTTTATAATTTGTTGAGGTGCTGAAGGAGGGTGCAGGCTATTGTAATATATGTTGTGGATGACCCTAGGTCAGACTCATGCTTTTTCATTCATTTGGTAGTGTTTGGAGCATTTGTCAGTTTATGTGTCATCGGCTGAGGTGGAAGGGTTGACACCAGAGATAACTTGTATATAGTTGCTCATTGGAGGGGCGTTGCTAGGCGTTTGCACATTAACATACAGAGGTTAAGAAACAGGTGGGTATGTGGAGAGGGACAGTAATGTCACTAACACAGGGTCAGTCGGTGGGCCGGAGGAGAAGACCAGTGAGCGTGACGGGTGTGAGTTGGCTCGCCAGTGCTAAGGGCCAGTGAGTGTGACTAAGGCACGAGCTGAAGAAGTGGTAAGTATGGATGTGTGAGGAGAAGGTGGGAGTGTGTGAGCTGGGAGCGTGTGAAGCAGTGATTTGGGGGAGGTCTGCAGGACATAAAGGGTAAACTGAAGTTCGGGAAGGGTATTATATTATATTCCAATGCCAGGGGACTGCAGCTAGGAAGACAACTGACATAGCAGGCCCCACCATTGCACAGCCCTAGCAGACCCCGTCTCTGCCTCAGCAAGTGCAGACATTTGACCAAGCAGGAGCGGCAGCGATCCTGGGGATGTCCACAAATGTATTACAAGCACCCACACAAACACACCCACAAGGGGACAGTGCACTGTTGGGTCAGAACGTAGTATCCCACTACACAGGAGTGACTGTTCTAGGAGGGAATCCCTTCCTGTTCCGTAGAATGTAGCGTCCCAATGGGGTGCCCACAGAAAGTGTTTGTGTGTTTGTGTGTCCAGTCCTTGCACTAACTGAAGACCTCGAGGACCCGAGATGACAGCAGTGACAGAAAGATGTCTTCTTCATTATAGAAATGGGGGCCACCAAATCCTGCATAAAATGGGTGGGTTACTACTGTCAAATAAAAATATGGAAACACAGGGCTTCTGTGGGGTTTTTGTTATGGTTCTAGTTACACAGGATTTACCCCTAAAGATAGGGAAGGGTCTTGTTAAGCTAGCTAATTGCAATTATCTCGTTCACAAAAAAAGGTATGGGTTCCTCAACTCTTAGAATGTATCCAGCGAGGCAGCGATCTTATAGGACTACTACTCCCATAGCACCATATAATGGTAACCTGTACATCCTGAAGTGTTCCTATATGAGGTCCAAATACTCTTGGGATGGGTGCTAGGGATAAAAGGAAAGACACTCCCACTATTGACACAATATTAATGTTCAGGCCCTCGTTGCACACTGACATTACCTCGGGCACAAGAATACTGTTGTATCTAGAGGAGATGATTATACAGAAATACATCGTGATATTATGTGGGGCAGATGAAGATGACATAGAGTGGCATACAGTACTATGGATCGAACCCCACATTGACATTGGGGGTCATTACGCGTTTGGAGGCAGCCAGGGTGCTAATAGCGCCATGGCTGCCTCCAAACCTGTGTCCGGGTCCGTGGTGTCGGAATGGGGACTCACCAGGACAATCTGACCTTGGCAGACCCGGTAAGTCCCCATTCTGAATACCATTCCCTATTCCCATTTGAGCCCCCATAGGGCTCAATGGGAATTGGGAAGGAGCTAGTAACGGGACCGCAATTTGTGGGCGCATTATTAGTGCCTTCCCCATTCCCATTGAGCCCTATGGGGGCTTGAATGGGAATGGGGAAAGGTATTTGGCATGACACAGGTCTGCATAGGTTGGAATGTCCCAGTAAATCCCCCACCTGTTAATAACAGGTCCGTTATTAGCTCCCTGGTCCCTTAGCGGCTCCCGCTAAGGACGGCTGGTTTTACCAGCCAGCCTTAGTGGGACCCACTACGGGAACTCGTAATGCGGCGGTAAGGGATTAACAGCACCGGCATCCTTACCGGTGCCGTTAACCCCTTACCGCTGCACTCGTAATGACCCCTATATCTTGACTCCACATGAAATTGTTATATACAGGAGAATGCATGCACCTCTCACTCATACGCATACAATTTCGGACAATAATAGCTTGGCCTAAATCCTTGGTGAAAAATTCCACACTTACTTGACAGAACTTACAAACACTGTTACCTATATATCTCGTAAGGTGCATTCACGTCTGAGCCGGCACAGTAACATCATCCACAAATAAGCAAGGAGAAGAAATAGCTGTACCTCTCTACACAGGTGACAGAATCTACATAAGGAACTTTGTAAGAAAAGGAAAAGAACAACATTTTACTGGACCTCACACTGTTGTCTACGCAACACCTACTGCAGTTCAAGTGACTGCCAGGAGGGGTGGTGTGGGAAGGTTTCTGACATTATGTGGGGTGATGTTGGGCAGACAGGGTCAGGATGGCCTGCTCCAATCAAGGGTAGGGAACATATAGGTAGCCAAAGGGGACTGACATAGTCCCACCAATAAGCCTCGTAGGATGGTTTAACATTCATTGCAAACTTTGCCTATGCTAAGGTTGTGAGAACCTATAAAAGGTTAAGCCGCAGTAGGTGGCGCAGACAGCTCCCTTCATTCAGTTCTGTTCCACTATGCTGTTTGAATTGTGTTCTCCCAGCTGATGCTGGATCTGTAATAGACTGCTGCACATCCTGCTTAGGCATACACTTCTTTTTGGATTACTTTGGTGCTTCAGTCGTTACCTGGCTTTGAAGGACTCCTGATACATTACAAACGATCAAAGGAACAATTTGAATTTTGGATTAGTCCTCAAAATATCATGTACAAATGGTTGAAGATCCAATCATTGAGTGACATTATACGAGCAGGAGAACATTCCAAAGATCTAAAGATGATTGGACATGGTTTACAGCAGTGCTCTCTAAAGAAAAATAATTAAACATAGGGAGCAGAAATTGCCTTTAGCATTCAAGAAATTGTAATCTGTATATCTTGGAACATGAGGCGGTATAGTAAACTGTTATATGCCGGATCGCTCTGTGCAAAGATTAGATCACATACATCCTAGAAATAAGGGCATCATTGGTACTAGGGACACAACTTTTAAATCTGTTATTGATACATATTTACTGGAACCCCTCCCACTCCGAGATTAATACTATAATATCGGAACTCAGGGTCTTAATAGAACATTTTAAACTTGCATCACCAGATGGAGACATTGTAATTGTGGTGGACTTCAATTCTATATGCCCAGTTCTACCAAATGAAGAGCCTAATACCTTTAGAACAGAGAAATCTCATCATAATACTAAATACAGTACGGAAATGAGTGGAACAATATGTTTAATAAATGGGAGATCCACATGCTAAATGCTAGATGGACATGTCCAGCCTAAAAACCCACTTGGCAAAATTGTGATTACCACTCAAGGATAGACTACATTTTCATGACAAAACACATCTTTCTTGATTTTCAGTATTTGTACGTGAAGGAAACTGACTTAAGTAAACACCATGTTTTGATCCTCAAGCTATGTTTAATTAATGCCACAACTCAATCGGAGGGCTTAAAAGATCTTGAGATAAACTATAAAAAACAAATAATATGGAGACCTAAATTGATAAATGTTTTTACCGATAGAATAAACATTTTTTTAAACTAATTCTGCATTAAATGTAAAGATGGAAGTGATGAGTGCTCTTCCCTTCCCTACTTTTTGAACGTTCCATGAGTCCTCCCAGACAGAGCTCCAGGGAGCACACCTTTGATATGAACATACAAATTAGGAAGGTCATTGTATGCAGTGAAATTGGAACTATAGGGCAATAAAATATTGATTTGTGGGAAAAGGCTGATAAAATTAGGTTACTGAAACAATAGTACAAACATTTTCTGAAAGCTAATAGGTACTTACACTGAGAAATGGCAAATGCATGTTGGAAGCCATCCTTAAAAATACACATTTCTGGTAATATATACAGAACGGAGACCATTTCTAAAGGAAAACTCAGTGTAATCCTATCTCTGATGAGAAATGGGTTTATCAAGTACCTACCTTGGGTACTAATATGGGTAAATTGAAAATAGATTGCAATGATGAGAAGCCATGAAGTTCCAATTACAACTATGACAATATCATTGAACTGTTATACTTTCACATCCGAGGGCTCTGAGCTCAAATGGTCTGAGCAACAGGGTTTTTAAAGGAGCCCCGGAAATATGGGTGAACTTTTTTTCTATATTGTTTGGTGATATACTAAGAAATCATCTTCAATTATTCTGATTTTTAAAAAGGGAGATTGTAGTAAAACAGTTAATTAACGTCCAGATAAATTACTGGACACAAACGCAAAATCTTCTAGTCTTTGGACCTGAAATAAATTGAAATATGGGAATAGACGACTGGTAGATCATCAAAATATCAAACAGGTTTTAGAAAAGGTGTTAGTACCTCCCTGAATGGTTTTGTTTTGAACACTCTGATAGACAGGGCCTATGAAATGGGTAATTTGCCTTTGTACATTGCATGTATTGACTTTACACAGGCATTCAATATGGTCAGACAAATTCGCCTGTGGGGAAAAATGAAAAAATTGCAGCTCCCAGACAGTCTCTAAATATTCTTATCATTCATCATCATAATAACACACATTTTAGGGTTATAGCGGATATGAAAGGAACTCTATATAGAAAGATAACAACAGACAAGGGGCTGAGACATGGCTGTGTCGTGGCTCCTTGTCTGTTTAATCTGTATGTTTCCGACATAGGGGATTACTTAAACAAGGCAGCTTTTATTTCATCTCACATAGATGGTCAAAAGACCTGCTGGCTTATGTATGCAGACAATATGATCCTCATAGATCACACACAGGTAGGCCTACAAAATTGGTTTATGCATTTCAAATCTATTCGGTTTAAAATGTACTAAAAATGAACGCAACCAAACATAATATATTTACTTGGCACAAAAGGGGCCCCAAATGATGCCGGAAATACGGGGAGGAGACATTGAGTATTGTGAGTGAAATGAAATATCTGGGAATCCTAATATTTAAGAAAGCTTGCAAGCCTGTCACATTGCTGAGATTAAATATGAATGTAGAACACTTTGGAGCCCATGTGAAGTGTATTACTAGAAAACAATTCTGATTTACCCTGATGCCATTGATTACATTCTACTGTGCAAAGGTGACACCAGCTGTTATGTACGGTCTGGAGGTTTTTACTCTGTAAGGTGATATTCATTTTGCACTTTTGGAACATTTGGCATAAAGACCTTTCGGTGACCAAATCCATTCTAATATCAATCATGCATTGGGGCTTCTCTCTTTCTATGCAACGCATTTATGGAGGGTGTTATCTCTTTTCAGAACTATCATATCTTCCCCAAAAAATACCCTATATTATGATTTGTGGTGCCAGATGGAGAATCCTAACCCAGGTATTATGAGAACTTTAAGAGAGAAGTGTGCTACAATGTTGGACATTTTAAAATTAAGTCAAAAGTATATTGTTTTGTACCTGGTTGCTACTTAGGTGAAACTATGCTCGGGTGACAGGTGAAATACCTGTTACATAAGGTGTCAATATATTCTATATAAACATATAGCACATGAAAAAACGTGGTGTCTTCCAAATTAATTGGAGAAATGTCCAGATGAGCACTGCATGAACATCTTTCTAAGAGTCAGTCTAAGTGCCTGATTCACAGTGTGTTTCCCTATGGGATTACACAATTATGAAATGCTTCTGTGAATCAGGCCCTACAACTTATCTTGACTAGTGAAATAGAATATATCAGGAAGGTTGTCATTTATATAAAGCTTTTATCCAAAGTGCTTTACATAGAACATACTGGCATATAATAAGATTCGTCTATGAGGACTTTGGCAAACAATGGGCACATTTTCGGAACAAATCTTTTTAGTGGGAGAAACATTGCGCTTATGATAATTGTAGTGAATTTCTTAAGGGTATCCTAAATGGTTACTGTTTGATGAAATTTGCAAATGATGACGTGTAATAAGCACACATTTAGGTATGAATTTTTCATTGAATGGACACATTGTGTAAATATTGTGATTTACTATGTTTTTAATTTGTATGATGTCATTGTATGGAATCTTTCAATTTATTTCTAACACCTTTTTTGTATCACTTTTGTGTGGGAGCGGGGGGCCAATGGGCCCCTCTCTACCATCACTTCTCAGTACAAAACTCGGACCAAGTGCCTCTAGTGGTGGGTACGCCCCTCGCCCTTACGCAATGTTAACTTTGGGTTACATTCGCGTAGATGGGACCACCGAGCAGGACACTGTGCATCCATTTTTTGTACCCCCTTTCGACTCCATCTTGGTGACCAGGCCTCACTGCGATAGTACAAAATGCCTCTCTCCCTTTTCCCCACTGTAGCAGCTCGGAGCACATGGCCCCCAGCATTGTTCCCACTCCAACTGGAAAACTCTGCAGCTCCATTCTCACGCTGAAGCTGGAGCTGCTTGCAACAAATAATAAATGTAACACATCTCTTTTCCTCTGAGATCACTATCCTGCATGTGAACCAACATGAGCCAAGCACATAGCTCGTCCATCTCCACAAAAGTGTCCTTGCCCTCTTACCCTCGCCAGTTGAAACTTATTGCCATTCTAACCCTGTGTCCCGGCAAGTTATCCCTTTCATATGCCAGACTGCTGACCATGCTATGAAGCCCACCCAACAGACCCCCAACTAACATTAGACCCCTGCTGCAGTATATCGTGCTCAATACTAACAAATGCCACATACCTGAGATTCTTGTGAGACTAACCCTACAGTTCAATGACAGTATTATAGTGGTCAAGGCCCATAAACCTGTGACCTGTATAACCCAAATGTTATAGATGATATAAACCCTGGAGTGATGTGTACAATGACATGATACACTACTGAGGGTCTTTTGATCAACCATTATTTAGTGCATGCATTATTCTGAATGTATTTTCTTAGCTTAGATAGTGTACACAGTGTTTCACAGCGACCTGAACTTCACCCATCCGGAGCACAGATGTCTGACATCAATCCTCCCGCCAACCAAGCAACCAACCTGGAGGAAGAGATGATGCCCACACGTAAGACACCACCCCGGCTGACCAATCCAGGTCCAACGTAGCATCATATATTAAAAATGTCAATGTACTATATAAATGTGTTGTAACCTTAATGTGGTCAGAGCGCTCTCAGACATCTAGATAAACTTTTCTTTGAACTCTCGCAGCCTGCTCTTTTGTGCTTTATTCCCTGTCCAGGGAGTGTCTGTATTATTCATTTTTTACACATATCGTCAGGGAGGGCACAAACACTTTGTATAAGGGTTTAATAAACCAATACAATACAAAATTATGAACTATTGATTGCTATCATATAATTATTCAAATTAAGTAAACAGTAGACAGACTAGATAGACAAAAAAACAATAGGAAAAACAGAAGGCCACAAGCTGTAATTGCTATCTTTTATTAAGGTGCATGTATTATTATTATTATTATTATTATTATTATTATTATTATTATTATTATTATTATTATTATTATTATGCGCAGACCTAGCTTTGAGAATCAACCAAGTGCTTTACAGATGTATACAACGATACTTTGAAAACCTAAACCCCACAGAGATGATAGAGTTTCATAACCAAACTCTCTCTCAGGCAGTAGAGATAGTGCCCCACTAAAAAAAGGGCATAGGCGAGCAGTATACACATCTAAATACCTGGTATACCACAAGTCTAAAAGGTTTATGTAGTATTAAGAGAGCAGCTTAAGGAACTTGGAGAAAAAAAATCGTCCATTAATAAAGACAAATTTGTCACAGCCTCTAATAACTACAAAAACACTATCCACCAAATGATAAGAATCATTTACCATCCTTAGAGAATTAGAATCCCCAGGAACATTGCTTAAAATACATCACCTGGTGATCAAATATCCAAAAAACACTCAAGGATAAAATCTCTTTCCTACAAAAGAAGATTGACACTAAATAATTCAGCCTACTTCCAGACTCCCAAAGTTTTGAGAATATAGACTCCTCTCAGAATCAGACCGCCCCGTTTCAGTTTACCCCAGTGTCAGTACCTGAATTGATCAAAATAACATATTGACATATGCCCTGCCAGTCTTATCAAAGATGAGGTAGTTGAACTTGTTCCTGTCATCACTACTTTAATAAATACACCTTTCAAAACAAATACAGTACCCACTAACCTGAAGGATGTGTGGGTACTCCTGCTGCTAAAGAAATCTACATTAGACCCAAATATACCTATAGATGTATCGATCAATAACCACAGCACCCTTCCTTCTTAAAATTCTGGATAGGGCAGAGTACCTCCAAATTCAAAATGACCTCAAATGAAATAATCTCCTAGGCCATCGACAGTTAGGGTTCAGACCATGTCATGGCACAGAATCAGCTCTCATTGACCTTAAAATACAAATGGATGAGTTAAGGGACAAAGGAAACATGGCTCTCCTCCTCCTACTAGACCTATCTGCCGCCTTTGACCTGGTCAACCATAAGGTCCTGTGCAAACACCTGACCTCAGCCGCAAACTTCTCTGTCAAAGTCACTTCATGGATTCAATCTTTCCTCTCAAACAGGACAATGAGAGTTTTCACCCCGACAGCTATGGCAGACCCGGCACTTGTTCTCAGTGGAGTACGCCAGGGATCGGGCGTCCTGCCCACTTTGCACAACATTTTTACAAAGCCGCTATTTGACCACCTCAACAGTTTGGGTGTCACCTACACTAACTATGCAGATGACATCCAAATACTCATACCCCTCTCAGGCCCATATGATACTGACTCTAAACTTTTGAATGGAATGTACCAAGTATACAGCCATGGATGGCCATTCATGGCCTCTGTTTGAATGACGACAAAACGGAGATACTATTGATCGGCTCGCAAAACTGTTTAAACAAACTATCTGATCAACTTGAATCTTTTGTAATCGATAATATTACCATCAAAGTAGCAATAGAAATTAAAACTCTCGGGTTCTACCTAAACTCAACAAACACGCTAACCAAACAAATCAATGATACAGCCTCTTTGATGGCCTATAGAGCAAAGCTCATCACAGCTTGCAAGCCTTTCATATCCTCTGACAGATGTATTACCTTGCCCAGAGCCCTCATATTATCAAGATTGGATTACTGCATAAATAAAAAATATCATATCAATGCCCTATGATATGATATGATATAATATGATATGATATGATATGGCATTTAAAACCCATGTATTTTGGCACTAGCGGCCATAGCCTAAACAAACTATAAGTGCTACGGAACAATGCCTTAAGAGCAGCATTGCATATCCCGAAATCTAACCACCTTACTGCTACCAGACGAAAGGTCCACTGCATTCCAGTGATTAACAGGATAGCCTTCAAAACACTATCAGTAACACACAAGTGTCTTGCAAATAAAGCCCCTAAATACCTAAACTGTAAGTTCACCAAGAACCAAACTAACAGGCCTCTCAGGTTAACCAACTAATGATACCTATGAACAAACTAGATAAAACAGGAGATAAGAGTTTTCCAGTCTTAGGCTCTACATTTTGGAATACCTTGCCATCAGACCTGAGAATAGAGACAGCCCATTGGGCCTTTCAAAAAAATCTAAAAACTTGGCTATTTTCACAAGAAAACTATGACGCAAATATAAGACTGTATCGATGTAGGGAAATGTATGTATACTACAATTGTGCCATGCCCTACATCAGAATTTGTTTACACTTTCATCATAACTGTACTATTGGTTGTATTTAATGTGTCACCTCATTTTCTAAGCACCATCAAATATAAATGAAGCTACCTGTAATTCAACTGCAACTTGTAATCCTGGGCCCAGATACCTTTGGGTTAGGTGAGCTATGCGCTATATGAATAAATACATAAATAAATACAGATAAATAACAGAGCACTTTACACAGTATACAACAGTACAGATGTATAACGAAGTACTTTCCAGAGGCAACAGCAGAACAGATATACAGTGGGGAGCAGGATACAGAGGGGCACAAAGGAAGGATACAGCTGTACCGGTTGGTGGGGAGGAGAGGAGTGGGTGGTGTGATGCTGAAAATTACTTATGGAGGTACAGGGCAACCTAGTCCTTGATATGATATGATGAGTTATTTATAATGCGCCTGTACACAAGTGTTTCTAGGCACGACATAACAAGGCTGGGAGAAATACGGAGGACAAAAAAAAAATCCTTCTAGACCTTGTGTCATTCAGATCGTGCAAGGTCAGGGGTGTGGTGCCAGGGGGAGGGAGAAGGGAAGTGCGATAAGGGCAGAAGTTGCTCTGAGTAAGTGCAGCTGGGTGAGCCAGCTATGGGAAGTAGACAAGGGGTGGCTGTAGGGTTACAGAAACAGCCCCTATTTGTGC
This sequence comes from Ambystoma mexicanum, assembly GCF_040938575.1. NCBI lineage: Eukaryota > Metazoa > Chordata > Amphibia > Caudata > Ambystomatidae > Ambystoma > Ambystoma mexicanum. Next base: position 208,618,110 of record NC_090923.1, on the reverse strand, counting down.
AGAGGCCCAGAGGCAGTGCAGTTGCTTGTAGGTTGTGGAGGATGCCTGGCACCCATTGAGTTCAGATGGTAGTCAGTCGACCAACTAGCACTGCAAACAGGTTGTCAGCAAGGGAGAGCAAGAGAGAAAAGGATGGTCTTGCGCTGCATCCCGAATCTGAGTTGATCCTGCTCAACTTTGTGAGGGGCAGGAAGGCCATTCCAGAGGGAGGCTCCTTCAGAGGAGAGAAATCTATATCCAACTCTGCCTAGAAAAATGTCTGACCGTCAGAGAGTTAGAGATAGCTGAGAGAAAGTCTTGAGAAGGAAAATGTTTAGTAAAGAGAGTTGGATGTAATGCAGGCTCTGGCCCCAGACAGTATTGTGGACAATGCAGAGGGTCTTGAACTTGATCCTTGCAGCCACCGGGAGCCAGTGGAGAGAGTTCAGGGCTGGAGATATACATTCCCTGAGCTTGAGGCCAAGGACAAGTCTTGTAGTACTGTTCTGGATTAGTTGCAGAGAGCAGAGAGTAGAGGAAGGTAGGTTGAGATAGAGGCTGTTACAGTAGTCCAGCCTAGAGAGAATTAGGGCTCTGGAGACATCAAGCTTCTGGGGTACAGTGAGAAAAGGAAGAATACCTTTGAGGAGGTGCAGCTGATAGTGGGACTTCTTCAAGAGGTTCATGATATGAGTGGAGAAGGAGAGAGTGGAGTCGAAGATGACCCTAAGGTTTATTTCCTCAAAGGAAGGTGCTGGCAGAGGGCCCGAGGAGGGCGGCCAGAGTCAAAGAGGGAAAGCAGGAGCAGGGGTCCCAATGAGGAAGATCTCTGCCATGCTGGTATTGAGGCAGGGAGTGTTGCAGGTGCACCATTTCTGAATCACGGATAGACAGTCAGGAACGAGCAAGAGTGGAGAGGAGGCAGATGAGCTTGAAGGAGAGCTGAGTTTCATCTGCATAACACTGAATATTAAAGGGGAAGGTATAGATGAGGTGGGCCAGAGGGGCCACATAGAGGTTGAAAAGCCAGGGAGAGAGGGTGGAGCCCTGGGGAACACCACATGTGGAGAGAAAGGTGTTGGAAAGGACCCTTGTTGGACCTGAGAGGGACGGTCCAGGAGGAAGGAAGTGAACCTGGTGAGGGGCTGATCCGTGATGCCCAGATACTCATAGAGACGATTGATCAGGATGGCATGGTTGACCATGTCTAAAGCATAGGAGGATGAGGACAGAATGAAGGTTAGAATCAAGATTAGTGAACAGGTCTTCACTGGTGTTCAGGAGATCTGATTCTGTGCCTCTGGCTGCTCTGAAGCCAGACTGATGGTCATGGAGAAATGCAGTGTGGAGAGTGAGCTGGCAGATGGCCATCTTTTCCAAGAGTTTGCTGAAGAATGGAGTGATAGAGATAAGGCAGTAGTTTGCCGGACAGGACAGACCAGCGGATGGATTCTTCAGAAGGGGATCAACAAGGGAGTGCTTAAGGGGGAGGGGGATGTTCCTGTGGCAAGAGAATGATTGCAGAAATCGGCCAAGGCTGGAGCGAGGGTGTCAATGTGTCCTTGATGGTCCTGGAGGAGCAGAGGAGCACCTTCTTGAATGGCACTTTCATAGATCGGACTTGTCTACAGATGTCATCAGGAGTGATCACAGAAAAAGAGGAGAACATGCTGAGGGCATAGCTTTCCCCCTATTTCATTCTGGGCATTGCACATTAAATTACCCAGGCCAAAGGTCTGAGATACATGTTCCAGTGATTCTGCTGAAACCCGCTGCCCACTTAGAGCTGATCTTGGCATAATAGACCGCCTATCAGTTAGCACCAAAGAGCTATAGGCTGCTAATGAGCAGGCATGAGCTGGTTCCCCCAGGGTTAAGTCGACCTCGGTTGCTAAACATGACCTTTGTCTTCTCTCCTCTAATGTGGGGAAAAATAGCTGCAACAAATCTTTCTGACTTTTGGACCATTGATCCTACTAATCTGAAACAACCAGTGGAGCATCAAGGTGCCCATTTTCCAAATCTTTTAAATATGCATCCATACTTTTGGCTAATGGGCCTTTGTTTGAGGGACAGCCTATCTTAGCAGTACATGATATTGAAGGCAGTTTAGTCCCACAGGTAAAAAAATGTCCACCCTCCTTCTGTGATGTGGTGACTTCTGAAACCCGGCTGTTTTGGGCCTAGAATGTTCCTGCTATTTAGGAAGGCCTGGATTTGTTGGTGAGCAATTTTGTCCAGGATTATTACCAGAAGTTGTGTGTTTGTTATCGGACGGTAGTTGCCAGCCACTGAAGGATCCAGTGCATGTGGTTTTAACAGGGGGGCAATCCATGCCTGTTTAATAACTAAAGGAACATGTAATTCTCTGAATGAGAGGGTAACACATTTGGTGATCATGGGAACTAGGATACTGGCACAGAATTTGACAATTGATGCTGGGAAGATGTCACCCCTGCAATTGGTTGGCTTCAGTCTTTCCAGAGTATGCAAGACCACCGCCTCTGTTGCTTCAGTGAATACAAAACTAAAGGTGGATGCAGGTGGGTTTTCTATGCTTTTCTTTGGGATGGTATTGAATAGGAATGTTGAATTAGCAGCAATATCAGCTTTGAAATGTTCGACTTTGTTTTGCAGAGAGTTCTGTATCTTCAAACACCATTGTGCATCTTCCTTAAGGGTGTTAGGGAGAGGACCAGAATTGTTTAACTCACTCAGGATCTTAGAATTGTCCCTAGAATTGGACGAGGCACCATTAATCTTGTTCTCATAGAAAAAAAAAAATCCGCTTTGCTAATTTATGCGATTTGACAGCTCCTGAGTATATTGACTTGTCCTCTTTGGACAGAGATTTTTGCCAGTTTTTAAATGCTTTGTCTTTTGCAAATTTTAAATTACGAATGTCCTCTGAAAAAAACAGGGCTTGGATGGCTGAGATTTTACAAGTATTTGTTTTAATGGAGTCGGCTGTTCACTGCCTGTGATAACATGTTTGCATATGCGCCTGCCAGTTTTGTAAAGGTGAATGACTATGAGACAAACTATAGCGGAAACAACGGAATCAGTAATTAAAAACAAGCTGAGCTAGAGAGAAATAAAATGTACACATGGGCATGTTATTGGGAAGAAGGTAACAAACAGTTTAGTTTAAGATACCAGAAGGTTCACTTAGATATGCTCTTGGCATCCCAACATACTGGCCCTCATTCCGAGGTTGGTGCTAGTCATGACGCTATTGGCGCTAATACCGGTACCGCCACTGACTTGGTGGTATGGGGATTTACCGGTCCAGTCCGACCTCGGCGGGACCGGTAAGTCCCCATTTGTAAAGCCATTCCCAATTCCCATTTGAGCCCCCATAGGGCTCAATGGGAATAGGGAAGGCGTCAATAACGGTACTGCAAATTGCTGTACCGTTATTGACCCCGGTATTCCTTTGCGGGTCCCGTCCTTAACGCCTGGTAAAACCAGGCGTTAAGGCAACGACCCGCAAAGGGACCTCGGAATAGGACACCAAGGGATTATCGGCACCAGTGTCATTACCGGTGCCCGGTATCCCTATGCGCCCACCTTTTAATGAGGGCCTCTGTCTGAGTTTTATGCAGGTCACATACATTTGGGCTTGTAGTAGAATGTTTGATTGCAAAATGGATGGACACTTTGTGTCACTCCTACAATTTGTAGTGACGCTGGTGTTGTGCTCTTTCACAAAATGATAGTGAGCAAATAATAACGTTATATATGGAACTCCTGCTCTCTTGGGAACACACATGCATAAGAAGTGACACTGGCAAATAGGCCTTGAGAGACATCTTAAAATGAAGGTGGTTGTGAATCAAGATGGGATAGCGAGGCAAAGGTTTTCGGAATGAAAAAAGCAAGAGAGGTAGTAATGAGGGCCTCATCATGAAGTTGGTGGTCACAGCAAAAAAGTGACGTAACTCTGCCACTTTCACTGTTCCATCTAACTCCAGGTTGCCCAAATCGGGCAGACATTCCCCCAGCACTAATTAAGAGTGGAGGAATTGAAAGTAAGAACGGTCATAATTCCTCTTATGTTAATTCCTCCAGAGAAATAATCAGCAAAACATGAAAATGTGAAATATCAAGTTCTGCTGCAATATTGCCACGATGCATGTACTAAATCATATTTCCTTGCCCATAACACTCACTCAGGTGTATCACAATGGCACGTGTTTATGCAATAGCCCACTCTCACTACATGGTTGCAGTTTGGACTGCACACATGTGGCATTAGTGTCGCGCCAGGCATTGGAGAAGATGTACTGCAACAGGAAAATAGCGCCACACACTGACTACATGGACTGCTTGCAATGCTGGCCTGACTGTGAGCGATTTCTAGACCTGTTTTTCAAGGATCCAACATTGATGCCTTATCCAACGGACCAGGACCTTGCTAGAATGCATGAACTCCCATAAGGGAGAGCATATCTGCATTCTCGGTAGGTTGCCAAACTGACTTCGCAGCGCTGTGCACAGCGCACAGGGAATAAGAAGAGGATGCAAAAGGAGAGGTTGTACAAGAGCAGGGCAATACATGCTGCACATGCATGCATACCACTCCCTGGACATTTCCACAAGAGCTCAATGTAACATGGTTCATATCTTTCAATTCACCTGAGCGAAAGCTTAGAGGCAGAGCTTCGAAGGGGCCAGTCACGCTAATGGTTTCATGGGACTACGGGTCCTATAATGGGCCTCATTACACGGAAGGCGGTAATGGTTAACGGCCACCGTTAATGGTAACGGTGGCCGTTAACCATAACCGCCTTACTACGAGGTCCCTTAGCGGGTTGGTGCTTTAACGCCTGCTTTTTGCAGGCGTTAAAAACCAACCCGCTAAGGGACCTCGGAGCTAATTACGGCACCGCAAAATTGCGGTGCCGTAATTAGCGCCTTCCCCATTCCCATAGAGCCCTATGGGGCAGAAATGGGAATGGGGAAGGGCAATGGCGGAAGGGGGATTTACCGCCCCTCCAACCTTGGAATGGGGCGGTAAATCCTCTTTCCGCCAAGGCGGTTCCGGTATTTTACCGGCATGAGCCATGGCGCTAATAGCGCCATGGCTCACCGCCTTCCGTGAAATGAGGCGCAATGTCTCGTTTGAGATGTCTGAACTAGATCATGGCCCATACATTCTCACCTCCCTCATGTGCTCTCCTGGCACAGTTGGAACTGAGTCAACACCATCGTTGGTCACCCAGGTATGCAAAAAAGGTAGACTGCCCGTATCTAACATCTTGCATAGTCAATGTCACATACTGAAAGACATTCAATGACAGGACCCTCAAACATTTCACAGCACAAGCAGTACAGATTATCTGAGACAGGTCTGCAATTGGGAAAAGAGCATGGAACGTGGGTTGTTTATTTAAAATGTAATTAAACCAGTTTTTCATGGAGCGGGATGATCTGTACACCGCATGTGTTTTGTGTGGTGAGAGCATCCATATGTAATTGACCAAGCAAACAAGCCCACTTGTACAGTACTTACATGTATGTGATTTAACAACTAAAACTCCGTCAAAAAAAATTCATGTTTACCGGTTGCCGTGAAATTAGCTATCAGCAGCCACTGTGGTTGTTGATGACCTTCAGGACACTGGAACGCACTAGGAGGTAATCTACAATGAGGCATACATCTGGAACAGGGTACGTATTGAGCACACAATATTGTCTGCTTAAGTGAAGTTTCAGTTGACTCCACCAAAAGTTGGGGCACTCATGCACAGCCCTGAGAAAGCAAGAAATATTCTCATTGTCTGTGCTTAGCTGCAATAACAGGAGCATTCAGAAGAGTGGCTAGTGCATCCAGAGAAATACAGCACATTTTAAGACTCTAATGATAGTGATAACGTAGGTGACATCAGACGCCATGAAGATGGATATGATGATGGAAGGGAAAGATTCAGCATTCATCATGAGCTCATTGATAACTATTTACTGTATGTTACTCATCACTAAAATGAAAACTATGACAGATACTAAATTGCCACTAAACTGAATTACTCGAATGCTAATATGTTTTACACACTTATGCCCTCCCACCACCCTTATCTCCAACATTCTTTCTCTCCCAACTACCTTAATCCCCACAGCCAGGACCTTCTACCAACCATATCCAGATCACTCATGCACTTCTACATTTCTCATCTCCAACTCCCATGCCCCCAACATAACTCATCTCCAACACCTATTCAAAGCTACTTACTTCTTTATTGCCATCATTCGGCTGAATGTCCTGTAGATGGTGCCACAGCTGTTGATGGGATGTGGATCAGGGGGGCAGATTGTGTGGCAGGGGTGCACAGTTAGTAGAGTTGTGGGAAAACGTTTCCTTTGGGCCTGAAGTGGTGCCACTGATTAAGTTGCGTTGTAAAGCAGAGTCACTGCTGCAAAATATGGGGACTGCCTCTGTGGTGTGTGTAGCAACAGGGACCCCTCATTCATCAGTGGCAGTGCCATCTGTGATGAATGTCCCCATGGGATCAGTTGTGACCAATGTTGCAGTCTCAGACAATGATGTGCCTGATTGTGCCTTCTCTTTTCTGTGTTTCTACTGGGCGTTCTGTGTCCTGCATTCCTGGAGTTTGCAGTGGTTTCTAGGGAGGTGCTTGCAGCAGAAGTGTTTGATGTGAGGCTGTCTTCCTCCTCTACCCGGCTGCCATGGTTGCCTTTTGGGAGAGAAGTAACATGCTGTTAATTTCATTGTTGACATTGACTTTGGTGTGCATCACAGTTATACATTTTTGAGGCAGCTGTGGTGGCTTGATTGTGTCCCTGCCATGACGTTGGGGTAAGTCTCTATACATGGGTTCATGTACTCATGGTACTCTGTCATGCAGGATTTCATTAGTGAAAGTTTGAAAACCTTTAGGGCCTGATTCATGGAGTTATTTGCGTGGGAAATAGGGGACTTAGGCACCAGGCTGCATGCAAATCTGAGCATGACTTTGTTGGGACTCACGTGGAGTTTGCGCAGTCCTGGAACGTGTGTGCAAGCCGTCGAGAGCCTTGGGGGTGACACCATGCAGAAAATGGGGGTGGCTTGGGAGGAGCCTGGGAAGGGGGCAGAACACAGAACATGTGGAAGAACATGCAGAAAAGTGGGCGTTATGAGGGACGGCCTGCAGGCAGTCCCTTGCACGCCCACATTTGCACCAAACAACACGTATAAATCAAAACACCAGTGCAGCCTCTCGGAAGAAAGACGTAAGGAAACTTGCGCATAGGATCTGTAGCGTTGAGGTGGGTTTGCATGTCAGATTTAGGGTGCGTGTACACAACCAGGGTTCTGATCTAATTTAGGGGTGTGCATGTGCAGTGTAGCAGGGTGCAGGAATGGTTTATGGGGTTCACATACAGATTTTCTGAGTTTTGACTGAGTTACGATTTTTCATACACATGTTGTCTGGGTCCCGGCAACAGTTACGGGGTATCCTTCGCAGGGTCCCTGAGATGCAGGTCTTTGTGCGTGGGACCCCGTTCACTGTTTGAAGGGTATGTGTATTCGCGCCCATGTATGCACAAAAACGTAGCTGTTCTGGCTGTTTATGCTTTGCATGTGGGCGTGTGGGGGGCGTTCCGGGTGCAATTTGCGAACACAGTTACTTTGCGCAGTAAAATCAATGAATAAGCGTGGTGCAATTTTTTTTGCACTATGCGTGTTCTCTATATATGGGTCTCTATACATAGGTTCATTTACTCACTGTACTCTATCATGCTGGATTTCTCGGCGCACTGCCCTTCCAGGATTTCTGCACACTTAGTGTCTGGCCTGGGTGCTAAGCAGCACTGGTCCTCCATCTCCTGCCAAACTACATGCACTGATCCTGTTCCGCACAAGACAGGACTCCCCTCATTCAGGAGAAGGCATCTGTCATTATATGGTGACATGGTGGTCTTTTGGAAAGAACCAAGAAGAGACGAGTATTGGATCTGTGGAAACAAGGACAATCCCCCACCATGCTGGTGTATATTTATAATGATTATGTTTTTGATCATTGTTTCTCCTTGCAGGATTCCAGGATGGTATCTTTACATTTTGTTATACAGGTGTAACTACATGCAGGACAATTTGCTTCAATTCTTAGACTTAATTACTCAAGAAAGGGTGGTGTAGAATGAGTCCCAAATATGTTCTTAGTCATACCATTATATTGTCACACTAGTAATCCCTCAGCAGTGCACCAAACAGGCATGTGTGAATGTGTTCGCTCTTCCCTACAGCTTAACATACATGGGTTAAATAACGTGAGTGAGCACTGATGATGAAATGCAGCTTTTGTGCCCAAAGGAAAGCACTAGTAGATTTAGGCTTTCATGTCTTCAAAGAGGTGTCAGCCTGCATATTGTCAGGCCCAGCATTTTGGTCCCCTCGGAAAGGTGAGAGTGCATATATTGTCAGGCCATACGCATCCTTTCAGATGGACACGCATCCTTTCAGATGGACCAGCAGAAACATAACAGGACTAGGGTTGTACTTTATCAAGTAGGGTCAGCAGAAATGCAACAATAATGTTGACACCGAGTTGTCAGTCCCTAAAAAGACAACAATTGTATTTGGTCAAGGTTTACTGTTCATTGCATTTCACTCTTTAGTGATCCTTCCATGTGAAAGGTTCAGTTCTCTTCGTTTCACAGGAAAGGAAAAGGTGGCTGATTTGGTGATCTATTTTATTTTGTATTGTATTTTGTTTTGTATTGTATTCCTCTCACACCTTCTCCCCTGCTTCTTGCACCTTCATTACTTCAACCATCAAGAGCAACATGTAAATTATCTAGAGTGTGGTTTATCCCTGCCGGTGTTCTCTGCAACATGAGATTTTGTGTTGTTCCTTTGGTCTCAGGAGGTGTTGTTCTGCCCCAGTGCCAACCTTGTGTAGTATCTCATAATATTAATTTACTTTCCATTTCCACTGTCTTAGTTCTTATATTATGCACAGGGTCAGACTGGGCCATCGGCTATTTGGCCCATGGCCGGGACGAAATCATTTGGAGGCTGAGGTCCTGGGGGCCTGTACTATGCCTGGGCCGGTTTGGGGGTTACTATTTCGTAAGCTACATTGTTTTGCTTTGCTGCCCGGGCCGCTGCAGATGCATTTGAAAAGGTAACACCAAAGTGTTACCTTTCTTTGATGAATGCCTGGGCTGGCTGCTTCATCACACAGTAGGCCCGGGGAGAGAACGGGCGGCCAACCGTGCACAGAATGGCCTGCAGGAAGCCCTGTGGGCCTGAGCCAACAGTCAGCAACACCATGGCACCAGGTGATTGAAGGCAAGTGTTTTTATTCAAAAACAATTCACACTGGGAGCTGCCAGGCTGCTGGAGCTCCCAGTGAATTGTAAGTAACATGAGCCCCAGCTCCCGGGCCATCCGCATTTGATTCCTCTAAGTGCATTAACGTTCTAGGGGCTGGAGGTGGGGGGGTGGACTGGGCGGACAGATCCTGAGGCTGGGTGATGTGTGAACTGCTGAGTCTATGTTACCTCAAGTGTAGAGTCAGGTATGTATGTTTGTATGAGAGCTGTGTAACAGCTTGCTGCAAGCTTGCGCAATGGTCAAAACCTTACCCTAACATCCCCAACCTGTTTCTAAACCCACTTCCGGTTTCCCTACTTTCCCCTTCCTAAAATGATTAGTGTTCATAAAACTGATATATTGGATAAAGAGTTGCTCAGTACCATGCCATTCAACAATAATTTCATCTATGAACCTTTTCCATAGGATGACATTGTTAGTGAAATCATTATTGACAATTGCAAATGGTTTTTCGAATGGCCCCATAAATAAGTTGGCAACCGATGGAGGGAGCGTAATCTCTATGTTGAGAATGGCAAACTGCAAACCCGGACTTTCATTAGCATTCTGGAAGCTTAGCAGTAATGATATTTTATAATGAGTTTCAGTTTGTAATAAGGATGGGTATAAATTAATAAAGCAGTGTGTTTGTTTCATTGTATCTGGGAGTTTTACCATATTTATCAAAGGTAATGAGTTATCACAAGAGGTGATTGTGGTTGTAGCCACAGTCTTCATATGTGAAATATATGTGAAGTATATCATATTTTATGACTTGTTTATGACATATATGTTATTTTTATTTTTTCTCTTTTATATATTTTTTCTGTTTTCCTTCTTACCTTTCCATCTTTTGCCAACAACATACAAACAAATTAATTGCTATTTTGACAATACTACTGTACATGTTGTATTAGATATGGAGTTATAGAATAGTAGAACTTGGAATTGGTTAATTCTCTATATTTTTTTTTAAATTGGGGAATGTTCTATGCCAAACTACACCCTTGAAAAGGATCAAGGTCGAAACACATGTCGGATGGGATAGGCATATTAAACAATTTTAAATTCAGACTAAATGTGTTCAATAGTTTGTATTTAACCTTTGTTACTGTTAATTTCATTTGATTCATTTTGATTTACTTGTCTACATTTACACATTTATGGGTGAGCACAATTATTTTGGTTTTTTAATGGTTGATAATATTATAGTGGATTGCATCATATAAGGGGCAGGTTGGCACCATAATTTGTGGTGTATGACAACAGTGTCAAATATGCATGGGCAGATGCTATTTGTGTAGCATATGACTCTTTGTCATTGAATTCTCATTGTTGGGGCAAGAGTGTCTAGATTTCAATGGTACTACATAGATGAAATGGTTAATGACTATGGTTGTTGGCAATAGACATATAAACACTTCATGATACATGAAGGTGCATATCCTGTTCAGCTTTCCTACATTGACAATATGGTATTTCGCAAACGTAATCACCCTTTCAGGTGTCTTCTGTCTGTGGACCTCATTATGATTCCCATTACATTGGTTGTGTTTATTGTGTATGTTGATTGCGTTCCCCAGATTCGGCAGGATTACTGCCAGAGAATTGTTTGCCATTCAGTTCAGATTTTAGTATTGTTGGTGGCCAAATATGTATCACTAGAGTCTTCTTGGATGTCTTCTCCAATCCCTGCAACCCCAGCACTGACCATACAAACCTATTTGAGGGACTCAGCTGTCCCTGCTCCAGTTGGCAGCTGCTTCTTTATGTTAAGGGGCTGTAAGGGTATGGATCTTGCTTTTTACAGCATTTCACTTTATCTTTAGGTTGTCACAGTCACAGCCCACCATTTCAACGTCCACCAAAGTATCTTTTAATTCTCCCCAGATGGCTGTCTTTCTTTGGTGGGAGCTCTGCCTTATCAGTCAAAGTACTGCAAGCAAAATTCTGCTCCTGTCACTCCACCAAACCCACTTTCATTAATGTCTCAAAATACATTGCCTCTGCTAAGCACTCCAACCTATCCTCTATCCTATTTCCCTTGACCTTTCTTCTATCTTTGACACGGTTGATCACTCTGAAGTCCTTAATACTCTCGTCCTTCTCAGGATTCGCAATCAAGCACTTGCCTGGATTGAATCCTACCTGCACCTGACCAATTCTCTTTCTCCTGGAGCAACAACACCTCTTAACTCACTCCTATAACTGTTGGTGTTCCACAAAGCTTAGTCTTGGATCCTCTCCACATTATACTCTACACCTGTGCTGGGGGTACTAATCTCCTCCTTTGTGTTCCTATGCCAGCTCTTCATGGACAACACCCACATTGTATTCTCTTTTCCTGAACTCTCCTCTGATCTCTCTATCAAAATTTGCAACTGTCTCTTTAACATTAAATATTCCGTGTTCTCATCTCCTCAGACATTCCCCTCTCGAACCCTCACCACTCCTCTCTCTTGGACTGACCACTTTCTACTCTCCTCTCAACTGAAGCTCTCTGTGCTCCAGGCTAAGCCCACCCCAGCACTGCCAACTATCTACTCGGCCATTCGGCCCATAAAGCATGTGTCAGTAAATGCTTTTGCTGCTACTTTATCTGCTCATCCTATACCTGTGGCTGTCTCACACTCTGACACAGCCCTCTCTAACCTGTACCTTTCTATCTACAACACTCTGGATGTCATTTCCCCTATCATGAGAATCCATCTGAATCCTATCTCCAAGTGGAACTCTTCGTCGCCCTGAAACTCTAGTGTAGGGTGGCTGAGGAAGTGAATGGCATCAGGCGCATCCTCTGACAAACTGGCCTGCTGCCCGCTCCAAAGGCAATAAAGTCTCTCTGTCCTATCAAGGAAGAGAGCACACATCCAAGCCTGCATCTCTGCAGCCTCTAACAACACAAATAAACTATTTAAAATCTGCAACTGCTAATTGTTCTGCAGTCTCCATCTCTCTTGTTCCCTCCAAGACCCTCTGTATGGCAATAACTTCTCACTTCACCACTAAAACTCAGGACATCCTGTCCTCTCTCTCTCCTCTTCCTCTCCCTCTGCCTCTCTTGGCCGCCCTCTGGGTGCCTTTCCCTCTCATCCTCCTTTCTCCTCTTCCTCTCCGACTACACTTCACAATGTTTCTAGACAAGTCAGAAGGGCATCTTGGTGCAAGGAAAAGTAAGGATAGCGCCCACTGCAATGGCTCTAAAACAGGAATGCTTGCTGCGCCCGCCTAGACTGTAGATTGTTCACAGTTCCTCTAAGGGCTGATGGTCACAAATTCCACAGTTTGCTGGCTGCATATGAGAAAGCTGTCCACCCACATGGGCCAAGCAGACCTTGAGAATTACCACTAGATTAGGATTACCTGAATGAAGTAACCGTCCCAGGATGTAGGGGGGAATTTATACTGAAGGTATTCTGGTCCCTGCTTAAAAAAGGCATGATGCAACAGGCACAGAGATTTAAATTAGACCGTGTGGGCCACGGAGAGCCAGTGAAAAGACCGAAGCACAACACGTATATGGGTTCCATAGGGGGAGTCGGTTGCCACTCTAGCTGCTAGACTTTCCAGCAGTTGAAAACAGTGTATCAATGCCAAGGGTTTTGCTCAATAGAGTGCATTGCAGTAGTCAATCTGACTAGTAATAATGAAGCTAATACCAGAGGTTGCAGCCGTTCGCGTAGGAAAGGAAGAATTCTGCACAACACTCTGAGGAGAATGTGTCCATTATTGCACACAGCACTAACTTGAGGTGACATAGATAGGTCAGAAGACAGAAGGATCCCTAAGTTCCTAACCACCTTCACGGGACATGGAGATCACCCAAGGTGGGGGGGCCAAAAGGAAGTAGACCACACAGCCGTAGGAGAGGGATTGCCCACCACCAGAATTTTGGTCTTGTCCTCATTCAGCATCAGCCAGTACGCACTCATCCAATTTCCCACAGCCGATGAATGTGTCATGCAAACAGGTGCTCCCCTGCTCCTCCAGAACCATCAAGGACCACATTGACACCCTTGCTCCAGCCTTGTCCAATTTCTGCAACCAATCTTTTGCCACTGGAACTTTCCTCAATCTCCTCAAGCACACCCTTGTGCACCCCCTCCTTAAAAAGCCTTCTGCTGATCCTAATTGTCCAGAAAACTATCACTCCTTTCCTGGGCAAACTTCTGGAAAAGCTGGCCATCTCCAAGCTTACTCTCCACACTGAATATGTTGGTTGCCACAACCAACAGTTGACTTCAGAGCAGCCGAAGGCATGGAGACTGCTCTCCTGAACACCCATAAAGATATGTGGTATGCGATATGTAATTTATAGTGCGCCTATACACACGTTTTTCAAGGCATGAAACTGCTCACTCATCTCGATTCAAGCTTTCCTTTTCTCCTCATCATACTTGACCTTTCCTCTACTTTTAACACGACCAATCACGCCATCCTTATCAATCGACTCATTGAGAACCAGGGCATCACAGATCAGACCTCGAGTGGTTGACCTTCCACTTAGACCGACCCTGTGTGGTCCAACTTAGGTCCTTTCTCTCCACCACATCTCTCTCCACATGTAGTGTTCCCTAGGGCTCTAACCTCTCACCCTGGCTCTTTAATGTCTACTTGGCCCCTTTGGCCCAGCTGATCTCTACCTTCTCCTCTAACTTTCAGTGTTATGCAGATCACACTCAGCTTCTTCACCTCTCTCGCTCATTCCTGACTGTCTATCCATGATTCAGGATTGTGCACCTCAAACAATCTCTGCCTTAAAACCAGTAAAACTAAGATCCTTCTCATTGGAACCCCTGCTCCCCCTTTCCCTCTATCACTCTGGCCGCCCACCTTGAGACTTCTTTGTTTGTCTTCCTGTGAGCCAAAAACCTTGGTGTAATCTTCAACTCCACTCTCTCCTTCTCCACTCCCATCGCAGACCTGTCAAAGAAGGCCCACTACCATCTTCACCTTCTCAGAGGTATTTTTCCTTTTCTCTCTTACTCCAGTAGCCTCTTTCTCAATGTGCCTTTCTCTACTCTCCGCCCTCTGAAACTAATCCAGAACAGGACTGTAAGACTTGTCCTTGTCCTGAAGCTCAGGGACCCTATCTCTTCAGCCCTGAAATGTCTCCACTGGCTCCCGTTGGCTTCAAAGATCTAGTTCAAGACCCTCTGCATCATCCGCAAGGCTTTCTGGGTCTAGGGCATGCACTACATCCAACTCTCTCTTCCAAAACACCTACCTACCAGAGCCCATCGCTCAGCCACCTCAAACTCTTTGAGGGTAAGACGCTTCAGCAGGCAGAGAGTGGAGGGTAGATCTCTCTCCTCTGCAGGTGCCTCCCTGTGGAATGGTCTCATGCCCCTCTCAAACTTGAGCCGGACAACTTGAAGTTCTTGAAGCAGCTCAAGACCTTTCTTTTCACCTCTGTTTTCTCTCTCTCTCTCTCTCTCTCTCTCTGCCCTGCTGACCTACCTGGATGCTGCGCTGACTGGTTTCCTGACCACCCTCAGAGTCTCACTGGGTTCCAGGCTCCTCCAACACCAGTCGCCCCTCCACTGCCTCTGGGCCTACTGTGAACTTAGGGATGTAACTACAACCCTACAGCCTCCAGCCTCCTTGCACTTACCCATAGCCGTGCTGCCCTGGCTGCACATTCTCAGACCAATGCTGGCCTAATTGCACTTCGCCCTTCCCTCTTCAAGGCAATCCCCCTTCTGCCTCTCCCTCTGTACTTTGTGTTATCACACTTGCATGATCTGAATGAGACAAGGCCTAGGAATATTGTTTGTTTTGTCCTCCCTCTCTCTTCCCTCCATTGTCTTGTCACGCCTAAAAACACTTATGTACAGGTGCATTATAAATGGCTCATCATAACATATCATATAAGTTCATGGCTACACACTCTCTGATGTTAAACTCTACCGAAACCGAGGTGTTCTTCTTCCCTGCTAAGTACTCTCCCTCATCTCTTAGCCTGAATATCCTGTTCCCAACTGACGCACTCCCCTTCTCCTCTTGAGCTATAAACCTCTGTGTTATCTATGAGCCTTTTCACACCTTCTCTACTTTCATCTCAAAATCTGCAATGGGGGCTCACCTCAACCTCTTAAATATTCGGAAAATGAGGCACCTCCTTCCTTTCAAAACTGCCTCTAAAGTGAACTGCTGTGCCAAGAACCTCTTTGGTCTCCCAACTATGTCCTCTCCCACTTTCTGTCTTCTGGGTAAGATTAACTTTGCTACCAGGACTCTCTTTGAACTTCCTCACTTCTCATCTATTTACTCGTACCATCACCAGGCTGGATGTCTGATGATGCAAAACAGTACCAGATATAGATTTTTTCGCCTAGTTCCCAAATATATCCATGGTAAGGTACCAACGTATCTATCCTCCTCTATCCAAATCTGCAAGTCTTCTTGTGATCTCTGCTCTGCCTCCTCGACTACCCTTGTGGCACTTCTCCCTCCCTGTTCTTCTTATTGATTCTGCTCTTTCTCTCTTCTTGCTCCAATTGCATGGAATTCTCTTCCCCCAGACAAACAGTCCACATAGAGTTGATCAAAACCAAATTAAAAGCATAGCTCCTCACCTCTGAATTGGTCTCTTACGCTATCTCTCTTTTGCCTTATAGCTAACAATTGACTACCTGCACTTAACAAAGTCTAATGCTGGTTGTCCTTAATCTTTGTATGTTCACCCATGTATTGTCCCCATTGACTGTCCCCTACAAAACATGGTCAGAATGTCACTCTAATACACCCCATTGTAAGAACTCACTGCTTTCTGTCAAATGTGATTTCTTATCTATTGTATGTTCTTTTCTGATCAAAAGAGCATATTTCCTCCCTGTATATATAAATGCATACATGAATGCAATAAATAGTGAGCTCTGCCTCCATGAATTTAGTTTTCCCCACCCTCATTTCTGCTACCCCGGACTTTGAATGCAGATATTTCTGCAAACATGATGAAACATGAAGTTTCGCTCAAACTTGGATGGAATCTGTAAATTGTAGATTGTGAATGGATAGAGTTTTTCAAAACTGCTATCCTTCAGTGTTCCGTTTCCCAACATGAATCTCTTTCCACCTAGCAGTGATTCCATCAATTTTGGAGGAATTAACATTCAGTGTGTCCTTCAAATAAAGGCAGTGGTATCAGTAAATCCACCAGGAATTGGCAGATTTAGTGCTCAGTAGGATTTTTGGGCGAGAATTCCTCCAGATGGTATTTCTATTACCATCTGTTTCAGTGGAGCATGGTTATTGGCTCCAAACATGGTGGTAATTCTATCAATGTTGTTGGCTGTAACGCTATTCCATCATGTGAAATGGCCACCATTCCCTCGACCAAACTCATAATGATCCCCCTTAAATTGAACACATTGAACCCTGTTTCAGATGGAGCAAGCACAGTGACCTAAAATAAGGAGTCCTGCCAATGGTCACTAGTGTTGTGCCTGGCAACTGCATTCTGCACAGGTTTCAGAAGGCTGCTCTGTCCATCTGTGCACCCTTTCAAGAGTATAAGCACTCTCCCAACTCCTCCCACCAGCAGCTTAGAGCACTGCTTGCAGGTGTCCGGCTGTGAGTACGTTATGAGTGGACGTCTTGTACTGTGACTCTTAATTGAACTTGTAAGCAGATGCACACAATGTTCACAGTTTCATTTTAGATTCTCCTCATGCACATTGTTTTATCGCACATCTAGAGGATTCGAATCCCAAAGCAACAAAGCAGCCATGAGCAGAGAGACTCGGATTGTATATTTTATTCCTGCTGGTTCCTAATTATTTCAAAGTGTTATGTTTTTATGTTGCAGTATTGAATTTTCAATGTATCTAGATTCTCTGTTTTTATAAAAATGATAGACTGTGGAGTTTCACATCCATGGTTTATGCAGCAAGCAACTATTGAAAATGAAAAATCAAGTTCGGTTTCTGGTTTCTCTCATGGCTCATAATGGCCTCCTTCATTTCCTACATCATTACTCCCATGCACTGCCAAGAGATCTTCGAGTCTATTTCATTTCCCATAAGCAGTCTCATTGGGGATGGGTTTTACCATTCCCCCCATTATTGCTCTCTACCACTTTCACTGGGAATCATTCATTCATTCATGTATGTTCTCATTATGGTTATTAATATAATTGTGATCATTATTATTTAAAAACATTAATGAGCATAGACCTAGCTTCTGGAAGCTACTGCCTATTTTCAGGTCCGAGGGGGAAGGACACATTGACAGAAGCAGAGAAAGAAGGGAGCAGGAAGCTATCAACAGCAGAATTGGAGGACAGGCATTTTGGAAGCAAGAGATCTAAATCTTTTCAGACTTTGCTAAAGTTGTTCCTCGGTCCCTAATTGGCTTCAGGTAAGGCTGGACAGTATAATCTGAACTATGCATGTTTATCTAAATTGCTGAGGATGGACATACAGGCCTGTTCCAGGTTACTGAGGCAAGGGCACAGAACTTGAACTAATAGATCACACCGGTCTGTACTAGCCCTTGGAGCATCACTTTGCAGAGTCTCCAGTCCCCCTTCTCAGGACCAGAAAGGAGAACATTAAAAGAGTGAATTGTACTAGGGCTAGTGATCTTAGGGCACCGCAGAAATAAACTAGGGATAGAAAATGATCAAAGGGCAGTCTAGACTGTCAGATAGAGAGCAAGAAGACCAGCATAAGACATTGTAGACTTTTTCACCAGTGTATGCACTGCAGCAAGAGCAAGCCAGTGACAGGTGGGTTGGGTCTCAGGGACCAGGAGCTGTCCAGCCACCTCGGATGATACAGCCTCTACATGCACCATTTAGACAAATGCTGGCAGGGAACACACATCCATCGATGGACCTGATTGGTCGAATATGCTTCCTGTGCCCCAGCCATTGATCTGCCGGGTGGTGAAGCGGCATCATTTCAAGGCATGCTTCTAAGGCAGCCGGGGCTGTCTGAGTTGTCTGCTGCTTAGCACCATTGCCCCTTGTAATTGCAGACTGTGCCTCGGCCTCATCATAGAAAAAATACGAAGCCCAACATACTCCCAAGTACCGCTGGCATTCACTTATTGTTCACTATTTTGTGCACCCTGCTGTTACGCTCATCTGGTTCCACGGGGGCGCCACCCAGCAATCGGTGTCCAGGTATCCCTCCCTGCGATGCCCAGTAGTGACCAGCGGAAGAATCCTGCCAGAAATACAGGTAAACAATGTTTAGGACCGGGTAACTGGGATTAACAGCCTCCCACCACCCGGTATGTCTGCGGTCCCTCTGGGCTTCCTCTCACCTTGTTCTAGATGTTGGCAGGTTCTCCGTCCTGCTGTCTCGGCAGGGGCGCGTGGTGCTTTGCGGGCTATGGCGGTCGAGATACTTCACTGATGCCGGCCCGACGTGAGTCTTTTAGGTAGGTCTTATTGCTATGATGTTTTGCTGTCCTAGCATGCCTTTCTGGAATTAACAATGTCTTTTTTATCTTCCTTAGGTACGTGGAAGTCCAATTTGTGGCAAAGATTGGATTCTGGGTTCGCTGGTAAGTATTAGTGTTTTTGGAGTGCATATACGCAGCGAGTTGGCTCTTAACGCATCGCTAAGGTGCCTTGCCTTTGCTAACCTGTTATCTTTTGTCTTCACAGGTCGCAGTGCTCTGCCGGAGTGTAGAATTCCAGAGATGTTGCTGAATGAAGTGCAAGTGGGAAGGTGAGCCTTTTGGCGGAGTTTGTTAATTGTGTAAAATGTCTAATGCCTTGTATTTCCCTTTCTGCAGGTCCGTCGATCCGAAGGAGCGCTGGTTCCAGGATGCCGGTCGGAAGAGCTGAGGACCGCTAATGATGGAATTCAGGTAAGCTGCAACCTTTTCTAATGATGTCTTCTTTCTTTTTCTGCAGATGCTGTTTATCCGAGGTTCGTGGCTGAAGCTGAACGCGGTGAGCATCACGTTGCAGAATTGCAAACTAACGCAAAGCATGCCAGTCCAGTCGGACGTGGTTTAAATAGCTTCAAGAAAGAAGTCCAGGTAAAAGAGTTCCAGGGTGCCACACCCAAACCATCCTTCTGCAAGCCAGATTCCAAGAAGCCTGATTCTGTGGATGCTTCCACATTGAATGACAGTAACAAAAAGTAGTTCCCAAGCACAAACTCATTATTAAGTATGAGCCTGGCACCAAAGGCGCCAGGACTGGCCCCAAGAAGGCCTAGGTTGGGATTTAGTGGAGACTGGGGTCAAGGCTCCCCCTGGCCCATGGGTAGGCCAGGGGGGCTTCGGGTGAGGGTTGTGACACCTGCCTCATGCTCGTGCCATACTGCCCTGCCATGCCAACCCATTTTCTCTATCCTGCTGTTACTCCTGATTCTTCAGAGAACTATCACCATAATTCACATAATTTTACCAGCGAATGCCCACCAGCTGCATCCAAGTCCACACACACAACCCTCCTGACCTCCCATCTGCACACACACATGTTCAGACAATGTAGACATTCTGCCAAACCCCCACCCTAACATGCTTCCGTCCATCTCAACCTCTGAGGAACTATCAGTGTCTGTCCGTAAAAAGACAAGCCACCCGCTGGCCTCCTCTTACTTAGACAAGCACACAAGGCTTCCATGAGCCCTGTACACATCCGCACAACTCCCACGGCCCGCCTATACTACTCATCCGAAACCTGCCTTCAGACCACCAGGTACGCCAGCCCCCTATCACTGATTCTCATGTTCCAGCTTCTCATGCCACGGCTGATCGGCCACACACTGCGATCCCCGCCTCATGTAAATGGTCCGCACCACCCAATGAGCTAGCCCACAGCTCCTCTATGACCCTACCTCCACCACACTGACATGAATGCTCCAATCCACACAATACACCTCCCCAATCACTTATCACTGCAATGAATGCCCAATTGTGTCCTTGCACACCCACACACCTCCTAGACTCTATCTTATTCTGAAAGGTTCACCTGAGCGCTAGATGCAGCACCAAGCACCACCTCTTCCAAACATCAACCATGTACCCCACTCTTAAATTAGCACCCAGTTAACTCACTCACTTACAAGTACCAACCACTTATCTGCATGCCACCATTCCAACCCAATGCCAAACAACTGCCTCCCACTAAAAACAACTGCTGCTGCCATTCCTACCTTAGAATCACCCCCTCAAACATCCCAACCACTCCAGGGCACCCTCATCACTGCCCAAAAACTAGACCTCACAGAAACATGGCTCCCTGCACTATCTCTAGCCCTTCGACCAGGCTACACTATCATAAGGTGCAACAGGCCGGACTCCCAAGGGGGTCGCATTGTCCTTATCTATATGGAGTCCCTTCAAGTTAGACTCTGTATTTAGACTGTGTAGCAACTCCATGGAGGAACACAGTGAACACCTCACACTAAAATGGACCACATCCCCAATGGACTCCATCACCCTACATATTCTCTACCAGCAACTAAGACATACATTCACTTTCAAGGAACATATTAACCATCTGCTAGGCAGCAACATCAAATCCACCACCAGAGCCATAATCCTAGGTGACTTCAACCTGGGCGTACGCAACCTCTCTGACTCAGCAGCCACCACTGCAGCAAATGCATTTTCAGACCTTGGCTTCACACATTGCGTATCCTCTCCCACTCACCACAAATACAAAACCCATGACTTGCTATCTGACGTGAACAGCCAGTTCACCATCACCTTCAACACCCCATGCCCATTGTCGGAGTACCACATCATCAGCTTCTCCTTCCCACCCCTTAAACAACCCATTGGCCCACTACCTACACTCCCACCTACTCTGTCCCGTAGCACAAGACTAATCATGAAAGACTCCATCTTCCCCTCACTCAAGCCCCTTACCATAGTACCTCCGGAGGTAAGCTACCCCAAGCCCTAGCTGACCCATATGCCATCACCCTCACCAATGCTATCAACCTAGTTGTCCCTCTCATCCCCAGAGAGCATAAGCTCACTTGCCACCTCAACCACTAGTTCACCTCAGACCTTCAAACCTTGTGCAGTAAGAAAAGACAAGCAGAAGCACTTTGGAAAAAGAACAGCACACAAAGCCGCTAAAAACAGCCTTTAACAAAATCACCAAACAATACAAGCAGTCTATCACAGCTGCAAAAGCCCAATTATACAAAACTAGAATTGAGAATGCCAACTCAAACTCTAAGGAATTGTTCAAAATCCTCAGAGAACTTGAGACACCCACCACAGCCCCTAATCTTATTGACAAAGACAAAACGTGGTGCACAAACATTCAGAATGCTTTGTGCGTGGAAATCACCCTTATACAGAAAATAATTGAACATAAACAGAGAAAAACAACCCGCTAACCCCCAACACCCCTTCAAAGTACAACCAGCACCTGCCTTCAAATTCAGGCAATTATCTGAGGCCGAAACAACCATCATCCTGAATAACCTTAATCCCTCCAACTGTAAGGGTGACATCTGCCCAGCAGCTACTATCGAAGACTGCTCAGAGCACCTGGTGCCCTTCATCACCAAATGTATTGATGTTTCCTTCACCAACAACACGGTCCTAGTGATCCTTCAAGTAATCCTGGGTCCTCTACTTAAGAAACTGTCACCGGACCCGGCAGCGCCAAATAACTACTGCCCCATAATGACAATACCTTTCCTCCTGAAGATCTTAGACAGAGCAGTATACAACCAGATCCAAGCCCATTTTTAATCTAACCACATCCTAGGCATGAGGCAATCAGGCTCCCGTCCAGCCCACGGCACCGAAACAGCACTATTAGACCTTAAAATCAAACTCAATTCTTTCACAGACGAGGGCAAACCAATCATCCTTCTCCTGCAAGACTTATCAGCTGCGTTCAACCTTGTAGACCACCCCATTCTATGTCACCACCTCATCACCTCAGCCAATTTCTCCCCCGATGCCACATCTTGGATATCCTCTTTCTTGGAAAACAGAACCATGAGAGTCTTCTCAGACACGGCCAGCGCCCCCCAAACCCCATCCACTGTGGCGTCCCCCAAGGTTCCTACATCTCCCCTTTCAACATATTCACAAAACCTCTTTTTGACATCCTGGATGGTATCGGCATTTCCTACTACAACTATGCTGAAGACACCCAAATCCTCTTCCCCTTTTCAGGCTGCAACGAAGACGACACACGCTTGATTAACAAAATCTATTCCACAACACAATCATGGATGGCAGCTAACTACTTATGTCTAAACAATAACAAGACCAAGATCTGATTGGCAGGCTCACCAGCAATCCTGCAGAAACTTGGTCTCCAATACACCTCCTTCAGCATAGACAGACAGCGCATCACAGTATCAGCTGCAGTAAAAACACTGGGGTCTACATAGACTCTGTACTCTTCCTCACCAAAACAATGTGATAGCCTCCTCAGCAGCTTACACAACCAAACTTATCATCACTGCAAGATAATTCTTAACCCACAGGGCTGCTTAACCATCACCAGAGCAACAACAGGAGCAAAACTGGACTATTAGAATGCTCTCTTTGCAGCAACTTCAAAAAATAACATTAACAAACTGCAACTATTCCAAAACAATGCTCTTCAAGTGGCCCTTAACGTCCCAAGGAGGGACCACATATCATCAACCAGAAGAAAAGTGCATTGGCTCCCCTTTAAAGAAAGGATCATTTTCAAAACAGTATTGATGACTCACAAATGTTTGAGCAACTCAGCACTGCAATACCTAGCCCAAAAAATTGAGAGATCCAAATCCAATAGACCAGTAAGGTCCGCCTATGCCCACTGCCTCACCCTACCTAAAACCAAAAGAGTGAAAAGGGGCGAGCTTCCCAACGATAGCAGTCAACCACTGGAACTCTCTCCCCACTGAACTAAGAGCAGAGAGCTCCTACTGGACATTCCGAAAAGTTCTTAAAGCATGGCTTTGGAGGAACCCCAAAATATCTTCTTCATTACCTTAGAATGTATGTACATTGGGATATCTTTCATTCCCCGTTGTTGCGAATATCATAAGTAACATCTTCATCTTCATAGACAAAATAATCAACCATCCTCCCATCACTAACACCATTACTGCCAAACACACAGTTAAACATAACCACCTCCATTGCACCCAGACTACAAACTGTAATGTTGTTCTTCCTCAGATTCATCTTAATGGTGTGCTTTTCCTTATGACTCAATAAAAATTCTACATCCAGGTCTATCGG
Organism: Ambystoma mexicanum; assembly: GCF_040938575.1. Lineage (NCBI taxonomy): Eukaryota > Metazoa > Chordata > Amphibia > Caudata > Ambystomatidae > Ambystoma > Ambystoma mexicanum. The sequence goes on along the minus strand of NC_090923.1, from coordinate 208,594,628 downwards.
AAATGTATCCCTTTGAAAAAAGTCAATGTTTTCCACTTGGCTTTCCCAAATATCATTTGCAATATGGAATAGTGTTAGACCCCCAACCGAGATGATTGTATCTTTTGGAACCTGCAAGTAAAATACATTACATTTCAATTGCTTGACAACAAATGTTCCATGATTTAAATGTGTGACAGTATAAATGTTCATAGAGGTGCTGACCAACCATCTATTTTTAACCAGTTTGGCTTGTGCTAACTCCTCACCACCCAAATTGCTAATGACCACTTCACATCCTCCTGATACACCTGGGTCAGATTTTAAACCACAGATAGCATCTGTAGCATCAGGAACAAATGGTTTACCTGAACATATGTAATTTGTTCTTTAAACCTTATACATGTTTCCAGGTTTGGAATCAAGTAAACGTCAGGCTCCCATGACTGAAATGACACCACCTTTGGAGTTTTTTTTTTATGTATTTCCCTTCTTGCCAAAATCCCACGTTATGTACCCATTTAGTTTGGTAAATAAGTTCAGGGGCTATATATGGGATGCACAGCAAAAGCCCTATTTCCATTCTTTCCAAATTCACATATAGTGGCAATGCACTGGCCATTTCAAATGCAACTTTCCCCTGCATCATTTCTATTTTCCTTTTTGTGAACAGCTTCATCATCTGATGAACAATATCTTGCGAAACAAAATATAACAGTATAGGTCCTTGAATTAATTGGGAAATTCCAGTTTGGACCTCCCTTGTGTAATTTGTCAACAATCTATCAAGAGGATTTATTACATTCATAATCTCGCTCAATATTCGGGCATGCTTAATTATTACCTTTGTACTATGTTGTAGAATGTCAGCCTGTTCATTTAGTAATACCACAGTCTTATTAACAAATTTCACTTGTTCATCCAATCCACCCCTAATTCCATCCAAAGCCTTTGGATCATTTCCAGATCATAAGTCAATTGTTGTGCTTTGGCACTCAATGTCCCTAATGGAATGGCATTAGCTGTTGACATCGTAGTACCTATTACAGCTCCAATAATAGACATTACCAAAGAGACCATCAGCATTTCTGCCCCTCTCTTCCCCTTCCTTTTCTTAATATCCGCTGAATTCTCAAATGTCTTTTCTAATTGCATTAGCATAGCTCTTAATGTCTGATTAGCGTCCTCTTTTCTCAATTCTAGCCAATCTCTAGTCTAGTCGGTTACGATCCCAGTTTTGTTAATAAATCTTTCATTTAAACTATCCGGGTTCATGGGTATGTAGATATTCTGGAAAATCAGCCTTCTATTACCCATAATAAATCCAGGCGCTTCCTCCACTGCAATGCCAGATGCTGGTCCAAGCTCAATGGTAAGCTGTGCTTCTATGGCTTTAAGATTCCCTGCAACCATAAGAATCATCATCCATGTTGCTGGTGCCATCTCCAGTGCCATCCATCCTGCAGACTTGGTCTTTGCTTTTTTGGAATTTCTTCCCGCGACTCCAGGACTCTGTCATCTCCCGTGTCCTCCATTCCTGTGACCTCCGACCCCAATCACTATGAGTTAATTGTCTAAATTAAATAGAAAAAGGACAGATTAAGTACCTAGCACAATCCCAATTGTAACCTTTCTACTACTTTGTTAAAAGCAAAAGTGTGGCTCAAAATATGATTTCAATACCTGCAACCAAAAACAACAGTATTTACATTTCACATTATCATACTTCAAAATAATTTTCATGCAGACAATTTTATCACATTATACCATAGTAAGTTAACCTGATTCAGCACTTTTTATTAATTTGTATTATCACCTTTCTCAAATGTGGTATTTTAATCATTATTTATCTCTAAAATAAAGATTGCATCTATTTTGATTTTTATGGTGTGGGACACTATGAAGACAGCCACTGTGTCTTCTTCTCCATGTATTCAGGGCACTTAAGCTGTCTCTACTTGCTCAAGTCTCCTGATTTCATGTTTAGGGTGACAGGGTTTAATTTGATTAACATGTAACCATTTCAACCTCTTTCTTTATTTTTTTTTAAACTACTGGGATACCATATCCACTATTGCAAATGGCCCTTGCCAGGCCTCCATCCAGAGAAATTTAGAATTAGTATGTTTACCTTTTCCAAAATGAAACATATATACCTGATCCCCTACGTTATATTCTTTCACAGACGTTTTTCTATCATAATATTATTTTGCACTGTCAGCAGCTCTTTCCAAATTTCGCTGCAAAAATGCAAATGCATGTTGTAAATGCTACCTCAGTTGTTCCACATATTTGTGAACTGTAGATGCACCCACAAGTGTCTGCTCATGTGTCCTGTATAATAAATGTTGTGGCAGTACCATTTTCCTTCCTGTTAATACCTCATGAGGACTGATACCAGTCACTTTGGCAGGAGTCGATCTGATTGCCATCAATACCAAAGGTAATTGTAAATCCCAACTGGAACCTGCCGCCGCTACAAACCTCTTTAATATCTCCACAACAGACCTGTTGCAACATTCAACATTTCCAGAAGAGGTGGGCCGGTACGCAATATGCCGTTTCCTTTTCACCCCCAATATCTGCCACACCTTACTCATTAAGGTGCTTGTGAAATGACTGCCTCTGTCTGACTCTGGTAATCCAAATCTTGAAAATATATGATTTACTAGTAATGTAGCTGTGGTTTGTGCACTACAATCTGGTGCAGGCATACACTCTACCCATTTCGAGATCAAACAAACCACGGTCAAAAGATGACGGTTCCCCCTACTCAACCTTTTTACAGGCCCTAAATAGTCAATTTGCATATCTGACCATGGAAGGGTTAAGCCTCTTTTCATCAGTGGAGCTCTATGCATTGGTGAAGCGAGTTTAAATTGTGCACATACCAGGCACCCCCTAGTGTATATTTCCACGTCTTGGGACATATGTTACCAGTAAGCATAATCTTCAGTATCTCTAAAGTCTTTTGTGAGCCTCTGTGTCCTGCAGTTATTGTATCATGTGCATGGTATAACATTAGCCCTCTGAATGAAAGGGGTACCACCCACTGTATCTGTCCTGTTATGGATACCCTGATCATACGTACATCCTGTAGCCTAATCCGGTTTTCTTTCTTTAACAACACCCTCAACTCTTCTTTTCCTGTACAATCATTTTCAGTTAAAGGATTTTGTTCGGGGTCCATCAAATGATTATAATGGATACCCAATATTGGATCATCTTTTTGCACCTTAATCAGATCTTGATCTGGTGTATCATAACTCCATTGCACTACTGGTTGTTCTACTTCTTTTGGAGCCTTACAGTGTGTATCTGCATCTATTTGTATTTCACCAATTAAGTGTTAAATGGCTAACAACTTTTCCATAACAGCCTGTTACTCTCACCTGGTATCCACAGGGACGCCACTCAGCTCGGTTACTCGCTGGTATGCTTCTCAGCTTTGCCCTGATGTGGTCTGCGGGGAAGGTTCTACCTGAAAATACAGGAGGACTGTGTTCAAGACTGACCGACTTGGGTAAGTATCCTCCATCCACCCCCGTATGCTTTCAGTCCCTCTGGTGCCCTCTCCTCACCTTGTGGTAGAATTAGACGTGCTCTCTGTCCTGCCTTCTTTGCAGGGGCGCGTTGTCTTTCATGGTTGAGTGCGGTCCAGTTACTTCACTGACGCTGGCCCGTTTGATATTGTTCAGGTAGGTCTTATTGCTGTTCTTTAGTTTTGTTGCTATCCTGCATGCCTTTCTTTGTTTAAAATGTCTCTTTTGTCTCCCTTAGATAAGCGGAGCTTCAGCGCGGCGAACTGGCTTGGTTGAGCCCTGCTGGTAAATGATGGCACATTAAGAGCGCTGTGATGCGGTAAGTAAGCTCTATGTGTAGCGCTGCAAAGCCTTGCCTTTGCTAACCTGTGTTTTCCTTCATTGTAGGTTGCGATGTTCTTCAGCGCGAGTGGAATGTCCGGAGTGGTGCCAGCCGAGAGGGGACCAGCCAGGTAAGCCTTTTGAGCAATTCGTAATTTGTAAATGTCTCTACAGCTTTCTTTAATGTTGCCTCTATATTCCTCTTTCAGGTTGTTCTGTCCGGGAGGCGTGCAGATTCGAGGAAGCTGTTCTCAGTAGCTGCGAGTGTTTAAAGATGAAGACTGCAGGTAAGATGCTGCTGCTAATGATGTTCCTTTTGTCTCTTTGCAGGTTCTGCTTCTCCGAGGTTTGAGGGAATAGCTAGACATGGTGAGCGTCACGTTGCAAGCTGCAAAGTAACACGAAGCATGTTCTGCAGTCAGGGTGTGGTCTATATAGCCCAGGTAAAGTAGTACCAGGGAAAGTAGTTCCAGGCCTGCCACACCCAAAACACTAGACCGCATAGCCTGGTTCTTAGGAACCAAGCAATGTGGATGCCTCCATGTTGGCTGACCACACAATAAAGTAATTCCTAAGCACATTGTTGTTCATGTTGTATGAGCCTGGCACCATAGGCTCCAGGACTGGCCCTATGAGGGCTTTTGAAGAGGCTGCCAGGCTCTAGAGGCCCGAGTCCTGACTCCACCTGGCCAATGGGTTTGCCAGAGGGGGTTTTGGGCGAGTGTCGTGACACAGCCCCAATCTTGGCTAAGTGGTCTGATTTATCATGTCCCTCCTTGTCTTCTCTTGGAATTTTCAAATGTCCACACATTTTCCTCCAGTATACTGTTAAATCATTTTCTGACACTAATTTGTCTATAGCCTGTATCATTTTCCCATGCTTGAGAGGCTTTGCCTCTTGCTTTCCATCCACGCAAATATTCTACAAAGCTATTCTGTGCATAATCAGAATCAGTCACCAGGACAATTTCACTAAATTTATTATCAACTGCAGTAGTAATTGCTTTATAAATGGCTGCGAACTATGCTACCTGCCTACTCCTAGCCCCAATTCTCATCCCCATACTAGGAATGTCCTCACATTTCAACCAGACATTTCCTATCCTGTTTATTGCTCTCATTCTCAATGTGACAGGCACATCCGTCAACATATAGATTTGGTAAATTCGTACATGTCTTTTAATCAAAAACTTTGTGCAGTGATTGTTCAAACTCCTGCAAACTAGATTCCGCCTCTACTTCGTCTGATACACATTCAGCTGCACAGTCATGTAAATCTGCTAATTCCTGAGCAACTGGGCTCTTTTTATTCTGGCCATACCTCACTTCTACAGGAAAGCCTTGCAGTGCCAATGTCCATGAAGTAATTCTGGACTGTGCTAGATTGCCTGAACTAATCCTTTTACTCTGTAAAAACTGCAATGGTTGATGATTTGTCTCAATGATTACCTTTTCCCCTTGAACAATGGGGCGAAAATGTTGCAACGCCCACACAGTGGTCAGAAGAGCCTTTTCACATTCACTGAATTTAATCTCAACGTGGCAAAATGCCTTACTTGCATAAGCAATAGTTTTGTGGTTCAAATCATGTTTTTGAGATAACACTGATGACATACAATGTTCAGTGAAACCTATTACTATAAGGAAATCTCTGTTTTTTATGGGATATGCTAAGCATGGTGCCTTTGTGAGACATTCCTTCAATTTAGCAACAGCCTCAGATTGCTCCTTTTCCCACTTCCAGTGTGTATTCAGCTTCAATAGTTCAGTCAATGGTTGAGTAATTTCAGCATAATTTTCAATAAATTTCCTGTTATATCCCGTCAATACACTTTTTAAACCTTTCACATTACTAGGATCTTTCAATTTCTGTATGGCCTACACCTTTTTCTGTTGTGGATTTAGCCCATGTTCAGTTACCTCATGGCCTAGGAAATTCAACTTTTTCATGCACCATTGGGCCTTCTGTAAAGATACTTTCACACCCGCCTTTTGCAATTGGTCAAGTACATGTCTAATTTCATCAAAATGACTTTTCAACTTTTCATTTTTTATCAGGACATTATCTACATAAACTATAGTTTCTCTTTCTGCTTCTCAAAAATATGCCAAATTCGCTCCCACTATTGGCATACCCCAATGGTGTTCTAGCCCGTGCATATTGCGTTTTATCAAATGAAAATGAAAATAAATTCTTAATGTCCTCTGCCAGTGGCACACACCAATATCCAGATGTAAGATCTAATGTGGTAAATACCTTTGACCCATGCACCTGAGCAAGGCTTTGATCAATGAATGGCAGTGGCCATCTAGACACTGGCACTCTTTTATTTAATTGTCTCAGGTCTGTACACAGACGCCATTGACCATTTGTCTTTAACACACCCAAAATAGGAGTGTTGGAGGTAAAATAAAATGTAAATTTTCATAAATATTAATAGTTTAAACTTTCCACAACTACATAAAAAATATACAATTACAACAAACAGTCATATATTTCAATCAAAAACATAATAACATAATCATTTAAAAAACATGAAATAGCATTTTAGAACATTTTACATACAAGTTCAAAATATATATTATTTTCATATTAATAACATGTAAGTCTACTTTTAAATCGTTTGTCAATTTCTGGTGATTTTCGGAATGATTCCCAGAATAAATTGAATAAGTATAAACATGCATCTAATTATAACTAGGAGAACCTTGAATTGGATTTTTTTTTTAAATCTATTATACATGAATTAAATGTAATTGGAATTGAAAGTTTATGTCAGTCAGGGAAATCACAGATCTCCATTCATAAACATACATGCCCTGTGGTGTTTGATACTGGGAGATGGCAGTACAGCATGCACCATCTTTTTTCATCTTTGGAAGTACAGCTAGGGAAGTGGTGCTAGCTGTTTTAGAGTCCATGCATGTAAATGCACCCCTGAGTGATCGGTATGTGTGTGTGCTTTTGTTTAGTGATTGGATTACTTACCTGTAATCTTCATTACTCCTAGCCTACTCTTTATCATCCCAGTACATGTGTATGAGGCTCAATGAGGTGGTAATCTCACTCTACGGGGTGTTCTAGTGTCACAATACTTAGCACAATACAAGACACTAGTGGAAGTCGTGTGGCTAATTTTTTTGTCACATTTCTTACTGGCATCTCAAACAGGCTTATTGTAAGGTTATTTACTTTGCGTACCAAAATGGTCAAATGGAAGTTCATTAGTAAACTAGATGAAAACTGTGATAAAAAGGCCAGCAAGAGTGTGGCATTGAGGAGAAATAAGAGTACCAAGCCTGTTTACAGCGATCACCTGACTCGTGAATGCTATCTCATCTATATTACTTTACAGGTTGGGTGTTATCATAATGCACACTGGGCTTTCTGTTAATTCAATTCCTGTGCACAGAAGGGTTGTATGCGTGAATCACTGTCACAGGTCATATATACAAATGTGTGTTTGTTCTTATGCTCCCAAAATGACCTTTGATTTTATGTAAAGCGACAAGTAGTTTTCATTGGTGGGATTTGTCCTCTCTCTTTTCACACAGTTCTCTCTTGGGTGATTGATTTCACGGCTGGCTGAAGATGTGAGCAATAAGCTACAACCTTGAGGTCTGCCTTTGGACAGAAAAAGCACATTTTAGTTTGAGAAGAATAGTTGCTCCCTAGTTGATATGTACATTATACTACCACTTCCGTGCAGGAGGTTATTAGGTAAGATTATCACAGGACAGTCAAATAGCAGGGATGCTGCAATCTTAAATGAACATTTACAGCGATCAAACACACTGGGCCCTCATAGTTTATTTACATAATGAAAGTGATTTACTAGAAGATAGACTCTATCCCTGAGTCAAAAAATGATTAGGTTTATTTGGAAACAGAACCAGAGGGAGTTGTTTATACCGTATGCAGACAGGATGCAAAAAAGACCTCCTAATTCCATGTCAGGCTGCCCAAAGTATATCTTTTCAGGGTCTCATGATAAAGTGTTTGTTTGGGGCAGGTGACCTTGCCTATCTACTGCCTTCCTTTAGGCCACACCCAGTGCAATTCAGGTGCACACTCAGATTCAGAGTCCACCTTCATTTTGTTTCCCCGATAGACCACTTCCCCCATCTGTGCACCACTCACCTCCAGTTCTTACCCTTTAACTGCCACACCAACATTTCTTGTTGTTAAAATATTTTATTACTTTTTAAATTCCAAAATCTAAGAATCCAGAAATTCATAACAGTGTCTCAATGGAATTGAAATGAATAATACATCGAATTCAGGAACTGCATTCTATTACAACAAGAAACGATCAGTAGTGGAGATTGTGGCAGGTATGATATAATGAGTAGTAATCATGGTTCAACAAGATTCATCAACTTAATCGAAACTCAGTTCATTAAACAAATGACCAAACACCAATATCACTGTAAGTTGCTATTTCCTGGGATAAGACACTTCTACAATGTAAGTCATGAAATGAGGACTACCAGAGAGTCGAGAGAGATATAGAGAGGACAGAGGTAGAAGAGAAGCAGTATTAGAAAGAATGGATTTAGAAATAGAAGATGGACAGATATTGCGAAACAGGTGTGCTCTGATACAACCATACATGCTACAAAATGCTTCCATAATGCTTTCACGAAGTGTATTACATAATGGACATGCATATTTACCTAGACAGCCATAGAGACAATACACAAAATAAAAACAACGGCAACACCAATTAATTAGGGGCATGTTAGGACCCCTGGGTTGCAACCCACCCCTTCTAGTGCCGTGTGGTCCTTCCACCCCCATCAGAGTTCCCCTGTAGATATCAAGATCTATTATTAAGGAACTCCTCAAAGTTTTGCAATGGATCATCACAAAGGCTTGAGCCTGCCGTCTCATTGGCTTTGCAAGTGTCCAAGCGATGGGTGTTGGCTACCTGATTCTACCACTGCGACACAGACTAATGGTCAAGGTTCTTCGAGTTCAATGCTGTTACCTTAATCACTATCACTATCAGCATATTGAGTAGCATCCCTTGAGTCACAACTCCTTTAAAGGAAGTGTGCATACTGCCCAGCAGAGCAGCTTCCTGCGAAAAAGTGGTGCGGGTGCAGCAAATTCCATGTATCTTATGATCATATAATCCAACAGAAGGACCTAGAGCCATTACATAGAAACAATGTATGAATTAAGGTGATTTTCATTCCGGCATGTTCCGCAGAGCTCCTCATCTGAATCTTTCTTCCCGCTTGCTAGTAGAGATGGTGTGAAAAGGGCTCTATATATAACACAAAGAGGGTTTGTGTGGTAGAGGCTGAAGGAGATATAGTCCTTATTTTCTGCCATATTTTGTAACTTCCTCTCTTTGGGTATGTTGACCCCATAACACTATCATCAATCAAGGCACATTCCATTCTCCCATTATAGTTCTAATCCTTGTTTTATTTGAGGATGTTTGAGGATGTAGTATTTGCCAGTCACCTTACCAGGCAGAAGTTTCCCCCCGGTTTGCAATAAGTTATTTACCCATAATAATTGGCTAATTGGATATTCCTAAAAACAATCACCATGATGTAATTCATACACCTCTTAGTCTGACCCAATTGGATGTGCATATAGACTGCCTTTCTATCTACTTTTACACCAATTTAGAATTTGTCATTTATTTTTAGCATATCATTGAACCATAGAGTGTGAGACACTGAAGGGTATGGCCATTTTCCCATACAATCCCTCTAAGACTGTGATGCTGCACAATTAAAGCTAATCGGCCTGACCTGCCACAGGGCAGGTTTGGCTTGTATGCAGGGAATTGTCTTTAGTTTTGAAATGGTGTTCTAATGGCGCTTCCAGGTCATACCAGGCTTGCAGTAGAATGGGGTCTGCCTCTGAGAACCATCCCCTGCTCTAGTTAATCCAAAATGCAGTCTCATACTTTTTAATCTTCACTCCCTACTTGTTTGAATGTAACTGGAGCCTATTGAGGCCTACTCTTGGTTTCTTCCCATTCCATTAGAATTTGCCCAGGAACCTATCAATCTCGGTAAGGAAGGAGGGGGGCCGCTGAAGGGGTATCATTGCCAGACTATACATGCTCACCCAGGAGATACTCATTTTGATCGTTTCCATGCTACCCCACCATGTGAGAAGCAAGGGGGACCATGTAATTACTGGTGAGTCCACTTTGGACACACTTCCTCCACTGTTCATTGTTATTATCTTGCTTGTACAGTTGGGGAAGTACTTGATGGTTTTCTGTTGGCATTGGAGGACCTAACCCTTGAAGCGTGCATTAAAGCCTAGATTATTTAGGGGCATAATTTGGGTTTTCACTAAGTGCAATTTTTAACCAGAGAACCTTGAGTACTGCTCAATTACCCCCATAAACGGCAGGAAGGAGACCTCTGGGTCTTCCAAATAAGCAAGGATATCATCCATGTATCCCGAGACTTTGACACAAAGGAGGGGGTAACAACTGCTTTGTTGGACTTGTTCAGCTGAATTGTCTGCAGCAGGGGTTTGTGGGACATCACAAGCAACGGAGGGAAAGGGGGAAACCCTGCTTCATATTTCTCAAAAGGGGAAAATGAGAGGATACCCCATTAATGCATAGCACAGCTTTTCAGTGTTTATAGAGCACCATGATCAGTGCCACTATTCTGCGGCCAAACCCATACCACTGTAGAGCTTCCTTTAAAAATGGTCAAGAGTCCCTATCAAAGGCTTTCTCTGCGTCAAATGTTGTCACAGACTGTGGTTTATTTGCCCTTTTTCCCCAAATCCAGAATGTGGCATAGCAAGCGGATTTTGGCAGAAGAGAGTCTGCCTTTTACAAGCGCATGGTCTTCATGCACTAACTTAGAAAGGATTGGGTCCAGCCTTGTGGCCAGCACTTAAGCATCCATTTTCACCTCTGTATTGATTAGGAATATTGGTCTGTAATGTTTTACATCCTTGGCATCCTTCCCCGGTGTCACAATTACCTGGATCATAGCCTCATAAAATGTTCCACTGGCTGTACCCACCTCACCATACCCCTTAATAATGACCATAGGTCAGGTTCCAAAAATGATTTTGCCAGCATGGAACCAGCATTATTTGCACCCCCAAAAAACCTAGAATGATATTTCAGGAGGACCCAAGCCACCCCATCTGTGTTCTCTTTATTACTTGCATTTGGCCTTAACAAGGTCCTTTAAATTATTTTGCATGGGGGCATACTGGTGCCGCTGGCCCAATATTTTATTCTCGCCAAGCTTTTTACATGTCTCCTGTAATGCTTACCTCTTTCTCCCTGACCCATAAACTATAAAGTGTCCCCTGAGGATGATTTTGTATGCATCCCAGACCACACAAGTTGCCACCTGTCCGTTTTCATTTTGGGGGAAGAGTTCTCGAGTATAATGTGCCATGGAATTCTCAAATTATCTACTGGCCAAAATATCTGTATTCAGTCATCACTTGCCATGCCTAGACATGTTCTGACCCCAGTTCATAGTTACAATCACTGGGTCATGACCTGATATCACAATAGTCGAGATTTCCACTCCATACACCTAACTCGCCAGCCTTTTGCTCATGAATATATAATCAATCCGTGTATGGTGGCTCTATATCAGAGAATATATGTATTTTAGGCTCTATATGTATTTTAACCCCTCAAGATAACAGAGTCTTCATATGTCTACCAGGGTATTACCTTCAATAAACCTCTGGAATGCTCTCTGCTCCCTAGAAGGTCTGAACATCCATTGGGATTTCCAGTCAATTTTTGGGGTTAGCCAGGAGTTTGCGGTCTCCACCGATAACCAGGTTTGGGGGGGGGTTCAATTTCTGGACCATTTGCTAAAATCTTTGCCAACATTCTGGGTCTGCTTGTTTAGGAGCATACATATTAATGGGAGGTTGTTAACCAGGCAGTCCATTAATAACCATCACCCTTCCCCATCAGTCTGGTATTCCCTATGCATTCATAGAACATCTTATGGAACAGCATGGTCATCCCCCTCGGTGTTGGTTGGTTGGGAGCAAATGCACACACTTGCCAACCCAATGTCTCTTAAGCCTTTTCGGTTACTCTCTTGAGAGGTGCGTCTCTTGAAGAAGGCCATTTGGGCAGCCAGGTGGCTCAGTTGAGTGAGAACCTATGTTCTTTTAATAGGCGCTCTGAGGCCCCTTTATTCCATGTCACTACATTCACCATAATCAGTCTTGCGCTCTGATAATTAGCATAAAGCTATCACCCCTAATTCTGGGTTGCTGAACAACTGTTCCTTTACGATCCTCAGGAAAGTGAGATTGTCTTTCGCACCACATCCAGCACATACGGGAACACCACTGCAACAGTTATACTTGAAAGAAGAGGAGAGATAGAGAAAAGTGGGAAAAAGAAGGATCCTAGACAGGAAAATAAAGGCAAATAACATGACATGTCAGCTACTACCTGACTGTAAGCCCCCACACAGCCACGTTCTTCTTTGATATGTTCTTTAGCACAGAAGGTTATCCTAAAATGGGACAACCATCCTGATTAAATGCGCTGGGCTCCGCACCCAACTTTCTTCAGGTGGTGGTATTAGACTCTTCCGCCAACTTCATATTAGATTTCAGGGGAGACCTGGACTTATCCTGTGATTCTCTGTCCGGGAGTGACGTGGTGGCAGTATCCAAGGATACAGAAGTAGCCTATCAGTTGGTCCGTTTTGATATTGTAACCAGGATACCCTGACTTCAATTTCGCATTGGGGCCCATTGTGGTTCCCTTTTTGTTGCGTGTGGGGCACCCCATACTGTGCTCAATATAAGATAGAGGGGCAGTGTTCAAAGATTGGTGATCACCATTTTCAATGGACCCATCAGTACATAGCACAGACCTCACCAGCGCAGTTCAGGGCACATGGAAAGAAAATTCTTCTTTTTGGACAAGTTTGGTTTTGAGAAATCCTCTGATCTGTAAACTTGATGCCCCTGTAAGGGAGGAGGTCCATTCTTTTCTTCACTTCCTCCAGGCTTTGGACGACTTTGGTATGCCGGAGCAGACAGGCAATTAGGAGTCTGGGTTTCACCATTCTTTGTGTTAACCACACTCAATGTGCCCTTTGGATTTCAAGTCGTGGGGAGAAATTGAGTTGAAACACTTGTAGTATACACTCCTACTGTGAAAACAAAATCAAAATATCGAGGCTGAGTACCCCAAAAGGAAATACACCGAACACGGTTTACAAAGGAACATTCAAAGATCTTTAATTTATACTGAACAGTTACAGAGAAAAATAACAGATAGCTATCGGCCCTCAGTACAGCACAACAAACTCCAGCGTGGTTCAGTGTGCTTAGTGAGAGATGCTGTACATTAGAATTCGTTGCTCTTTTATACCATTTGCGAACACGATGTCCAACCCTACTTCGGGTTAATATTTCTCTAATACATTACTGATGTAGGGTTCTTGACGAGTTTGCATATCCACATGCAATTTCTCATACAGATCTTCCCAAACATTAATACAATGTAGTTAAACAAGTGTTCTCAGTTCAGTATTTGAATACATTGTTCTTAACATATGCTCGCGGATTAGTTTCATTGCACGAGTAATCCTTTACACACAGGTCAGCGAAGGACAAGGTCTCAGTTCACGACCCTAACAAGTGGCCTGCAGGCAAGTTACATATTAATTACACACAGAGGTCAAGACGGCCATGTTGTATTTCAGAATGACATCGTCCACCATTTTAATTCACAGGGTGACTTTACAGAGCAAACCTAAAATGGCGTATTGACTTAAAATGGTGGATTACATTGATTCTAAGGTCAGGACCTTGCAACACTGATTTCTTCGCAAGTGGCTTATAAGCAGCTTAGCGTAGGCCAATCTGCACATATTTGTTGCAATAGGAGGTACAATATAATTTCCCGTTTGACACTCCATCCACAAAATAGGGTCCAGTTCTTCAGCTGTTTCACAGATTCAAACAATCTATGAAACACCACTCAACTAGAACACAGAGATACTATGACACCATTCGGTATAACTGTTCTCATATCTACATCTCCCGCTCACTCCACAACACTCTAAGTAAACACTGCTGGTTTCACACCCCCCAGCCAGGCGTTCTCCTCAGGCCTAACGCAGCCACATTCGTCCTGGATAAAGCCAGCCAGAGCGAACACATACTCCTGATCTCTCAACCACCACACCTACCGTTAAGAAGCAGCTACCACCTGAATTCCGCATCAGCTGCACACATACCTGGTGCACACACGCACTTTTGACTCTCTCTTCTCTCTCTACTGACCCGAACTTCGGTTCCCGAGGGCGTTCAACCTACCAGCGCCTTCAGACCATACCAATGGTATATAAGGCGCTATATAAATGCAAAATAACATAACATAACATAACAATCCTTATATTATTTCTCCAATTCCTATACTCCATCTGTGAGATCGCTGACTCCAATTTGCACATTCTTCCTGGGATCTGCACTAAGGTCTCCAGTCTATCCTCCATGGATCATATCCTCATTTCATCATGTTCGAGATGCCCTACATAAGCACCCATGTCTTTTGGGTTGCTTTTCATTTCGTCCTGAACCTTCTGGGTGTGTCTGTCTACTGAGGGCATTGTTTTTTTGTATGGACGATAATTCAGCAATAATGGTGCTGAAGTTTCCTTGCAGTGACTTAATTACGGGTAACGGTTTACCTGCGGGCACTTGTGCCACTAGGTTCTTGCTTCCGCTGGGTCGAAGGGCCTTCCTTGAAGCCATAGCCTCATCATGTTAGAGTGACTATAAATTGTCACTGAGTACTGGGATTGATCACTCCATCCCTCCTGTGATCATTGGGGGACCTCCAGCTATAAAGGAGGTATAGTCAGCAATTCCAGGTGGTATAACAGGGCCTGTTCCTCCAGGGCATTCAGTAGATGTAACTCTGTTCCAAGATGGCCACTGTCATGTCGACTCAACAGCCAGGTGTCAATAGAGGAAAAGCATTGTCTCTCCGTTTTGTAGGTTCCAGTGGGCCACTCTCCTTCTCCAGTTGAGGGCTCACGCGAGCTGTTCTCCATGCTCTGTAGCCCCAGCCCCCACTGCTGTCGAAGAGTGGCCCCTCTCACCTGCTAGTATTCCATAGAGCACCCTGTGACCGTGTAGCAAGGCTGTACTAGGGACTCCGGTTATACCTGACCCCTTCATGGCCGCTCGCCTTCCTTCCACCATACCACCACCAGGGCACCCCTACCACCAATTACTGTCTCTGTAGTCTCAATCCTGCGTCGAGACCCACTTGGGTTGCATTAAGCGCATACATGGGGAGCACAGCTCCAAGATCAGGCATCCATGCTGTAGGCATTCGGCCACGCCCCCTCACAGGAACTTCTATGCTGCTATGTGATTCCCACTGGATAAAAGTGCTATATATTCATCAATATATGTATTAATGAACTCAATAAAATGTAAGCCTATCTATTGCTCCCTTCCATTAGCACTGCTTCCTCAGTTCTACATGCAAATGTAGCCTCCCACCAATCGATCGCAGCTGCACATCTTGACCCCTCCACTACAGCTCTCTGCTCTCCAACCCTCCGTACTCTCAATGCTTTACCTGCTACCTGTGTTTAAACCCTGCTTTTTCATTGAGCTTCTGTTCCATTGTTTCATTGAGCTTCTGTTTCTTGCACTCATACATGGTAGTCACTACGTCTACCTGATATTGACGGAACATCAAACTGAGCCTAATGATATGGATGATACAGCTGTACAGATATCCGTAGTACATTTGGTGCACCATAAACATACCCACATACTGTCCATGTTTCTATACGATCTCTCATCCAATTCACATAGTCCAGAAATGTTAAAGCTGTATTGGTTCATCCAAGTTAATAATTAAGATATATCCATGTTGTAAATATTGTCCCAACCAATTTCCTCCACAACTCTACCATTTGTATATGCAGTGGAAGTACACTCATGCCTCCTAAATTCAGGAAGACGGCCATGGTATGGACAATGCTCCTGAACCTGGGCAGGGTTGAGCTCAAGCTAGGTACTGTACTTTGTTTTGGTGTTTGAGCGCAGTCCCCCCATCCTTCTCACTCTGATGCTTTATCTGGCTCTGAGCCCCTTCCCACTGCCTGGGCATGTTAACATATAGCAACACAGTTTCCCATCCAATGACAGACACATATAATGAGGATTTTAGGCGGTGGTGATGGTATGCTTTTCAGTGTGATTGAATATTACATTAATAGAATCTGTTTTGCAGTGCCTCTCCATCTCCTGATTAGAGAACGTAAGCTAAACAGGTCAATTTCCACCTGACCTCCCTGTGCATCGCAAAGTGTGGAAATGCTGTTGGCTGTTCACTGTTTTGTTGTTTAAAAACGCTGTCCAAAAGCTCAGAGGTACCATTTGTGATTCAAATTATTTTAGTTCTGCCATGGAGATATCGCACATTGTTTTAAATACTTTGTCACTTGCTTGATAATCTCTCCTGTTAGCTTTGGCCCAGAGGCTTCACGCGCGTTGATACTGTCTTTGCCATCTTTGTTCATCTGTGAGGGCAAAGCAAGGTAACACCGCCTGTAATGAAGTATGGTAGGTAGTTGAGGGTGGTGCATATGTGCCATAAACTACAAGCAGCCACACAGGTCTGTGTGCTATGATCTAGAGAATGGAGGCTTTCCATGTCAATGTTAATTCGAATAGTGAGTCCAGAGTGTAACATCTGTAATAAAACAACAGGTTTCAAACAAGGAATGTAGTTTGTTGAAGCTGGAGATGGATAATCAAGCCATTTCTGGAAAACGGTCACATGAATAAGACCTGCATATTTAGAAAGTTGCATAAATTGGTTGAGATATCTCTGAACTTGATGGGTGAAACAAGTTGTAGTTGACACACATAATTGTCATGGTTTCTTAGTGTGCCCTCAAATTCAGATCGTGAGCAAGTGGTAGGATATTTCACTACGCAATTGCCTCTTCAAAGTAATGATACCAATAGATGAATGTGCAAAGAATGGGTGCACGATTTCTGTTTTATAATAACTTAACGTTTCTGGATTCACAGCTGTATTTTTGGAAAATGGTCCTTCCCAATTATCGCCATCATGAACAGTTCCACTTTGAGTTCTTGGTTATATTCCGTATCTAAGGGAAGGAAATCAGCAATTATGAAATATATCACTCTCCTGGCCTTGAACTTTGGCTGTAGTCAACCATTTTAGTTCAATAATTCTGTTTGTTCAAAACTGTGATATTCATTTGGTTAAACATAATGAAGGCATGATATCATGTATCAATGTATCAATGTAGGAAGACTGCCAATACTCCTGTATATCTAAGATCCATTTGCATTGTGATGATTAGTGGCGATATGCCTTATGCATGTTGATGAGTAGTAGTAGATAGACTCTGGGTTCCTTCTCCACCAGGGGTAAAAGTGTCCTCCTCCCTCACACCAGGCAATGGATGGTCCACATGCAAACAACCATTCCACCCCCCAGGCAAGCTTGATAAGAAGGAGCGCTGCACCTGCAAATAAAATTGCTGATTAACTGGAGAAAGGCTTCGCCCTGAGTTCTTACCTTCTCCCTTCATTAGACACATACAGCCAGGTGGATTATTTAGATATCTCAATTGTGACCTCTCCTCATTTATAAAACAACATGTTTTGTTAACGAATCCCAAACATTCCCTATCCCCCTGGCATAAGCTCTGTCTAAGAAGACCTTTGGTCCTTCCTCCCTCAGAGGGGTTGGGATTAAGACCCAGAGTGTGTGTTTGATGGAACAGGCACCACCCAATGTAAAGTGGTGCCAGAAGATGGGTCTGGAAGGTGTAACCTCTCCATAAAACATTTGCGGAAAAAGGCTCATCGTGAACACAGTTAGACTTTTTTTTAAGATTAGGAAATGTCAGTGATGGGTATACAAGCGAACAGAGATTAACTGCATGTATGAATCTTCCTTCTGTGCCTAAAGCAGGGGTCACTTCCTTTTGAGCTTTAAAAGAATGTTGAACTGAGATGTGTATGATTCTGAAGTTTCTGTAGCCAAGTTGTTCACAGCTCACCTTAGTTTGAATCTTTAATGACAGCTGTTGAACAAATACATAAGCCAGAGTTTGCCAGAGGGTTGCCTCGGCAATGTTTAGAACAAAAGCAATATACTAAAGGAGCAATAGCTAGGTGGACTGTTAGAGTTACATTTTTAGGTATGGGGACCACTTTGACAGCTTAGAAATTGTATGGCAATATTGATAAGTCGAAAAGAAACTTATCTGCGGCACATATTTCGACTGTGATGTATGCAGATGAAAGACCATTCATGTGCATGTATTACCGTGTGAGTCTGAGCACAATGCTGACAAAGCACTCTACAGCTGTTAAGCTGTCAACCTTTTGCCAAAAATCGGTTAATCTTGGATTAGTACAGGCAACGTAATGTAGCTTATCATGTTGTTTCCCACTGTTGCTATTGTTTTTACTGACGCACACCTTAGTCTTCGCCTAGTATGCAGCGTGTGATTGAAATGCTTATGTTTTTATGTTAGATTCAATATTGAGGTGGTACACTACTCATATCACACCCTCTTTTCAAATACCCCGGGTCACAATGGACCATGAACCAGGCTGGTTGTTAAAATGTAATATTTATTTATTTATTTTAAAATTCAAAAGAAATCATACCATTTTTAATATGGGGCAGCAATCACCAATGGGGTGATAATAACAATAGGAATGTAAGCAACACACTTACCACGGGTCACAATGGACCATGAACCAGGCTGGTTGTTAAAATGTAATATTTATTTATTTATTTTAAAATTCAAAAGAAATCATAAAATGTTTAATATGGGGCAGCAATCACCAATGGGGTGGTAATAACAATAGGAATGTAAGCAACACAATTAGTTTAACCTTCTATTGACACATCTACAAAACACCAGGGAATAGGAAGACTTTTTGATTTTAAGAAAGATGGCACTTAAGTTAGAATTTCCCCCTGCAATGGTCCCTCAACCCACCAACAATCAATTCTGAGTGGATAAACAGAAGCAGCAGGTAATCAGGAATGAAAAATGGAAAACAGAATTGATATCCGACCTTCCCTCTTCAAACAAGAGAGAAAACCAGATTTTAAACCCTGGCAATGCTAAAAATGACACTCGGAAATGGATGAATAGAATAATGAATGTGTGCAAAAGATTTGAAACTAATACAGTTCTTCACTAAAGCAACAATACAAAGGTACTAACAATCCAAGCGAAGGATAAGCAAGAGCATACAGTTTGAAAAGTGAGTGGAAGATTTAAAACATGTTGCAGCAAATGACACGTTGGATTCTTGAAATAGGATTAGTAGTTTTGGATTTCACAAGACAAAATTACTAAGAGATTGTGCGAGCACTAGAAATCAAAGGCAGGGTGGCAAGAATGATTTTGACAGTTTGAACAAGATACCAGGATAAGGATAGGGTGTCTTAGAGAGTGGGATGAGGAAAAAGACAAAAAAGGCTATGGGTTTAGGTGGCGTGGCAATTGATTCTCACAGTCCACTTTTTAGTTTTTGGATTCTGGACAGTCAGCGCTCTGGTCACCACACAGACATGGTCTAACAAAGGACAGCTGGACAAAATCAGCGGGACCGGATTATCTGGACAGGGACGGGTTACCGGGTAACACTTCTGGACTGGCAATTCTGGTCACTGGATAACATAGGTCATCAGGGTACGAGGATGGCAGCAGCAATGAAGTGAGTGGCAGCAAACCAAGCTGGATCAGGATGCCAAAAGTACCACAGTTTTCTCCTGGTTAATGGGACATTAGTTGTTTTTTTGTATATTGGATGACTTGCTGGGAATGTGGTCAGCACTGCTTGGGTGCTGCAGTGGGCCCTGGATTAGGATCAGCAATGCTTGGCTTTGTAGTTGGAGTCTGGCTCTGGAAGATGACAAATACAGGAACGCAGCGCAGGAAATCAGGAAGAGTGTGTGTCTTGAGTCTTGTCAGGCACCCTTATTTATAGTGCTAACTGACATCATCAAAGTATAGGCTGGGCAGGGTGAACTACGCTCGCCCCTAAACAACTTGGATTGGGCAGGGGTGCCAGTCTCCGCCTTGCTCCCAGCTGGTTAGATTTCCAAGGGAATGATGTCAGGTTTATGAGGTGAGTTTTACAATGTCCAAAAACTCCCACATTTACTTAAAATCTGATTTTGCCAAAAACATACATTTCTGCAATTGCAATCTCTTGGCAAATTATACACACAAGTTACATATTATGTGCAGTACATATCAGTCCAATCCTCCAGTCTGTGTGACCTGTGTGATACATTTTGGTAATTTTAAACATGAACGATTTGGCCTAAAATTCCATAACCTTGTACACAGATGTGAATTATTCCCAGGTATGTATGTACAAAATGTTATGTTTGCAACATTAACACTTTCCTTGAAATCTGTCATCTTTCGTAATTTATGTTCCCCATGTGGCAATGAGTTCCACCAAGTCTTACAAGAAAGCCCATAAAATTATATTTGAAACTGGGCACTTTCTAAATTTTTACTAATTATTGCTGCAGAGGTTAAACGTCTTTAAAGTTTATTTATAAAATAGTCTTTGGAATTAAAAGGCAGTCCATTGTCACTAGATCTTTTTTTTCTCCTTCCTCCAACTGCAAGCAACTGTCATTTCCTTCCAGGCAACGTAGGGGTTTCTCATCTTAACTGAATGTTTTATTGTCCCTTGCACTTGATTGGTTAGTGTCCCAGGACTTCTATTGTCCCAGCCTGGAGCACAGACGAATGTCTGACGAGCGTTTGAACTTTCTTTGTCTTGGCCTATTCAACGATTTTCAAGCTGGCAATTACCAATTCTGTGTCCTGGAGGTTTATGGTATGTCTCCCTTCCTTGGGGAAGTTTCATGGCTGGCAACTGGAATAAAACATTTTCAGAGCTTGCAAATTCAGCAAATTCAGAAAATTCAGCCCATGTGTCTTAAACTGATTAATTTCTTATCTTGGGTCCTGAATTAAAACTAATCTGTGAAAGAAGATAGCCTATGTGTGTATTACCACCACTAACACAATCCCTTTACATTGCTAAGTAAGCATGCTTTCATTCAACAATTTATTTTAAACAGGCTGTTTTTTTTCTTCAGTCAGCAAAACCCATTTTCCCACATGTGTAAAAAGCTGCTAGCATTTCTTCCTTTAAATTAGGTTTGGCAGCTCTCTCAGATGCCTACCCTCTCTTTGCAGCTGTAGTCATTTCCTTGAATGCAGGAGTTTTATCTAAAGCACAGATACATTGACACTAACCTGGCTCAGAGAGTTAAAGTCTCTTTGATCTGCTGAGACGGGATACTTTTTGGAAAGATATAAACGTGTGTTCCTGTGCGAGTGAAAGTGAAGCTGCTTATTGATTTCTTCCAGAGTTGGTTTAACTGGGCCTTTCACTCAGGAATTATGCCTGGTTTTGATGAAGCAAAGTGAAATATCCTGGACATAACAGGGCCTTTTTACTCACAGTGTTTCTTTTTTCTTTTTATTCAAAATGGTTTTAGTTGAAAAATCAACTTTTTCAATATTTTACATCAAGGTTATATTTCTTTCTTTTTACATAGACATATGCATCAGGTCATATATTTCATTACAATAAGCTATCCAACTTGGAGTCACATAGATCATAGAATGAAAACAAGTGATATTTTATGTGATATGATACGATGGAAAGTCATCACAGCAGTTACATGGTATGATAGTTTCATTGGTTTCCAACTAATTTCAGAGAATTCAGATATTGCACCGTTGCTATAATTAAGGAGACATTTGCTGTGTTAAATATTTCATACCACAATTGTTCTTTCGTGAGTAGTACTTTATGTTTAAAGAACTTAAAAACATTTCTTATCCTTAGATCGAGTAGAGAAGAGCATTCCGAGATAAGATGGAAGGTAGATTCTTCTTTCATAGGGTTTTTACAGAATCTGCAGGTGGTGCTTAGGGTTGGAGTTTTGGAGTATTGGGCCAGTTTGATCTTAGTTGGAACTAGGTTGAATCTAAAGCGCAAAAAAGTATCCGCATATGATCTATCAGGGAAAGTTGAAATGTATTTCGGAATGTCATTCAGTGCTTTTACAATAAACGGGCCTGCTTTAAAGGCTGAGTTTTGAAGACATTTTTCCCTTGTGGTGATCCAGTCATATCTAAGAAGCTTGATTTTTGCTTTATCTGGGAAGAGGGCAAGGTCATTGAAAGAAATGTCAGCTCTATCACGAGTTTTTTTACACTCCTCGACCCATGGGGAGATCGAATTATCGTTTGAGGATTTCATCCAGTCTCTTACTGCCGGAAATACATTTTTGGCGTTATCTGGAGTAAGCAGGGATTTCCGGTAAAGTGCTAACATTGCCCATGAGACTGCCACGGCTAAAGAAGACAGCCCAAGTTCATATCTAAGTATGGTTATTGGGAAACTCTGCGGGACAGGCAGTAATGTTTTCCAGTATATACCTTCAATGTAGTCCCAGTTTATTTGTTTATTCATAATCTTGGTGTGACTTCCATATGTTATAATGGGAACTGCTTTCTGTAAGTAAAACATACGAGCAGGTATTAAGGAAAACTGACCATACTTTCTTTGTAAAGCTTTAGCTTGAATTGCCAAGAGTTTCATTCTGTTAGAGATTTCATTGTTGTATGGAGTGTCGGCTATGCTTGCATTGATGTTAACTCCTAGATATTTATACTGATATATTATATCAAGTGGACAGTTAGAAATGTACCACTTGAATTTGATTTTGGATTTTTTAGGAGATGTTTGGACAGTTAAAATTTTCGTTTTCTTGATATTGATTTCAAGTTTGTTTGTTTCTGCGTATTTTGATAACGCACCCGGTTTCCTCTGAAGTCCTATGGGTGTTTTGTCAAAAAGGACCATATCATCTGCATATAACATGTAGGGGATTGTTAAGGAACCTATCCGTGGTGAGAATGACCGGACGGTCAACATTTCTTTAAAAAAAAGTTAAAAAGGATTAAGGCGAACGGACATCCCTGTTTTAGACCTGTATTTGTTCTTATTGTATCAGACAAGAGTCCGTCAGTAGTAAGTTTTACTCTTACACTCGTGTTCGAGTAGAACAATAAAATTAGATTAAGAATATGTGCCGGGCAGTTGGCAGTACCAAGT
This sequence comes from Ambystoma mexicanum, assembly GCF_040938575.1. Taxonomy (NCBI): domain Eukaryota; kingdom Metazoa; phylum Chordata; class Amphibia; order Caudata; family Ambystomatidae; genus Ambystoma; species Ambystoma mexicanum. The sequence goes on along the minus strand of NC_090923.1, from coordinate 208,571,594 downwards.
TTCTCCCATAGTAAGGTGCGAGAAATAGAGTCGAAGGCTTGTTTGAAGTCGACTAGGGCAAGATAGATTGGTTGTTTTAAACGAATGGCTTCAGCTTTCAATATGGCAATAGTGCTTAAATTTAGTGATGTACCTATGCATGGTACAAAGCAAGATTGATAGTGATCCATTAGATCCTGTTCGCAGAGCCATTTTGTAAAGTCACGGAGTACAAGTCTTGCTAGAATTTTCCCTGGCACGTCTAAAAGAGCTATAGGGCGGTAGTTAGAAGGGGAAGATCTGTCGCCCGATTTAAAAATGGGGATTATGATTGCCGTTTGCCATGATTGTGGACATTTATTTTGGGTTATAATATTTTTAAAAATCAAGAATAAAACCTCAGCCCATGCTTCTGGGTTTTCTTTTAAAATAGCATTTGTTATCATGTCAGGGCCGGGGGCACGTGAATTATTTAGTTTTTTATTATAGTGATTATATCCAGGAGATCAAAAGCCAGTGCTTTGTTAACAAAACTAATTTGGTTTGTAGCAGAATAAACTTCTTGCGGTTTGAATAGAAGGTTTCCATAATGTTTTACCCAGGTCCTTTGGTCGATGCAGTTTAATAGGATGGATTTTTCAGCTGTTTTGTCTGATCTGTCTATTAGTTCCCATATTTCGCCAGCTTTTTTGGATAAAATTGCTTTTAGCATAGTTTCTGCGTTGTGTTGCTTTGTAGACGCTATTATTTGCTTAATTTGATTTCTATATTTATTTTTTATTTTTTGTTTTGCTGTTGTATTATTTAGAGCCAAGAATGATCTTAAGTCAGACCTTAGTTTTGCTTTGAGGGCAGTTATATCAGGGTTCCATTTGTATTTATGATTAAAGGTCGGCTTGGTGTATTTATTGCTCAATTCATGAATAATTTGAATTAAATCATTGTAGTGGGTATGGGCCTTGTTTTTGATGCAAGAGTTGTGTTAGGTAATTTATACGAGATGAGGTCCACCAAGGTCTTGTCCTTGCATTATTAATTGCAAGCGGGACTTTGTAGTACTCAGTGTTTGATTTAGGATGAGGACTCCAAGAGGTTACCACCAAGTTGTGATCGCTCGAGGAGGTTTCAAGGATTTGAAAGTTATTTATTGTTTTCGTTGAGTTGTTGGAAATGAAAACGTAGTCTAGAGTTGATTGAATATTGCCTCATTTCCAAGTTGGTCTCAGGGGCACATCCATAGGGAATGTGCCATTTAGTAATGTAAAATTTCTGATTTTCATTAGAGATAGCCATTTGCTTGGTCTAGTATTGTTTAGTTTTTCAAAGGACTGTAGCAGATTCATGTTAAAATCGCCAGCGATTATTGTATTGGTTATGTAAGGTTCGAGAAGAATTTGGTCAAGAATAAGCTCAACTTTGTCAGCGAATTGTAGAGCATCAGCAGAGACTGGATTACAATATATGTTAATAACCACAGTTTTAGGATAGAAAGGGTGGTTTTTATTCTCAGTCATAATTAAGGCTGGTTGGATGCCAGGATCTGGACTTTTCCATGCAGATATGGTTAGTTGAGAGTCAGTTCTTACTGCTATAAGCAGACCTGCAGCAGGTCTCCCCTTAGCTGGTTTAGAGGCGTTAATTGTTACAAGTTGGTGATCCGGCCAAAGAGGAGTGCTGGACATCCATGTCTCTTGTAACAGAATGACATAGTAGTTGTTAAGTAGTAGAGATTTGGAGTTCAGTAAGTGGGAAAACCCATGGGTATTCCAGGATATGAGGGTGAGTTGGTGAAGAGGGGCCCTAGCTTGCTAGTGATTATTATTCTCTGAGGCTCTGGCACAGGAAACCCAAGCCCATTTGGATTGTTGCGGGGGAGGTTGGGATTTGGTAGTTGGATTGTAGTTGGTACATGATGAGTTCGAGGTGGATTGAAGGGGGATTTGAATTTTTGGGGTCGGTAGGTTCTGGAGGTTAGGAGCCGGAGGAGCAATAGGTTCAAGAAGGAGGCCTTTTTCAAAAAGTAATTTGCGTTGGTCCCAGATGTAGTTTTTTATAATTAGAGATCGAATTTTGACATCAACAATGTCTTGGTGAGCTGGTATGGGATAGGAGACACCTGTCAATGTCCTCTGAGTTAATGTGTTTTAACTGGGGTAGGGAGTGAAATATTGTAAGCATAGTAGTCCTGTTTGGAAAGGGATCTGAAAATAATCTGTCAATCATGGTAAACCTGAGGGTTTCGTTTGATAGAGCTCTAGGTAGCCATTCAGCTTCTTGGGAGGCAGCCACATCATAGAGGTTTGAGTCGGACTGATCAACAGGAAGAGGTACACTGGTAGGATCGTCTACATTTGTGGTTTCAGTGGGGGGGAAAGAAGAAGCATCGTTCGGAGCTGTACGCTCTTGGTCTTTTCTTCTTTTTTGTTCAAGGGTCATGAAAGGATTTGCATCATGGTCTAATACAATGCAGAACATTGGATCTCGAGGTGGAGATCTGACTCTGTCATGATGAAGACTTTGGTGTACCGTTTCCATGATAGATATGTTGTTTGGATAGACTGATAGATTCATTAAGTCATCATTTGTATTGACCTTGTGTGAGGATTCTGCCTCACATAGTGGTAATGCAGGCACAGTACACAAAAATATAGAGACAGGCTTCTTACCTGCGTAATCACGGTGTTTCAGTGTGTCCCCTTGTTCGATCTCGCCTGAAGTGTGCTATGCAGGATGGTGCAGCTATCTTTTATTGCTGCCAAAAGACAGTTTTAATGTCCTAGTGCGCACACGAGCCAGCACCGCCAGGTTGCTCTTTCTTGCGCAAATGCAGCTTGGTGATGTGGGGCAATGCTATTGAGTGGGTCAATATATCCCACACATCCCCCCCTCGACTTCTCCTGGACTTTCCAGAGTCCCGTTTCCATCAGAGAATGGTGTGTCCTGCTCCTCTTGTGGTCTCTGGATGGAACATGGAATGACACCCCCTGCTTTCCCTGGGATCTTCCTTTCATAGTGTGGAGCGACACTTGCAGATCTCCTTTGGTTTCTCCCTTCCTGGTTGCCGGAGAGGTCCTTCTTGGTTGTTAGATAGGCGCAACCAGTACGAATCTATGAAAGAGTCCACGAACCAGTTACAACAGTTTCCCACTAACTGCCACCAATCAGGTCGATAGCAGTGGTATACTCAGGCCTTTAATAATAACAATTGATAATGAAGAAAATACTCCCTGTTACATGATCATATTTATAAATCCTAGTCATTTCTCTTCTGGTTCTTCTTTTCCTTATTCTCAGGTTTCCGATGTCTCCTCTCTGGGCCCTTCAATTTGTTGCAAAGTGTGCCTAGGGTAACAATGTTCTAGTTGATTAATGCTGACCCATTTCTCTTCTGTCAATTTGCCTTTAGGGATGTGGATTCTGTAGGCTAAGCCTGGGATGGTGACCTCTTCTCCATTTTTTTACTTCAATTTCCTACGGTAGGACTGGGACTTTCCGGGAGGCTTTCTTTAGGACTGCCAGGGCCCTGAGATTGGCTCTCCAGTTGGGACCGGGCTTGGCAATAACTGGGATGTAAATTAATCTCGAGTCGGTTGAGGAGGTAACTGCCAAATAAAAGGCGGATGGAACACCTCGTACGACCCAACAATTGTGTTCTATGCTTTTGTCACCTCTAGACATTTTCATAATACAACTGCTAAGCAGAAGATGTTTGGAACGGGGGCCCCATACCGATGGACAAACGGACTCAACAGCAGGCAGGGTCTTTTTTTTTGGGAGTTCCCTGAATAATACTTTGCTGATTAAGCTTTCTTCGCTATTCAAGTCAACTTGGGTGAGGACAGACTCCTTCCTGTCATTTAACTGAATCGGAAAGAAGAGCTTTTCACCCTTCTTCTGAATGCCAGCTACACTTTGTGCTGGTTTGTCATCAATTTTGGCTATAGAATCGGGATTTTCAGATTGTGAATTTGGTATAAACTGTCAAAGTGTTTCCTTCCAGTGTGGAATACCACTTGAGACTGGTAGGAAGGTTGATTCTCAGGAATGGAGAGGAATTCCCATCACCAGTTTGTTGTCCCACAGCAATTATTGTAATGTTGGCTATTACATTATTTTGAAGATGAAATTAATTTGATCTGGTTTTTATTCAACTATGTGGCATGTGCCATTTAGACTAACATGGTTGACACTCTGTTGTAATTTTATTGGCCTGTGAGTCTGGGTCCAGTGTACCTTGTTCTCACAGTCTATTAAGGGGGACATCCTTCACAGGATGTAATTCCCTAGTAGCCAGGGACTTCCCTCTGGAGCCACGACTATGACCCGGTGCTTAATCTTGTGTCGGCCTATTTTAAATTCCAGCTCTGCAGTCCCCTCAACAGGAATTTCCTTCCCATTGAAGTTCTGGAGTTGTCCAGGAAGAGTGGTGAGAGGGATCTGGTATCCCTCCCCCTTCCTGAATTTAACTTTTCAAAGGCCTTTTTTGACAGAAGAGTGGCTTGGGATCCAGTGTCCACCAATGCTGGAATTGAACATTGCTCTTGCACTTGGAGGGAGGTGTAGAATCTACCTTCTTTCTCCTCCAATGGGCAAAGGTAATGGGCATTCTGGGCAAGCTGGGTTGTCAATTTCCGTATTTTTTTTACTGGAACACAGGTGGAGTCTGGGCATAATTTTGGGTAGGAGTTTGCGTATCTGAAAGAAAAATGGTGCACTTTGAGATTCGAGGAGTTTTGGGCTCCCTATTTTCTGATTCTGGGCTGCCCCCCCCCTTTTTTGGAGGCAGTCACCGGAATTACTTTGGGGAGTTTGGGAACCCCCTTTTAAGATTATGTCTTCTTGATGCTCATTCTGGGGTTCTAGGATGGGCGATTCAGAATCAATACCCACTCCCACCCAGTCTCCATTTAAATCCTTTGGGACTCATTTTTCTTTGGGAGGAGTCCCCCCTTCCCTGAAGGAGAAGATCTTTTTCCCAGAATCCTCTGAGGATTCATCTCATTCAAATTGGAGGATACTAACTTCCTCCACAAAATGGGTCTTTTTGGGTTCTTTATTTCTCCTACCCACCCTCTGTTCCTTGGGTGGCAGGTTTTTGAGGGCAGGAGATTTTGGTTCTGGTTCCTGGATGTCCAGGGGCTTTTCATGTATGAGGAAGGAAGCTTCCTCTAGGACTTTACACCCTCCTTCCTCCGTGCCTCCTCCTCTGGAATCGGTGAGTTGTCAGGGTTCACGCCCTGTCATTGTTCTGGGGTGCCAGATCCTTGGGTTGTGGGCTTCTGAGCTGCCATGTTTGTCTGAGGCTTCTGTTGAGCCCTCAACATGTGACCCAGATCCTGGGTTAGATTCTGGACCAGGCGCTCCTGTTGGGATACCCGTTCTGGCAGGTACGGGGGTCTCTGGTCAACCCTAGGTGGATCACGGGAAGGGTAACTATCCCGTCTCCCATAGTACCTTGAATATGTCAAATTTTGGTAACATCCACCCATGGCCTCCCCTCTCCCGAATTAGGTTGTCTGGGTTCCGGAAAGTGTGGAATGAAAGGAGGGTTGTCCTGCAGGTTGGGGATTTGTGGGTATCAGGGAAAGAAACTTAACCCAGCCTTTGGGGAATTGCTGCCCTCCTGACGGAGGTTAGGAGGGAAGTTTCCTGGGGCAGCACTTACCTGGTTGGATCCCCCCCTGGGCAGGGGGAGTACAGACATACCCCAGGATTGGTCTGTTGCCCTTGTATCGGGGTCTGACATATTCAGGGGAGTTGGAATTCCCATTAGTGTGATTACCTCCCTAACTGCCACCTGTTTGTGACTGGCCAGAAGGCCTTCTGGGTCTTGGATTCTGCTGACTTTGTGCAGGTGATTTTTTAGGCTCCCCCATCTCTAAGTTTAAAATGGGGGCAACCTTCACTTCTGCCACCTTAGCAGCAGCAGGGGTGTTGGCTGGTGTTAGGCAGAATCATATGCAATACCCTTTGGGAACACCACACACAATTAAGACTACAAGTGTAAGTACAAATTCACCTTTGGTACAAGCCTGTACTACACAGTAGAGTGGTAGCGATCGCTGAGCAGCCAGACATATCCAAGAGTAAAGTTAGCAGTATCAGAAGTTACACAAAGGTCAGTAATTAATATGGTTCAAACAAACACTGACTCAACTTTTCTGAGTAAAAGAATATACATTTATTTACACATTCATTTGTAAAACAGTTCACTAAATAAAGCAGCAGAAAAATCACACTCTTAATATACTACACAACACCAAATCAATTCTGGACAAGTTAGGCTCAAAATGAAGTGTGAGCAAAATGTCACTCCAGCAATTAAAAAACGGTTATGCAAAATTAAGCAACACCAACAAGTAAGTAGGCAAGGCAATCTAGAAAAGGCTTGCTATAAATAGGATTCAAATCAGTAGGCCTGGGCCAATGTTAATGGTTCAGAGTCTTTGCAGAGGATCACGCAGTTCAGAGTAGCTTGCGGTTAAGTCTTTGCCAAGAGTCAAACGAAGTTGGTCGGGAGAAAGGTTACTTAAAAGAATAGAGAAGGACAAGCCCTCAGATTGGCGAAAGATTTAAAACACTTTCACCGCAGTCGGACGAAACAAACAACCATGTTTGAACATTACCTTAGAAGAAGAAGAATGCTGTAGCAGAGGCGAAGTTCATGGCAGATCCTGCAGGCTCACGGTTCCTGAAGCGACTGCCGGACTGACACAAAGGAGGAAGACAGGAGGGTCCTGCACTGCCCAGGGAAGAAGCCAGCAGCAGAGCAAAGCAACAAATAAAAGGTGCGCTCCTTAAAACCCAAACAGGGTCCGTCTTCCTGGCTATCCGGTTCATTGCAGCTGTGCACAGCAAATTTGACCGGGGGGAGGCCTGTCTTGGTGTTTGGCAAACTGATTGGTCCCACCAGCTCAAGGGAAGAAGATTTCTTGCAGATCTTCTCTGTCATCGAAGTTTGGGGGGAGGTTCAGTCATGGTAGTGGTCCTCTTCTTTCAGCTTCTCTTCAGTTCTCTCGATCCAGTGGCGACTCTGCCTACCAAGTCCAAGAGACCTGCTTTTCATGCAGTTTTCCCCCATTCACACAGCCTGGCTGTCAATCACACATCAGGGTGGCAGTCCTGGTAGGACAGTCACCTAGCTAATCAAACAAGAGTGTGACTTGAGTTTCCAGGGGAACCCTGTGCAGGGGTCCTAAAACCCCTTCCTCACATCCTATCTACCCAGACTCTCAGGCGCCTAAAGAGAGCTTCTGTGCAGAAGCCTGCCAAAGGACGGCAAAGAAAGGAACCAAACCTGGTTTGGCGCACAGAGTAAAACACGAGAAAGACCTTTACACAAAGAAATGGCGAATAAACCCAGCCGGAACCAAATAAAAGTAAATGGGGTCCAGTGGATTAAAGTTTGAGGCTACTAACATAGCCTAATACAGTACCATGGCTATTTTTATAGAACGTGGTAGGAAAAATATGGTAGATACCACTGCCACCAGCCAAATCTTAAAGAAAGGGGAACAAAACAATGTTCCATGAGAGACAGACAAAAAGGGATAACTATTAACCCTTTTCAGTACTCTATGTAAGATAGGTTGCACAGGTTCTGTGAATTTAAAAATACTCAGTCAATGGCAACTTTACATGTTCTGGGAGACAGTAGTCAGTCCCAGAAAATGGAGTTTAAAGTGGGAAGTCTGAAAAAGACAACCCTGTGTCACTGCACTAAAGGTGCTCTGTGACACACAGTAAAAAGATGATGCCTATGGATTAGGTGAGGCTCCAGAGTATATGAACACAAAAATGTTAAACAAAGAGCAAAACACATGTAAGAGTAGGATAAAAGGCTCACACTCTTACCATTTGAAAAATATAAATCCTAGAAATCCAGCAAAGCTGCAGAGTGGCTCAAATGGTAAGGGGAATTAGCCATTCTGGAGAATTCTCCCTAACAGCTAGTTTGGGGGTTTTATTCAGATTTTTATTTTCTGCAGGTTTTTGGTCCTCATAAATGCAGGTCACCTGCTCTATGACCCAGTCCAGCATTCTTTTCTCATGGAAGTCCCTCACCAGCTGGGTCATAATATACTTGGGGAGTTCATGAAAGAAGGTGGTTACAAACTTCCTGCTATTGTGTGCACCTTCCTAGTTGCACTGCAGATTGTAGGCCGCTTTGCAAGCCTTCTTGGGGTTCCTGTGAGCGGAAAAGTATTTCAAGATGGCCGCCCTGTAGGTGGACCATCTTGAATAGTTCTAGTCCTCCAGTCCAGCAAAGAAACTGGAGTATTCAGGGGAGAATGTCCATTTTACATATCCTTTACAGTTTTGGTTGTCTTTCCTATTAAAAGTGTCCATCATCTGCTCATAGAGCTCCACGTGTTCCCAAACAGAATATTTCGCATTTTTATGGTAGGGGATTTTGACACTCCTAAGGGCGCTACTAGCTGAGGTCCCCTCATGATCATCTAGGCTCTCCCGGATTCTGTGAGTTTGAGAGGGATTCACAGAATGGTGGGGCCTAGTATCTCCACTCCTGTGGGGCACAGGAGAGTAGCCTTTTGACTCGTCCCTACTCCCAGGGTTGGCAGAGTATTCCCCCCACTGCCCTAATTGGGTAGAGGTCTTCAGATTGCTCTTTTTGGGCCTCCTTTCATCAGGTTTCTCATTAAATTTGACCAACTGGTCCCTCAGAAATTAATATTTCGATGGATATATGTCCCTGACTCTCCCCTCATAGGAGACTTCCTTGTCAGAGACATCAGCCTGAATGTTTGGGTATCTATACAGGAACGCCCGTTCATCAATTTCTGGGGGGCGCTGACCTGTTATTTCCATCATGCTTGGTCTCTTGAATTCTGCCGGCCTCATGGTTTCTGGCTCATGTGAACAGGTAGACATGAAGCTGACAGTGTTCACAGTGTTAAATTGGTTAGAGTCCCGTAGCATAGAGGTCCTTATACTATGATCAGGGGTTACCCTGTCCCTCTCTATCTGTTCGGGTCCCTCTCTATCTGTTCGGGTCCCTCCAGTTAAAATTAAATCTAGCACCCTCTTTCTCCAACTTTGCTAGTTTCTCCTTTTCAGCACCTGCTTCTAGATAAAACGCAAAAATCTGAGCTTTCTGTTCAGCTGAAGGCTTTACTGGCCTCTATGTCCCGCTCTTGCGCTGCCACTTGTTGGTTGAGCCCATCATTCTTTTCACAGAGAGCCTCATTGTCTCTCTAGGTTTTTTTTATGGTCTGGGAATACTGAGACCATTTCTGCTGCAGGAGACTCACCTCTTGAGTTTTAGCATCTTTGGGTTGGGGGTTCTCTTCCAGAGCACCCTCTACCCATCTGGCAGGATCCAGTATATTCCCATACTCTGTTTTCAGTTCATTTAGCTCCCGTAGGGCTAACTCTCTTCCCTGTAACTCGGTTTTTAACTTGCTTATTTCCTGGCCTAGGGCGTCTTTCTCTTGATTTAGGGTGCACCTCTGTTCAGCTAGGTCATCCCTTTGTTGCCTGATGATATTGAATTTCTGGCGCTCTTCATCAAATTATGTTTGAGAGTGGAAGTCTCTGAAGATTAACTTATTATTTTCCTCTTTCAATTCATCTATCTGATTTTGCAACATGGTTATTTGTCCTGAGAAGCCCCTGTTATAGGTTAATTGTTGAGTCAGCTTCTGTTGACTCTCTTTTAGAGAGTCAACCTTCTCCTGATACTCTATTTTTGCTGCTTCTAGTTGAGCCTCTTGATCTGCATTATTTTTCTGTTGGCGAGCCAAATCCTCTTTTAATTTTATGATGTAGTTTGCAGATTCTCCCTCCAACTCTTGGCTCTTTTGTAATGTTTGTTCCACTAAACTTAAATCAATCTGTATTTTATTTAACAGTTCAGATTGATTATGCGCTAAAATGTTATTTTTCTTCTGCCTTTCCTGCATCACTCCCGTGTGGAGATACAGGTAGGCTGTGATTCTGGGAATTTTGCTTTGCTGCTATTTGAATTTTTGGGGTCATATATAACTCATTCAGAGCTTGTTGTAACAGGCCACCATCCTGACATGTATCCAGGTCCATGGTGGTGACCTGATGGGTTATTTCTTGTAGCAGACTTTTTCATCCTGTTCTGGCCACTCATCTCTGACAAATAGCTTGTGCAGAAGGTGCTCCATAGCCATATTGATCTCTACTGGAACAGCCATTTTTTAAATGTTCTTTCTTTATTAATTATTTTGGGGTTGATTTAAATTTACTTTTAAAGACACAGGCGTGGTACTTAGAGTATTTACTTTTAGGCGGCGCTTGTACAGTGTAACCCAGTATCCACACCACGCAGAGTATTACTAGCCTGCAGGTTAGTCTGCTGTGTTAGACTGTCACGGGTGGCAACCAATCTCAGTCCCGGACTCGAGGACTCAAATTTGTTAAGGATTTCAATCAGGCGACGCACACCTTAGTCTCGAACTAGTATGCAGCGCACAATTGAAATGCTTATGTTTTTAAGTTAGATTCAATATTGAGATGGTACACCACTCATATTGCACCCCCTTTTCAAATACCCTGGTCACAATGGACCATGAATCAGGCTGGTTGATAAAATGTAATATTTATTTATTTATTTTAACATTCAAAAGAAATCATACAATTTTTAATACGGGGCAGCAATCACCAATGGGGTGATAATAACAATAGGAATGCAAGCAATGCACTTAGTTTCACCTTCTATTGACACGTATACAAAACACCAGGGAATAGGAGCACTTTTTGATTTTAGGAAAGATGGCACTTCAGTTAGAATTTCCCCCTGCAATGTTCCCACAACCCACCAACAATCAGCTCTGATTGGATAAACAGAAGCAGCAGGTAATCAGGAATGACAAATGGAAAACAGAATTGAAATCCAACCACCCCTCCCCCCCAAACAAGAGAGCAAAATGGATTTTAAACCCTGGCAATGCTAAAAATGACACTCGGAAATGGATGAATAGAATAATGAACGTGTACAAAAACCTTGTAACAAATACAATTCTTCACTAAAGCAACAATGTAAAGGTACTAACAGTCACAACAATGGATGAGCAAGAGCATACAGTTTGAAAAGTGAGTGGAAGATTTAAAACATGTTGCAGCAAATGACATGTTGGAAACTTTGCAAACTTTGGAATTCCTGCCTGAAATTACCACATTATTTAATACAAACGGGTGAAATATTGTAAATTGCTTTTGTGCTGGGGTGTAGCTATAGATCATAGGTTCAATAAGGAAGTGAAATTAGGTCTCTAGCTGGTAAATTAAGTGAGTTATGCAAGATCTAGAAAGGTGTGTTTTGAGTAAAATGGAGTGGTGAAAAAGGAAAGGAAATCAGTTTTGACAAACAGTTTTAATCTACACTAGAGCACTGAGGCTATGCCACCAAAGAAGGACACAGTAAGCTCCAGAGTTGATTTGTGAATTCAACCCTAGCTCCCTAGCACCCGCCTGGTGGAACCAGTCAGATCACTCGAAATAGGACTAAGGGCTTAAGATTTACACAAGGCAGAATTAATAAAAAGATGGCGCTAGCACTAGAAATCAAAGGCAGGGTGGCAAGACTGATTTTGACCGTTTGAATAAGGTATCAGGATAAGGATAGGATGGCTTAGAGAGTGGGATGAGGACAAAGACAAGATAGGCTATGGGTTTAGGTGGGGTGGCAATTGATACTCACAGTCCACTTTTTAGTCTTTGGATTCCAGACAGTCAGCGTTCTGGTCACCACACAGATCTGGTATAACAAAGGACAGCTGGACAAAATCAGCAGTTACCGGGTAGCACTTTGGGACTGGCAATTTTGGTCACTGTATAATATAGGTCATCAGGGTAGCAGGTGGCAGCAGAATGCAGTGAGTGGCAGCAAGCCAAGCTGGTTCAGGATGCCAAAAGTACCACAGTTTTCTCCTGGTTAATGGGAGATTAGTGTTTTTTTTTAAATATATTGGAGGCCTTGCTGGGAATGGGGTCAGCACTGCTTGGGTGATGCAGTGGGCCCGGGAGTAGGATCAGCAATGCTTGCCTTGTAGTTGGAGTCTGGCTCTCGAAGATGACGGGTACAGGAACGCAGCGCAGGAAACCAGGAAGTGTGTGTGCCTAGAGTCTTGTCAGGCACCCTTATTTATAGTTCAAAATTATATCATCAAAGTATAGGCTGGGCAGGATTAACTATGCATGCCCCTAAACTACTTGGATTGGGCAGGGGTGCTAGTCTCTGCCTTGCTTCCAACTGTTTGGATTTCCAAGGGAATTATGTCAGGTTTATGAGGTGAGTTTTACAATGTCCAAAAACTCCCACATTTATTTTACTGAAAATCTGATTTTGCCAAAAACATTCATGTCTACATTCATGTCTACAATTGCAATCTCTTGGCAAACTATATACCCCAGTTACATATTATGTGCAGCCATATCAGTGCAATCCTCCAGTCTTTGCAACCTTGATTCGCCTTTCTGATATATTTTGGTAATTTGAAACATGAAAGATTTGGCTTAAAATTCCCTAACTTATTATCCCCAGGGATGTATGTACAAAATGTTATGTTTGCAATATTAACCCTTTCCTTGTAATCTGTCATCTTTTTTAACGTATGTTCCCCATGCAGCAATGAGTTCTACCAAGTCTTACAAGAAAGCCCATACAATTATTTTTGAAACTGCACATTTTTACTAATTCTTGCTGCAGAGATAAAACGTTTTTAAAGTTTATTTATAAAATAGTCTTTGGAACCAAAAGGCAATTCCATTGTCACTAGATCATTTTTTTCTCATTCCTCCAACTGCAAGCAACTGTCATTTCCTTTCAGGCATGGTAGGGGTTTCTCATTTTAATTGAAGGTTTTATTGCCTCTTACACTTGACAGGTTAGTGTCCCAGGACTTCTATTTATCCCAGCCTGGAGCACAGACGAATGTCAGAGGAGCATATGAACTTCCTTTGTCCTGGCCCATTCAAAGTTTTTCAAGCTGGCATTTACTACTTTCGTGTGCTGGAAGTGTATGCTGTGTCTCGCTTTCTTGGGGAAGTTTCATTGCTCACAACTGGAATAACTGTTTTTTTTAGAGCTTGCAAATTCATCCCATGTTTCTTAAACTCTTTAATTTCTTATGTTGGGTCCTGAATTAAAACAAACCTGTGAAAGAAGGTAGCCTATGTGTGTATTATCACCACTAACACAATCCATTTACATTGCTAAGTAAGAATTCTTTCATTCAACAATTTATTTTAAACATGCCATTGTTTTTCTTCAGTCAGCAAAGCCCATGTTTCCACATGTGTAAAAAGCTGCAAGCATTTCTTACTTTAAGTTCCGTTTGACAGCTCTCTCAGATGCCCACACTGTCTTTGCAGCTGTAGACATTTCCTTGAATGCAGAAGTTTTATCTAAAGCATAGATACAATGACACTAACCTGGCTCAGAGATTAAAAATATCTTTGAACTGCTGAGCTTGGATTTGGAAAGAAATAAATGTGTGTTCCTGTCAAGAGTTGGTTTGACTGGGCCTTTCAGGAATTATGATTGGTTTTGGTGAAGCAGAGTGAAATATCCTGGGCATAACAGGACCTTTTTAACCACAGTGGTTTCAAAATGAACAGATGGAATTAGCATCAAACCAGCATTTTGAAAGGGTGAAAATGTTTCATTTTGAAGGGGAATTTTGGGTTTTCCGCCAAGCAACGCTGTTTTTTTTCACTTTCTTCCTTTTATAGATTTCAGAACACACTGGCATACTTTTTCGGTGTGTCCCCTTGTGCCATCTCACCTGAAGTGTGCTATGTAGGATGGTTCAGCCATCCTTTGTTGCTGAAAAAATGCAGTTTTGAGGTCCTGGTGCACACAGGAACTAGCGCAGCTAGGTTGCTGTTTCTTGCACAAATGCAGCGTGGTGATGTGGGGCAATGCCTGGGGGAGCACCGGAGACCCAAAGATATAGCCATGTTATAGCCACGTGATAGCCATGGCAGGCAGAAACACAATGCCGTTGTGTATGAAAACGCTGCGGTTTTTCTTTCTGAGTTTCTCAGGCTCCTCCAAGCCTGAGGAGCCTGAGAAACTTAGAAAGAAAAACCACACCGTTTTCAAACACAATAACGTTGTATTTATGTTTGCGGTCGCTCCTCCAGCCCGGAAAACTTAGAAAAAAAATGCAGCTACTGTTTATTTTTATTGAAAAAATAGCACTTACCGAGATGGAGCTGCAGATTTTCTGCCTGTAGTCTCCGGCCCCCGTCCTCCACGTACAACACCAATGAAGGAAAAGCCACCCAGTGGTAGCTTTTGTTTACTACAGCTGGCTGGCTTTTCCTTCATTAGTGCCGCAAAATCCAAAGCGAGCACAGCAGCGGGCATCCATTTCACAAAATGGATGCCCCCATGTGCTATCTTTGAGCTTGAATTGCTCAAAATTTTACATAGGGACTTCGAGAAAAAAAATGCCAATCTTTTTTTTTTTTATATTGCCTATCTATTTTTGAAATAACATTTTTTGGGTGAACCATTCCTTTAATGTAATTTGCATATTTATACGCAAGAGTACACATGGGGAAATGAAGCCATTTTGAGGCTACGCCATTGCAGGTATGTTCCTACAGCGACACTTTCTGGCAGGTTGGGGCAAAGCTATCACAGGTTTGCCGTTAAAAGGAAACAATGCTGGCATGCTGCGGCAAAGTCACCAAACCTGTCTTCTTAAAGCGGGCAAATGCTTCCCTTTTGTCATGCCTAATCCATAACAGCTGCCTTTCCTACAGGGGACATTTTATCATTTGGGGATGAATCCAAAGCAGATGTACTTGTACAGGGGGAGAGCAAAAACATCAGAGGTATGTATTTATTGATGAAATTATTCGCCATCTCCTAGTGACAATTCCTCTTTAACCTCTTTAACTCCTTTAACCTCTTTGACTGGATGATGGTAAAACTATGGGCAAATACCTCGGATTTGCAGAAGATACGTCATCTTTTAATCATGTGGAGTTTAGCACATGCAGCATTGGCAAACTACCACACGAGGTAAATAGCTCACTATTCATAATGAGTAGATTGTTTAGTGGTAATTCATCCCGGCATACTGATAAGTAGCACCTAAGAATCAGGGCAGGTTATCCTCCACTATTATTCTCAACACATGAATCTAAGGCCCACTTGACATCACACCTATTTAAGGTAAGATGAGGCCTAAAACTACTCTCAGACTGCCTAGCAATGAACTTACTAAACGAGGCATTTCCCAGACGGCCCTCTTTCATTACCTGGCCTTCTCAGATCCATGTTCTGCATTAAGGACAATGGTGACACGTGAGACAGAAAAAGAGTCAGAGCGTGTGAGCGGGAGCAGGTAGTGAAATACTAAGGGAACGAAGACGCACGCTTCCTGTAGACTCCAGGCGAAGTAGGACACATTTACAATAGAACGCTGTCCGTTAGTTGCTCAGTGCATGTTAAAAAAGAAAAACCTTAATATCAAAAGGACATGAATTAAGAGGATGCTGCCTTCAATAATACAGTATGGACTCTGAATTCAGTTGAGCTCATTCAATTCTTGTTCATGTGTACAAGACATACTGTAAAGTTAAATAATTGCAACGTAGTGTCGTACTTATACAGTTTGTGAATCTAAGGATTGGTATTTGTATAGCGTTACACCTATTTTCACTTACCTAAACGCTGATTGCAGAAAGACCTCCTAGAAACAAACACATGCAAGGGAACAACCACTAATATATAATAACGAGAACAAGTTAAATCTGCCAGATGGGAAGAAACCATAAGAAGGCTTTAAGTTTGCGTCTGAAAGGGTGATGAGTGTCTGTCAGGCTTAGATCTAATAGTAGAGAGTTCCATAGAAAAGATGCTACTACCTGATAAGTGTCTTCCACCTAAACTGTAAGATCATAGCAAGCGGCTGGTTGGAAGATCTTAATGAGCATCTTGGCATATGCCACAGGAGCATCTCATTAGGAGAGGATGAGGTAAGCCCAAGAACAATTTTAAAAACCTTTGTCAAAGGTCTAAGCTTCACTCTAGCCACGACTCCCCATACCAAATGGAGTTGAACTGGAGTTCCCGGCCCTTTAGGATAAGGTAGTAATACCCTTGAGATGGATGGTGGACGCAGAAATTATTCAAACATCAATAATAGGAACGACACCGGTAGTTGGCAAAAGGATAACTGTTTTAAAATCAATTATCTAAAACAGGGAGAACAACGAACATCAGTAGACGTCCCTCATCACAATCTCAATGCATTTCATAAAAAAGCTTGTTTATATACCAAAAAATCATCATAGGTGATGTTAACCCACGTACTACTAAAGTCATCCTACGTGGCAAACTGCAAAAACCTAGTGGCAAGTGTGATAGTGTTTAACAGGATAATCAAAGTATATGATTCATACGTATCTAAGGCAGTGGAATAATGTGATTTGCTTCTTAATATCAGGTGGGCAACTAAGTCCTCCCTTCAAACAGGTCACTATGAACGTCACTAAATACACAATGTTTTATTGGCTAAATAACTATAGGACCCTTGATCATGCGTTCCCTTATCATTGGTTGGCTTCTAACCTCTGTCAGTACTTTCCAACCTACGTCTAGCAGCACGAATGGTGGGGGTCCAGCTGCTGGTGAGCGTGATTTAACCATAGCTTCCCACCAATTCATATATCCATCCATCATCACTTCAGTGGTCTGCTCTCAATTAAGACTTTGAACTTGTCCTTGGGAGTGTTCTTTGCTCTGGGAAATTCAGGGGAGTGAAGGCAGGCTCTGCCCTCATGCGCAGGTGTGACCATCATGCTCGTCCAACTTCTTCTCCACACATGACTAAATACCACAAATTCGAGCTTCTAGTGTATTAAAAATACTATTTTTTAATAGACCTCGGACGTCTTCTTGCTGTTGCCCATGCCTTCTGAACAGGAGCTCCATTCTTTCACATGATTTGTGTCCAATGTCAGCTCACTTCAGCCTGATACGGCCTTGGCTTCTTGGATCTTGGATCATCCAGCCGCGACTTTCTGAGAATCGCCTGAAATTCACTTGTTTTTCTAACTGCGACATACTGGAAAAACAGCCTTACTTCTTTTGCTCAGCTCTGCTATTATACGTGGTGGAAACATCCATTCTTATATATATTGGCGCATGCCGCAATCTATTCACTATAAAACTAGCCCCAAGAATACTTTGTTTGCTCCTGTTTCTTTGCATACGTACACGTTCAAAACAGCTCAACATTTTCATCTATCTCGTTGCATAAGCTTCTTCATCTTGATCCCAAAATGACACTTATCTTGGATACTTTCTTAATGCCTTATAGAATTGCCTATATTCTCTCGTCTCTGCATCTTTTCTATATACGTCAGTCCTGCTTTGTGTGACGTTACCATGCATCTTTGACATTCATTTGTCCTATTTCTTCTGAAATTTAATTCAAATGACCATTGTATTGTCTTGTATGGAAAAATGGCTTTCTCAATGGGAACCTTGTTTCCCAGATTCTCCTAGGTATCAGTATTTTCACTGGTACAGCATGCGTCTCACGCTCTGGCTCCCAACATATAGGCACTTAGGGCGATTTGTTTGAGGTGGGGGTACTTGGATCCTTCTCTACACAGTTGACTGAGAATGGGAGTTATATGCTTTCCTTTGGGCATGCCAGTCACTATTTCTGCTGCAGTGTTAAGAATAACCCGCAATAACCTTAAATCCTTTCAGTTTAGTCCAAGGTATAAAGTGTTGCAATAATCACGTTTTGCCCTGATTATTGCACAAGCTATGGTTGCGCAATTCTGTACAGAAAGTAAATGATGAATTTGCTAAAGTAACACCAGATGAAGTGATGAGGATTTCTCCAATCAATTGACTTACAGGAACAAACACAGACTAGAATAATTTGGTATTCCAAGGGATTCTACCTTGTCTTATGTGTTGATTCCTGGGGCAACGATATGTGTGGGCAGTGAGAGGGAACTTCTCTACCAGTGTGAAGTAGAAGGAAGAACTGTTTTGGATTAATTGATTTGAAAGAAGTTTGACTTCATCCATTTTCAATTAACAAGTAGAGGTCCCTAAAAGTGGTGAGGTTATCTTCTGTTATACCAGAGAGCTGCAGAATGATCTCTGCATCAGAGCACATTTCTGATGTTAATGCTGAGAGGTGGTAAAAGCTCATTTAACTGAAGCATGTATTGGTTAAGGAGAAACGGGGATAGGCAGGAGCTGTGTGGGACTCCACAAATTGAGGGGGTCAAAATGGATTCATAATCCACCTGTTTTACTGTGGATGATCGTCCACTAAGGAAAGACTGCAAACATTTATAACTGCACATATCTGCCTTCATTTTCCGTGCTATTTTCGTAGACAGAGTATGATGGTCAACAGTATTTAGCAACATAAGAATACCTGAGCCATCGCATTGTACAATTGAATGCAATTCCTATTCATCTGTTATAATCTTGAAATATTAGCTTTGTCAGAGATGTGGTATGTTGACTTGTAATTCAAGTAATAGTTAAAGTCATCTGTGTTTTGTATCATATGCATGCCAACACTGTGAGTCCATACTAGCTGTGGAAGAGTTTTATGTATTCTAGAAAGACAGCCTGTCCCTGGTTAGCAAGGAAGATAATGAACTGAAATACTGTGCTGCTTTTTAATCCTTTGTGAGGTTCGGTAATGCTTTTCTAGCTTAGGCATCTCTCAGCAGAGGTGTTCATGAGAAAGATGCCTCAAAGTGCAAAGCCTAAACAAAATGACCAGTCTTACACCAGGGTGTTGCATACCAAATGGTCTTTGATGCAGTGGGCATCAGAAGAGGCAGAGCTAGTGTAGTCAGAGGTAACAGAGCAGATTTGTGAGTTGTCTATCAAACATATTTGAACTTTTCTGTCCTTCCTTTGACCTAGATGTCCTAGAGCACAACTCACTTTGGATATGATGAAATAAGTCAAGGGCACTTGTTACGTTAAGAAGGAACTGGCCTCTTAAAACAGTTTTGCTATTAGCCAATACCTTGTTCACCTTAAGACTTTATAAGGAGGGAGATTCCCCTCTTTTTCTGATTCTTTTGGACTGGTAAGACTTCAATAAGAGTTTGTGTGGTCTCCGTTGGGAATACAATCCACTCCAAAGCCTTCTGCTAGAGATAAAGACAGATACACCAAGGCTGAAGCATGCTCTGTTCACTAACCACCCACTCACAACTGTGGGAGTGACTGCTTTTGTAGTACAAACAGCCTCTGCCAGCTGCAGAAGGTGAAAGATTCCTACAGGTGTTAGTCAGCCTCCACCATGTTGGAGTGAAGAGTAGAACGACCAATGCCATTCTGGAGCCCCAGGATTGAGTCTTACAGCAGGCCTCTGGTGGAGCAAGACCTGCCTCTATGCCAAATGCACTGCTACCCAGGCCTCTGACTTTTTTGTGAACGACTCCTGCAGTGGCCAGCTAGTCCCCTGCAATGTAGGAAAAAAGATTAAAAAGGAACTAGCATTTTCCTTGAGTCCCTGTATTGGGACTCACAGCAACCTGAAAAAGTCAATGAACATCTGAAATCCTGTTCACTCAGGTTCAAACTGAATTTGAGGTGCATTCAACACCCTTCGAACCAAAACAAAACCCCTGTTCACGCTGTTTCAAATTAAATTTGTACTGAATACAATGCCTTTCAGACCAATAAAGGAACCTTGTTTTTACAGCTCCAAACAGAATTCATCTTGTGTTTGATCCCCCTCGAATCGATACAGGACCCATAGTGCTGATTTGGCACTCTCTTCTTATCTGCACAGCACTGCTTTTCTTTGAAGCACAGCTTGCAACCTTCAGACCATTTCAAACTGCAAGGAGAGCACACATAATCTGGGTTCAAAGCTGTTGAACTACCAAAGAACAGAACAAGGTACTGGTAAGAGGCCCTATACCCATGGTCCACTTTCGGCAGCTTAGAGACTAGTACGGAAATTTAGTACACCCTTTTCTTCAAAATTTAAGGTGACATTGTTGCAATTCATTGACCATCAACCCTCCCCTCCTACATTACCCAAAGTGCTCTGCTCATCTAAATTCTACCTATTCTGTGTTCTTTCTAAAGCTGTGGGTTTTTGTAGTGTTTTTCTTAAAAGGTTATTATTTTATATAGTGTGTTTAATTAAAATATATGTATATTTATAGAACCTTGGTTGGACATTGCTTTTGTGAACTGTTGCACTACTGCTGTTTGGGTTGCTGCCAGTTCACATTCACACCCCTCCTAAGAGTATAGCTTGCCCTTGACCCACGTTACCATACCACGTAAAAGTGGTATATCTCTTCACTCTGCTTGCTTCAATTTTATGATTTAGATCAACCTTGGTTTGTAGAAGTATGAGGGATGAGTCGGTAGTTTAGTGACTACTCATTCCGTACCCCTACAGACAGTAGACATTTCATCACAATTGTGGAGCGAATAACTTTATCAAAGACATAGAAAGACGATAGAGGTGGAATTCTGTATAGCAAGCTTCTTTGTTTGTTCTCTCAGTACTGTTTTGGACTTTGGCCCTTTACCTTGTGCTAGATCTTTAGTTTGTATAGTGATTACGTTGATGATCATTGTTTTGATTATTTGGTATTTCACAGTTTATATCATTGTAATTTCTTATGTGTTCTTTTCAAATGCTCTATGGTCATGTTACTCTGCAACTGACTACAGTTAGGGCTAAGGCCTTAGTGTGAGTCTACACAGCAAGTATACAGAAAAGCTGGTTCACAGATGAAAAACTTTCTGTGATCCTATGAGGTTCTGGAGGAGCTAAGTCTGGAGGCATACATTCTCTAAAAGTACCAACTAGTATATCCATTCTCCTTACATGTGACCACCAAGCATACATCATATTAGCTGAGGATGGAGTTCAGTGCATGTTCAGCGTGATGTAGCTTCACAAGTCTATTATCTATTGGAAGCAATGCTTGATGCCAATCCACTTGCAGGGAAAGGTAGCTCCATATTTGCACCGCTGTGGTTCCCCAACACTGTCACCAATATCACAGTTTAATGAATGTGCTCTGTTTATTGGAATACATAGAGTTCTCCATGAATGTGATGGGCATTTTATATGTTGAAGCATTTTTTGACAGAGTAGTCCTTTAATGTGCTGGCAGTTTCTGCCTCCATTGCACCATACATTTGACAGTAAGCTATAATTGGTATGCTGAAAATAATAATACAAACCACCCCCTGAAGTGGAAGAGAAACGTGGCTCCCTTTGCATTCACCCACTTGATCAAAGCTGCCATGGCTAATAAATGCCCTTCAAACCAGCCTCTGCAGTGCAGTTCGATTCTTATAACAGCAGAATTCAGTGTGCTAAATATAACTCTAAGGAACTGTTCTCAATATTAAGTGAATTCAAGCTCAAACCTCATCCTGCCTCCACTCCCGAAAAAGACATTTCGTGGTGCTAGGACATTCATGATTCCTTCACTAAAAAGGTTATCACGCATCAAACTAACACTCTACAAGTTAGGGACTTGTGCTCAGCAGAGGAGATAGCAGCTGTTGCTCATAAAGTAGTGACTTCACTCAGTATGAATCTTCTGCTTTTTACTTTAATCCCTGCACCAAATTATTTGTGTCAGAAACTATTGCCACCATGAAGCCTACCTCATGCCACAGTGATGTCTGTCTGGCAAGCTTGTTTATAGGTTGCTGAGAACATTTAAGCCTGTGGGTCACGCAATTCATTAGCTGTTCATTCCTTGAAGGTAGTGTTCCTCTCTTCTTAAAAGAGGCTTGGGTAACTCCCCTCTTAAAAAAGGAATCTCTGGACACCTGCATCCCTGATGATTGCCGGACTATTACAAATGTGTCATTTCTGCTAAAGGTCCTGGATAAAGTTGCACATTTGCAACTGCAGAACTATGTTGAAGATAACAACATCTTGCTTCATTCACAATCTGGGTTTAGGAAAGTCTATGGCACAGCTATGCTGGATCTCAAGGCCAATTTGCTTCAGAACATGGACAGGGGCTTTTATCAGCTTTTATTCTGCTTGATTTATCTTAAGCATTTGATCTTGAAGACTACGATTTAATAGCCTTGAGACTTCAGTCAGTGGCGGGATGCTCGCCCAAAGCTGTGCACTGGATATCTTCTTTTTTGGGACCCAGGACTGCACCAGTGAGCATAGGCGATTTCCCCTCCGCCCCCTCCTTTATCATCTTCGGTGTCCCTCGGAGGACTTGCATCGCTCTGATGCTGTTTAACATTTATATGATTCCCTTTTTGCTCCTATTACTTGGCTTGGGTGTGCTAGTGGCAAGTTATGCTGATGACACCCAAGTCATCATCAAACTTCCAGGCTCCTATTCAATCGGACTCAGATACATTGAATGCTACCTACAGGACCATCCACATGTGGATGGCTGTAAATTCTCTGGTCCTTAATGCAAGCAAAAACTAAGCTTCTCATTGTTGCCCCCAGCCAAAAGTTGTGAACTCTATCAGGAGAATATGAAAAGTTTATAATTATGGACACAGCCATCGTAGTGAAACAAAAAGTAAAAACTCTCGGTGTGACTTTTGATGCCAAACTTTCCATGCGCCAACACGTAGCCGCTGTTAGATCTGCCTGTAGTTTGATAAACTACTACACAATATGCAACTCTTTCTGACACAAGAGAACCTAGCGACCTTAGCCTCAGTGCTCATAAACACTTGATTAGATTACTGCAACAGCCTGCTTAGCGATACGCTGTCTCTGTTATAGCTGTGCATCAGGTCACCCAGAATGGTTCAGTACGGGCTATTGCTGGTCTGGCCAGATGCTCTCATGTCACTGTTGCCAGAAGGGCCCTACACTGGCTGCCAGTTAAACATCACATCACCCACAAAATGTTAACATTAACACACAAATGTTTGGTGAATGCTGCCCCTGAATACCTCAAAGCATGTATTGAGCTATATGTCTCGAGTCGTTTACTCAGATCACAACAGCATCACAGATTGATTCAAACAAGGTTCAAGCTGGTGGGCGCAGCTTTAACTCCCACAATCCCTGTGCGTGGAATGTACTGCCACCTAGTATTAGATTGGTAGATACGCCCTCAAAGTTAAAGAAGGCCCTGAAAACCTTAATTTTCAACCTTTCACCTGATTAGTACTACACTGTCCCGTGATTTGCCTCCCCTGAGTTCCGAGTTTCGTCCCCTGCCTTCTTAGCACACTATTTGTGCTCTTTGTTGTGATTGCCTGTCAGGTTTCTGTTGTTTGTGCACCCTGAGGGCTGTGGTTTTGTGGTGCGATGGACTAAAAATTCTAAATAAATAAAGAATTCTGTGCTCCAGTTCAGACAGCCACCTGTCAGATAATTAATCAGGCTGAACATGTGACCACCTCCCGGACTTCAATATACATTCACTAATGGCATTATGTCACAGGCCACTTGAAAAACGGGCAGGTAAACTAATGTTCTCCTCTGTTTGGACCTCGTTGGACAAGGTGGATCAAGGGCCAGAACACCTCCCCATTAACAAAAAGAGCTGCACCATGTTCTTCACACTGGGTACTCCTCTTACAATAACATTTGGTATCTGTTTGCTCAAACACTGATTACACTCACAGAACACACACTCCTCCAAACAACACAACTTCATCTACATCACCCTCAGCTCACTCGCATACACTTTTCAAGACACTCACACAACCTCATTCTCGTCAAAACACACTCTACAGTACTCCATGTGAAAGATGCCATTGACCTTAACACCGCAAATAATGAAACACTCTGGTTAACACCCACCTCCACACATTCTTCATTCAGCATCCCCATAAAGAACTGCATGCAAAGCATCATTGACACATGGAAAACACATGACTACTTTGGCGTGCACTCTCCAGCTTCTTGGAGCTTGTTGGTTGTTCTCTCACTGACACACAAAAATATCCTCGTTCCCCCTTCTCTACCAACCACGGTTAAACGTGCTGGCTCTTCCTCAAGGAAATCACTGACCTTGTCCTGAAAGTAACATCTCAAACAGATTTCTAAGACACCTCAAATTGCACTTCAAATTGCAAAGTCTCTTGACCTTGAATAAAACCAAAAAAACACTTCTTGAGTTATTAAACATGCTGGATATAAATCAACGGATCAACACATTTCGAGATATCAAATAATCTTGACCTGATACGCTCAGCATCATAATGTTCCACCTTCGACACACCACCACCAACAATCAGCAGCAACTATAATGCTGGCAAGACCTCTCACTGCTCCTTCAAGGACTTATCTTTATCTTCAGACACCTTAAGAGGCAATCACACCTCAATGGCATCCACCATTGATCATGTAGCTAATGTCAGTGAGTATTCAATCACAACCTGATGGAGCCATTTAAAATACAAACTACACTCAATACACTCTGGAAACGACCAAAACCTTCGGCACAATGGGACTTTCACTAAGCCTCTGACAGCAAATGCACCATCTTCACTCCAGCAATGGGCTGGCAGAATTCACACTGCTAGGAATAGACCACTACCCTGAAAGCCCTATTGCCAACACAGGAAGCTCACCTGTGCAGGCAAAGCTAATTAGATCAAATGGCCTTCAAACACTGCATGGACCT
Source organism: Ambystoma mexicanum (assembly GCF_040938575.1). Classification (NCBI taxonomy): domain Eukaryota; kingdom Metazoa; phylum Chordata; class Amphibia; order Caudata; family Ambystomatidae; genus Ambystoma; species Ambystoma mexicanum. Next base: position 208,547,000 of record NC_090923.1, on the reverse strand, counting down.
TCTAACTGAACAGACAATTAATCACTCCATGAACAATTGCAACATATTATGAAAATATAAATTCCTTGACAATGCTTGCTCCAGAATATTTTCACTCTTTTTTTATATTTGGAGGTTCTATAAAAGCACATGCCACACACAACATAGCACAATACATCATACAACTGTTTAGTATCCCTTGCTTCGACCTCTCAACTTCTCCTCCTCAAAGACCTCAACATCCACCGAAATGCTTCTAATCCCTTCTCTGGGCTTTTCCGCAACTTATGTGACTCTCTCTCCCTTTCCATTCTACCCTCTGGTCCAACACACTCTGCTGGACACACTTTGGATGTTGTCATCTCCTCAGACATCCCCCTCTCTAACTCTCTCGCTACTCCTCTCTCTTGGACTGACCACTTTCTGCTCCCCTCTCACCTGAAACTCTTTTTTCCTCAAGCAAAGCCTAGCCCACCACTGGCACCTTCCTTCTCAGTCATTCAGCCCATGAAGCGAGTGTCAGTGGAGGCCTTTGCCTCTACTTTCTCTGCTCCTCCTACTCCTGCGGCTGATTTAAAATCAGACACAGCCCTCTCTAACCTGCAACTTTCTTTCTCCAATACTCTGCACATCAGTGCCCCTGTCATGAGAATCCATCTGAAGCCTACCTCCAAGTATAACTCCTGGTACGATTCCGACCTCGCTACCCTGAAATGCAAGTGTAGGGTGGCTGAGAGGAAGTGGAGGGCTTCTGCCTGCTGCAAAGGCAATGCAGAATCTCTGTGCTCTCCAAGAAGAGGGTCCATATACAAGACTGCATCTCTGTGGTTCTCTAACAACATGGCTGCACTCTTTAGAATCTGCAAGGAGCTGGCCACTCCTACTGCAATCTCCAACCCTCTGTAAAGCTATGGCCTCTCATTTCACCACTAAAACACAAAATATCTTGTCTTTGCTTCCCTCTTCCCCTCCCTCTACGGATCTCAGGCCCACACTGTCCACCTCTTCCTTTTTCCTCCTTCACTCTGACAACACGGGAGAATGTCTCTAGACAAGTCTGATATATGAAAGTGTCATCCAAACAGGCTCTCTCCTGCAGAAACATCAAGGACCACATTGCCACCCTCACTCCAGACTCGGCCTATTTCTGAAATCACTCTTTCGCCACAGGATCCTTTACCTCTCTCCTCAAGCACTGCCTTGTGCATCCCTTCCTAAAAAAGCCTTCTGTCAATCCAACTTGTCCGGCAAACTGTCACCTGATTTCTATAACTCCTGGAAAAGTTGGCCATCTCCAAGAGTACCTCCCACACTGAATCTGTTGGCTATCTCCATGATCATCAGTCTGACTTCAGAGCAGCCAGGGGCACGGAAACTGCTCTCCTGAAAACCTGTGAAGATCTGTACCCTAACCTTGACTCCAGCACTCCCTCTGTCTTTATCCTCCTTGACCTCTCCTTTGCTTTCTACATGGTCAGTCACGCCACCCTGATCAACAAACCCTTTGTGAAGCTAGGCATCATGGTTCAGGCCCTGGCATGGCTGACCTCTTTCCTCCTGGACCGTCCCTCCCAGGTCCAACTTGGGACCTTTCTCTCCACCACCTCTCTCTCCACAACCACCTCTCTCTCCACATGTGGTGTCTGTAGTGAAGCAGCTCCAAGCCTTCTTAGGTTGACTTGCTAGGTTTATTACCAGCTTCATTGGTATCTTTACAAGCAGTCAATTAGGTTACATATAAGTTACAAGTAGGACATATAAAACACTGGTGGCCCATCACCCAGGCCTCTCCTGACCAACTGACCAGGTTAGAACATTCACCCATGCATTCCAAAACTCAGGCATAAACATTCCACATGACATCACAACATTCCTTCTGCAAAGCCTAGCCATACACAACACATCTCCTCCCTTTACAATGCACAACACACATAGCAAAGCATTACACAATACATCTCCCCACCAGAAGTTCCAGAAGCAGCTCAACAGCCTCCTTTTCTCCTCTGCCTTCTGTCTCTCGCTCTCTTCCTAACTTACTGGTCTGCTGCTCCCACTGGTTGCTTGGATCCCTCTGAGTCTTACTGGGTACCAGGCTCTTCCACGACCAGTCTTCCTTGCACTGCCTCCTTGCCTACCATGCACTTAGGGGCTGTAACTGTAACCTCTACAGCCCCAATGCCTCCTGCACTTACCTAGAGCCACACTTTCCTGGCTGCACTCACTCAGAACCTTGCTACCCTGGTCACACTTCCCTCCCTTTCTCCCACTTGCACTTCCCCCACTCTTTCCCCTTGCACTTCTGTTGTTACACTTGCATGATCTCTATGACACACGGCCTAGTAGGATTGTTTGTCTTGTCCAGCCTATGTTTTCCCTCCCTTGTCTTGTGGCACCTAGATACACTTGGGTACAGGTGCATCATAAATGCCATATCATGTCATATCATATCATTAGAAATTGCTGCCATTTGGGAAAAAGCCACCAAAGGTGTTTCCTTAATTGGGTAAATGCTGATATGTTACGACAAAGCCATCCCAGCTGTTTCCATACAGGGATAAACAGTGGTATTTTGGGGCAAAAATATCACAGGTGTATCCTTACAGAGGCAAACGCTGAAATATGGCAAAGCCATTTCAGGTGTGTTCTGTCAGGGTCACAAGATGGTATTTTGAGGCAAAGCCATCACATGTGTCTTTAAAGGTGAAACAACTGGTATTATGGGGTGATGGCGTTCTGCTTGTGCCCTTAGAGGGTCAAACAATGCTAATATTTTCCGTGAAAACCTTCACAGCTTTGTCCTTACAGGAGAAAATGCTGGCAATATTTGAGCAAAGTCATTGCAGGTAGTTATTTATAGGTGGTGATTACTGGGAATATTTTGGCAACGTCATCTTGAGTGTGCTTGTACAATGGCAATACTAGCATTACTTTGTCAGGTCTACACAATATATCTACAAATATGTTCTGACTCACAACCAACATCTCTTTTTTTTATGCACACCCCCCATATGTGTATTCTTGTGTGGAATTTCCTGCTTCTCTTTGCACTCCATTTTTGTTCGAACTGACATACACTCTATTGGAAGACATTGCGGACGATCAATAACTTGCAATAATACATATCTAGCAATTAAAAAAACACAAATAGGTATAAATTACATTATTTGTACCTACTGTGACCAACACACGTTTCATCATCATCACAACCCTTTATCAAAGATAAACACAAAACTTCAAAGCGAAGGGATTTGCATTGCTGGAAACTGAAAAGGAATAGTATGTTCTTATATGTACTGAATAATTATAGGAAATAAAGAGAACATGAAGAAAAATCCAAATTCTTTGATTATCAGTCCTAGTGAGAGGTAATTCAAATGACTGTTCTGATGTGAAGAATCCGTGAGAAATGCCTTGCCTTCATTCATCAAACTGTGAAATGAAGACACCCACTCACGGGACCAACAGAAAACATCAGCCTGCATTAAGAAACCTTTATTTATCCTGTCCCCACGGATAACTGTTTATTTTGTGTCTAGTCGTATCCCTGCTCTCTGCACTGCATGTTCCCTTCAATCAACTGGCCTGCTTCTCAACCTCACACCCCCTAAGGTGTAGCACCGAACGTAGGACTGCTCAGACTACCTTAATATTCGTTTGTAAACATCTTGTTCCTGCCAATAAATGCAATACATAAATAAATAGGCAGGGAAACAAGCAAGCATTGCGAAATACAGTGCAGGTTTTAGCACCGAATCACCGGCTGCTTCCAAAAATCCTAGTATTATTAATAACATCCGTTTTTTATTTAAACTCTGAAAATCCAAATTACTCCCATTTCGAAGGCCTTTAACGCTATCTACTGTTGCCCAAGTTCATTGCACTTAATTTGTGACCTCATAAGGATGAAGAGCTGCAGCAACTTGGGATCCGAACTTGCGAAGTGAGGCGTTCCCAACACAAAGCACCTATGCTTACATATGAGTTTTCCAAACAGCCTTGGTTTTCAGCTTAGTTTGTATCGATGCAGGCCACGTAATTTATGAAGGGAACACTTTTTATGAATTTTCTGTTTGCGTAGTAGATCTTCATACAAGCCACGCCATTGCGGTTATGATACTGAGTGCACGGACTTTGGTCATTTAAACTGCCTATTGTTCTTCATGCTTCTCGATCATAACTTAAAGGCATGGTCTAGTAAAATGTTTTATTGTCCCTACGGGTCGGCCATGTTTTTTTAAGCCTAAGTGGCTCGATTTTAGAAAACTTTCCTATGGACCTCACCCGAGTTTTCGTCCATTGAACGCATGCGAAAACAATCACCAGGGAGCCGCCATTTTCTGATAATCCTATCTTTTCCCCGATCGCCCTGGCTGACCTGCTTTTGCCGCACTAAATCAATTCCCCCGCCCCTGAGCCTGACATTATCAAAACATTCATATTCCCCGCCTCTCCCCGTGACGTTACTGTGCTGCATAGGCAAACGCGCCCAGCCGTCTTCTGTGCGACTCCACACAGAACCCGGAAACCAACACAGATGAACTCACAACACAGCGCGCCACAATTCGGAATATGAAACTGTACTTTAAAATGAAACAGCAACACGGTACTTTTGGTAAAGTACATTTATTTGGCATTAGGGGGGTAATTCATAGAATTCAGCGCACAAGTGGCTCACGCGGCTGGCGCACAGTGTGCGCGTGCACATCCCTGCGCCAGCCGCGTGCGCTAAAATACATTTCCACGCACAGTGTATTCATGGATTCCAGCCACCAAAACCAGCCGTGGCGCACAGTGGCGCAGCGACCCTGCAGCAGCGCCAGTTACGCCCCCAAGAACGCCACTCGCGCAGGGAAAAGCCATCAGTATACCCAATCCAGCGCAAAGGGCTGCGCTAACCCTGTACCAGCACGGCAAGCGGGCTACTTGTATCACTGGGGTGCACGGGAAGTACCTCACGCGACTGGCCCCGTGCGAGCAGGGTACGCGTATTTCTGGGGTGCGCGGGAAGTACCGCACTCGATTTCCGCAGGGTACGCGTATCTCAGGGGTGCGCGGGATGTTCCACACGCGATTTCAGCAGGGTATGTGTATTTCAGGGGTGCGCGTGAATTTCCACACGCGATTGGGCCCGTGCGAGCAGGGCACGCGTATCTCAGGGGTGCGCGGGAAGTGCCACACGCGATTTCAGCAGGGTACGTGTATTTCAGGGGTGCGGGGGAAGTTTCACACGCGACATCAGCAGGGCACGTGTATTTCAGGGGTGCGCGTGAATTTCCACAGGCGATTGGGGGTACGCGTATCTCAGGGGTGCGCGGGAAATTCCACACGCGATTTCATCATGGTACGTGTATTTTGGGGTGCGGGGCAAGTTTCACACGCGACATCAGCAGGGCACGTGTATTTCAGGGGTGCGCGGGAAGTTCCACACGCAATCTCATCAGGGTATGTGTATTTCGTGGTGCGGGGGAAGTTTCACACGCGACATTAGCAGGGTACCTGTATTCCAGGGGTGCGCGGGAAGTTCCACACGCGATTGGGCCCGTGCGAGCAGGGTACGCGCATTTCAGGGGTGCGCGGGAAGTTCCACATGCGATTCCATCAGGGTACGTGTATTACAGGGGTGCGCGAGGAGCGCCACACGTGAATTGCACGTGTGGGTCCTCCCAGGTGTTCCCTCTACACCCTCCACGGCCCCTGCAGGTGGTTCACACCACAGGGGCCTACCCTGCACATGTCCTGCAGGCACACCATCCACCATGGCCATGACCCCAAGCCAACCCACATGTCAACTTGCACTACTGCCCACCAACGCATGTCCCCCTGCACCCCCAGTCACCAGGGGCACCCTCCACCAGGCCCCCACCCATGTCTCCCAGCACCCCCACCCACCCAGTCACCAGGGGCAGCCTCCACCAGGCCCCCACCCATGTTCCCCACCTCCCCACCCCCTAGCACTGTGGGGCACCTGCCAGCAGGCCCCCATCCATGTCCAACTCATGTTCCCCAACACCCCCACCCCCCACCCCCCAGCACTGTGGGGAACCTGCCAGCAGGCCCCCACCCATGTCCAACTCATGTTCCCCACCACCCCCACCCCCCAGCACTGTGGGGCGCCTGCCATCAGGCCCCCACCCATGTCCAACTCATGTTCCCCACCACCCCCACCCCCCAGCACTGTGGGGCACCTGCCAGCAGGCCCACACCCATGTCCAACTCATGTTCCCCACCACCCCCACCCCCCAGCACTGTGGGGCACCTGCCAGCAGGCCCCCACCCATGTCCAACTCATGTTCCCCACCACCTCCACCCCCCAGCACTGTGGGGCACCCACCACCAGGCCCCCACCCATGTCTCCCACCACCCCCACCCCCCAGCCACCAGGGGCACCCACCACCAGGCCCCCACCCATGTCTCCCAGCAGCCCCACCCCCCAGTCACCAGGGGCAGCCTCCACCAGGCCCCCACCCATGTTCCCCACCACCCCCACTCCCCAGCACTGTGGGGCACCTGCCAGCAGGCCCCCATCCATGTCCAACTCATGTTCCCCACCACCCACACCCCCCAGCACTGTGGGGCACCTGCCAGCAGGCCCCCACCCATGTCCAACTCATGTTCCCCACCACCCCCACCCCCCAGCAGTGCAGGGGCACCCACCACCAGGCCCCCACCCATGTCTCCCACCACCCCCACCCCACAGCCACCAGGGGCACCCACCACCAGGCCCCCACCCATGTCTCCCAGCACCCCCACCCCCCCAGGCACCAGGGGCAGCCTCCACCAGGCCCCCATCCATGTTCCCCACCACCCCCACTCCCCAGCACTGTGGGGCACCTGCCAGCAGGCCCCCACCCAAGTCCAACTCATTTTCCCACCACCCCCACCCCCAGCACTGTGGGGCACCTGCCAGCAGGCCCCCACCCATGTCCAACTCATGTTCCCCACCACCCCCAACCCCCAGCACTGTGGGGCACATGCCAGCAGGCCCCCACCCATGTCCAACTCATGTTCCCCAGCACCCCCACCCCCAGCAGTGCAGGGGCACCCACCACCAGGCCCCCACCCATGTCTCCCACACCCACACCCCCCAGCCACCAGGGGCACCCACCACCAGGCCACCACCCATGTCTCCCAGCACCCCCATTCCCCCAGTTACCAGGGGCAGCCTCCACCAGGCCCCCACCCATGTTCCCCACCACCCCCACCCCCAGCACTGTGGGGCACCTGCCAGCAGGCCCCCACCCATGTCCAACTCATGTTCCCCACCACCCCCACCCCCCAGCACTGTGGGACACCTGCCAGCAGGCCCCCACCCATGTCCAACTCTTATTCCCCAGCACCCCCACCCCCCAGCAGTGCAGGGGCACCCACCACCAGGCCCCCACCCATGTCTCCCACCACCCCCACCCCCCAGCCACCAGGGGCACCCACCACCAGGCCCCCACCCATGTCTCCCAGCACCCCCACCCCTCCAGTCACCAGGGGCAGCCTCCACCAGGTCCCCACCCATGTTCCCCACCACCCCCACCCCCCAGCACGGTGGGGCACCTGCCAGCAGGCCTCCACCCATGTCCAACTCATGTTCCCCACCACCCCCACCCCCTAGCACTGTGGGGCACCTGCCAGCAGGCCCCCACCCATGTCCAACTCATGTTCCCCACCACCACCACCCCCCAGCACTGTGGGGCACCTGCCAGCAGGCCCCCACCGATGTCCAACTCATGTTCCTCAGCACCCCCACGCCCCAGCAGTGCAGGGGCACCCACCACCAGGCCCCCACCCATGTCTATCACCCCCCCACGCCCCATCCACCAGGGGCACCGACCAACAGGCCCCCACCCATGTCTCCCAGCACCCCCACCACCCCATCACCAGGGGCAGCCACCACCAAGCCCCCACCCATGTTCCCAGCACTGTGGGGCACCTGCCAGCAGGCCCCCACCCATGTCCAACTCATGTTCCCCACCACCCCCACCCCCCAGCCACCAGGGGCAGCCTCCACCAGGGCCCCACCCATGTCTCCCACCACCCCCACCCCCCAGCACTGTGGGGCACCTGCCAGCAGGCCCCCACCCATGCCCAACTCATGTTCCCCACCACCCCCACCCCCCAGCACTGTGGGGCACCTGCCAGAAGGCCCCCACCCATGTCCAACTCATGTTCCCCACCACCCCCACCCCCCAGCCACCAGGGGCAGCCTCCACCAGGCCCCCATCCATGTCTCCCACCACCCCCACCCACCAGCACTGTGGGGCAGCCTCCACCAGGCCCCCATCCATGTCTCCCACAACCCCCACCCCCCAGCACGGTGGGGCACCTGCCAGCAGGCCCCCACCCATGTCCAACTCATGTTCCCCACCACCCCCACCCCCCAGCCACCAGGGGCAGCCTCCACCAGGCCCCCACCCATGTCTCCCACCACCCCCACCCCACAGCACTGTGGGGCACCCGCCAGCAGGCCCCCACCCATGTCCAACTCATGTTCCCCAGCACCCCCACCCACCAGCACTGTGGGGCACCTGCCAGCAGGCCCCCACCCATGACCAACTCATGTTGCCCACCACCCCAACCCCCCAGCACTGTGGGGCACCTGCCAGCAGGCCCCCACCAATTTCCAACTCATGTTCCCCAGAACCTTCACCCCCCAGCAGTGCAGGGGCACCCACCACCAGGCCCCCACCCATGTCTCCCACCACCCCCACCCACCAGGGGCACCCACCACCAGGCCCCCACCCATGTCTCCCAGCACCGCCACCCCCCCAGTCACCAGGGGCAGCCTCCAGCAAGCCCCCACCCATGTTCCCCACCACCCCCACCCCCCAGCACTGTGGGGCACCTGCCAGCAGGCCCCCACCCATGTCCAACTCATGTTCCCCACCACCCCACCCCCCACCACTGTGGGGCACCTGCCAGCAGGTCCCCACCCATGTCCAACTCATGTTCCCCACCACCCCCACCCCCAGCACTGTGGGGCACCTGCCAGCAGGCCCACACCCATGTCCAACTCATGTTCCCCACCACCCACACCCCCCAGCACTGTGGGGCACCTGCCAGCAGGCCCCCACCCATGTCCAACTCATGTTCCCCACCACCCCCACCCCCCAGCACTGTGGGGCACCTGCCAGCAGGCCCCCACCCATGTCCAACTCATGTTCCCCAGCACCCCCACCCCCCAGCCACCAGGGGCACCCACCACCAGGCCCCCACCCATGTCTCCCAGCACCTCACCCCCCCCAGTCACCAGGGCAGCCTCCACCAGGCCCCCACCCATGTTCCATACCACCCCCACCCCCCAGCACTGTGGGGCACCTGCCAACAGGCCCCCACCCATGTCCAACTCATGTTCCCCACCGCCCCCACCCCCCAGCAGGACCACACCCATGTCCAACTCATGTTCCCCACCACCCCTACCCCCCAGCACTGTGGGGCACCTGCCAGCAGGCCCCCACCCATGTCCAACTCATGTTCCCCAGCACCCCCACCCCCCAGCAGTGCAGGGGCACCCACCGCCAGGCCCCCACCCATGTCTCCCACCACCCCCAGCCACCAGGGGCACCCACCACCAGGCCCCCACCCATGTCTCCCTGCACCCCCACTCCCCCAGTCACCAGGGGCAGCCTCCACCAGGCCCCCACCCATGTTCCCCACCACCCCCGCCCCCCAGCACAGTGGGGCACCTGCCAGCAGGCCCCCACCCATGTCCAACTCATGTTCCCCACCACCCCCACCACCAGCGCAGTGGGGCACCTGCCAGCAGGCCCCCACCCATGTCCAACTCATGTTCCCCAGCACCCCCACCCCCCAGCAGTGCAGGGGCACCCACCACCAGGCCCCCAACCATGTCTCCCACCACCCCCACCCCCCAGCCACCAGGGGCACCCACCACCAGGCCCCCACCCATGTCTCCCAGCACCCCCACCCCCCCAGTCACCAGGGGCAGCCTCCAGCAGGCCCCCACCCATGTTCCCCACCACCCCCACCCCCCAGCACTGTGGGGCACCTGCCAGCAGGCCCCCACCCATGTACAACTCATGTTCCCCACCACCCCACCCCCCAGCACTGTGGGGCACCTGCCAGCAGGTCCCCACCCATGTCTCCCACCACCCCCAGCCACCAGGGGCACCCACCACCAGGCCCCCACCCATGTCTCCCTGCACCCCCACCCCCCCAGTCACCAAGGGCAGCCTCCACCAGGCCCCCACCCATGTTCCCCACCACCCCCACCCCCCAGCACAGTGGGGCACCTGCCAGCAGGCCCCCACCCATGTCCAACTCATGTTCCCCACCACCCCCACCCCCCAGCGCAGTGGGGCACCTGCCAGCAGGCCCCCACCCATGTCCAACTCATGTTCCCCAGCACCCCCACCCCCCAGCAGTGCAGGGGCACCCACCACCAGGCCCCCAACCATGTCGCCCACCACCCCACCCCCCAGCCACCAGGGGCACCCTCCACCAGGCCCCCACCCATGTCTCCCAGCACCCCCACCCCCCCAGTCACCAGGGGCAGCCTCCACCAGGCCCCCACCCATGTTCCCCACCACCCCCACCCCCCAGCACTGTGGGGCACCTGCCAGCAGGCCCCCACCCATGTCCAACTCATGTTCCCCTGCACCCCCACCCCCCAGCAGTGCAGGGGCACCCACCACCAGGCCCCCACCCATGTCTCCCACCAACCCCACCCCCCAGCCACCAGGGGCACCCACCACCAGGCCCCCACCTATGTCTCCCAGAACCCCCACCCCCCAGTCACCAGGGGCAGCCCCCAACAGGCCCCCACCCATGTTCCCCACCACCCCCACCACCACCACCCCCCAACACTGTGGGGCACCTGCCAACAGGCCCCCACCCATGTCCAACTCATGTTCCCCACCACCCCCATCCCTCAGCACTGTGGGGCACCTGCCAGCATGCCCCCACCCATGTCCAACTCATGTTCCCCACCACCCCCACCCCCCAGCACTGTGGGACACCTGCCAGCAGGCCCACACCCATGTCCAACTCATGTTCCCCACCACCCCCGCCCCCCAGCTCTGTGGGGCACCTGCCAGCAGGCCCCCACCCATGTCCAACTCATGTTCCCCACCACCACCACCCCCCAGCACTGTGGGGCACCTGCCAGCAGGCTCCCACCCATGTCCAACTCATGTTCCCCAGCACCCCCACACCCCAGCAGTGCAGGGGCACCCACCACCAGGCTCCCACCCAGGTCTCTCACCACCCCCACCCCCCAGCCACCAGGGGCACCCACCACCAGGCCCCCACCCATGTCTCCCAGCACCCCCACCCCCCCAGTCACCAGGGGCAGCCTCCACCAGGCCCCCACCCATGTTCCCCACCACCCCCACCCCCAGCACTGTTGGGCACCTGCCAGCAGGCCACCACCCATGCCCAACTCATGTTCCCCACCCCCCCCCCCACCCCCCAGCACTGTGGGGCACCTGCCAGCAGGCCCCCACCCATGTCCAACTCATGTTCCCCACCACCCCCACCCCCCAGCAGTGCAGGAGCACCTGCCAGCAGGCCCCCACCCATGTCCAACTCATGTTCCCCAGCACCCCCACCCCCCAGCAGTGCAGGGGCACCCACCACCAGGCCCCCACCCATGTCCAACTCATGTTCCCCACCACCCACACCCCCCAGCACTGTGGGGCACCTGCCAGCAGGCCCCCACCCATGTCCAACTCATGTTCCCCACCACCCCCACCCCCCAGCACTGTGGGGCACCTGCCAGCAGGCCCCCACCCATGTCCAACTCATGTTCCCCAGCACCCCCACCCCCCAGCCACCAGGGGCACCCACCACCAGGCCCCCACCCATGTCTCCCAGCACCTCACCCCCCAGTCACCAGGGCAGCCTCCACCAGGCCCCCACCCATGTTCCATACCACCCCCACCCCCCAGCACTGTGGGGCACCTGCCAGCAGGCCCCCACCCATGTCCAACTCATGTTCCCCACCACCCCCACCCCCCAGCAGGCCCACACCCATGTCCAACTCATGTTCCCCACCACCCCCACCCCCCAGCACTGTGGGGCACCTGCCAGCAGGCCCTCACCCATGTCCAACTCATGTTCCCCACCACCCCCACCCCCCAGCACTGTGGGGCACCTGCCAGCAGGCCCCCACCCATGTCCAACTCATGTTCCCCAGCACCCCCATCCCCCAGCAGTGCAGGGGCACCCACCACCAGGCCCCCACCCATGTCTCCCACCACCCCCAGCCACCAGGGGCACCCACCACCAGGCCCCCACCCATGTCTCCCTGCACCCCCACCCCCCCAGTCACCAGGGGCAGCCTCCACCAGGCCCCCACCCATGTTCCCCACCACCCCCACCCCCCAGCACAGTGGGGCACCTGCCAGCAGGCCCCCACCCATGTCCAACTCATGTTCCCCACCACCCCCACCCCCCAGCGCAGTGGGGCACCTGCCAGCAGGCCCCCACCCATGTCCAACTCATGTTCCCCAGCACCCCCACCCCCCAGCAGTGCAGGGGCACCCACCACCAGGCCCCAACCATGTCTCCCACCACCCCCACCCCCCAGCCACCAGGGGCACCCTCCACCAGGCCCCCACCCATGTCTCCCAGCACCCCCACCCCCCAGTCACCAGGGGCAGCCTCCACCAGGCCCCCACCCATGTTCCCCACCACCCCCACCCCCCAACACTGTGGGGCACCTGCCAACAGGCCCCCACCCATGTCCAACTCATGTTCCCCACCACCCCCACCCCCCAGCACTGTGGGACACCTGCCAGCAGGCCCACACCCATGTCCAACTCATGTTCCCCACCACCCCCGCCCCCCAGCTCTGTGGGGCACCTGCCAGCAGGCCCCCACCCATGTCCAACTCATGTTCCCCACCACCCCCACCCCCCAGCACTGTGGGGCACCTGCCAGCAGGCTCCCACCCATGTCCAACTCATGTTCCCCAGCACCACCACACCCCAGCAGTGCAGGGGCACCCACCACCAGGCTCCCACCCATGTCTCTCACCACCCCCACCCCCCAGCCACCAGGGGCACCCACCACCAGGCCCCCACCCATGTCTCCCAGCACCCCCACCCCCCCCAGTCACCAGGGGCAGCCTCCACCAGGCCCCCACCCATGTTCCCCACCACCCCCACCCCCCAGCACTGTTGGGCACCTGCCAGCAGGCCCCCACCCATGTCCAACTCATGTTCCCCACCACCCCCACCCCCCAGCACTGTGAGGCACCTGCCAGCAGGCCCCCACCCATGTCCAACTCATGTTCCCCACCACCCCACCCCCCACCTCTGTGGGGCACCTGCCAGCAGGTCCCCACCCATGTCCAACTCATGTTCCCCACCACCCCCACCCCCAGCACTATGGGGCACCTGCCAGCAGGCCCACACCCATGTCCAACTCATGTTCCCCACCACCCCCACCCCCCAGCACTGTGGGGCACCTGCCAGCAGGCCCCCACCCATGTCCAACTCATGTTCCCCAGCACCCCCACCCCCCAGCCACCAGGGGCACCCACCACCAGGCCCCCACCCATGTCTCCCAGCACCTCACCCCCCCAGTCACCAGGGCAGCCTCCACCAGGCCCCCACCCATGTTCCATACCACCCCCACCCCCCAGCACTGTGGGGCACCTGCCAGCAGGCCCCCACCCATGTCCAACTCATGTTCCCCACCGCCCCCACCCCCCAGCAGGCCCACACCCATGTCCAACTCATGTTCCCCACCACCCCTACCCCCCAGCACTGTGGGGCACCTGCCAGCAGGCCCCCACCCATGTCCAACTCATGTTCCCCAGCACCCCCACCCCCCAGCAGTGCAGGGGCACCCACTACCAGGCCCCCACCCATGTCTCCCACCACCCCCAGCCACCAGGGGCACCCACCACCAGGCCCCCACCCATGTCTCCCTGCACCCCCACCCCCCAGTCACCAGGGGCAGCCTCCACCAGGCCCCCACCCATGTTCCCCACCACCCCCGCCCCCCAGCACAGTGGGGCACCTGCCAGCAGGCCCCCACCCATGTCCAACTCATGTTCCCCACCACCCCCACCCCCCAGCGCAGTGGGACACCTGCCAGCAGGCCCCCACCCATGTCCAACTCATGTTCCCCAGCACCCCCACCCCCCAGCAGTGCAGGGGCACCCACCACCAGGCCCCCAACCATGTCTCCCACCACCCCCACCCCCCAGCCACCAGGGGCACCCACCACCAGGCCCCCACCCATGTCTCAAAGCACCCCCACCCCCCCAGTCACCAGGGGCAGCCTCCAGCAGGCCCCCACCCATGTTCCCTACCACCCCCACCCCCCAGCACTGTGGGGCACCTGCCAGCAGGCCCCCACCCATGTCCAACTCATGTTCCCCACCACCCCACCCCCCAGCACTGTGGGGCACCTGCCAGCAGGTCCCCACCCATGTCCAACTCATGTTCCCCACCACCCCCACCCCCCAGCAATGTGGGGCACCTGCCAGCAGGCCCCCACCCATGTCTCCCACCACCCCCAGCCACCAGGGGCACCCACCACCAGGCCCCCACCCATGTCTCCCTGCACCTCCACCCCCCCAGTCACCAGGGGCAGCCTCCACTAGGCCCCCACCCATGTTCCCCACCACCCCCACCCCCCAGCACAGTGGGGCACCTGCCAGCAGGCCCCCACCCATGTCCAACTCATGTTCCCCACCACCCCCACCCCCCAGCGCAGTGGGGCACCTGCCAGCAGGCCCCCACCCATGTCCAACTCATGTTCCCCAGCACCCCCACCCCCCAGCAGTGCAGGGGCACCCACCACCAGGCCCCCAACCATGTCTCCCACCACCCCCACCCCCCAGCCACCAGGGGCACCCTCCACCAGGCCCCCACCCATGTCTCCCAGCACCCCCACCCCCCCAGTCACCAGGGGCAGCCTCCACCAGGCCCCCACCCATGTTCCCCACCACCCCCACCCCCCAGCACTGTGGGGCACCTGCCAGCAGGCCCCCACCCATGTCCAACTCATGTTCCCCTGCACCCCCACCCCCCAGCAGTGCAGGGGCACCCACCACCAGGCCCCCACCCATGTCTCCCACCACCCCCACCCCCCAGCCACCAGGGGCACCCACCACCAGGCCCCCACCTATGTCTCCCAGCACCCCCACCCCCCAGTCACCAGGGGCAGCCCCCAACAGGCCCCCACCCATGTTCCCCACCACCCCCACCACCCCCACCCCCCAACACTGTGGGGAACCTGCCAACAGGCCCCCACCCATGTCCAACTCATGTTCCCCACCACCCCCATCCCTCAGCACTGTGGGGCACCTGCCAGCATGCCCCCACCCATGTCCAACTCATGTTCCCCACCACCCCCACCCCCCAGCACTGTGGGACACCTGCCAGCAGGCCCACACCCATGTCCAACTCATGTTCCCCACCACCCCCGCCCCCCAGCTCTGTGGGGCACCTGCCAGCAGGCCCCCACCCATGTCCAACTCATGTTCCCCACCACCCCCACCCCCCAGCACTGTGGGGCACCTGCCAGCAGGCTCCCACCCATGTCCAACTCATGTTCCCCAGCACCCCCACACCCCAGCAGTGCAGGGGCACCCACCACCAGGCTCCCACCCATGTCTCTCACCACCCCCACCCCCCAGCCACCAGGGGCACCCACCACCAGGCCCCCACCCATGTCTCCCAGCACCCCCACCCCCCCCCAGTCACCAGGGGCAGCCTCCACCAGGCCCCCACCCATTTTCCCCACCACCCCCACCCCCCAGCACTGTTGGGCATCTGCCAGCAGGCCCCCACCCATGTCCAACTCATGTTCCCCACCACCCCCACCCCCCAGCAGTGCAGGGGCACCCACCACCAGGCCCCCACCCATGTCCAACTCATGTTCCCCACCACCCACACCCCCCAGCACTGTGGGGCACCTGCCAGCAGGCCCCCACCCATGTCCAACTCATGTTCCCCACCACCCCCACCCCCCAGCACTGTGGGGCACCTGCCAGCAGGCCCCCACCCATGTCCAACTCATGTTCCCCAGCACCCCCACCCCCCAGCCACCAGGGGCACCCACCACCAGGCCCCCACCCATTTCTCCCAGCACCTCACCCCCCAGTCACCAGGGCAGCCTCCACCAGGCCCCCACCCATGTCCAACTCATGTTCCCCACCACCCCCACCCCCCAGCACTGTGGGGCACCTGCCAGCAGGCTCCCACCCATGTCCAACTCATGTTCCCCAGCACCCCCACACCCCAGCAGTGCAGGGGCACCCACCACCAGGCTCCCACCCATGTCTCTCACCACCCCCACCCCCCAGCCACCAGGGGCACCCACCACCAGGCCCCCACCCATGTCTCCCAGCACCCCCACCCCCCCAGTCACCAGGGGCAGCCTCCACCAGGCCCCCACCCTTTTTCCCCACCACCCCCACCCCCCAGCACTGTTGGGCACCTGCCAGCAGGCCCCCACCCATGTCCAACTCATGTTCCCCACCACCCCCACCCCCCAGCAGTGCAGGAGCACCTGCCAGCAGGCCCCCACCCATGTCCAACTCATGTTCCCCAGCACCCCCACCCCCCAGCAGTGCAGGGGCACCCACCACCAGGCCCCCACCCATGTCCAACTCATGTTCCCCACCACCCACACCCCCCAGCACTGTGGGGCACCTGCCAGCAGGCCCCCACCCATGTCCAACTCATGTTCCCCACCACCCCCACCCCCCAGCACTGTGGGGCACCTGCCAGCAGGCCCCCACCCATGTCCAACTCATGTTCCCCACCACCCCCACCCCCCAGCAGGCCCACACCCATGTCCAACTCATGTTCCCCACCACCCCCACCCCCCAGCACTGTGGGGCACCTGCCAGCAGGCCCTCACCCATGTCCAACTCATGTTCCCCACCACCCCCACCCCCAGCACTGTGGGGCACCTGCCAGCAGGCCCCCACCCATGTCCAACTCATGTTCCCCAGCACCCCCACCCCCCAGCAGTGCAGGGGCACCCACCACCAGGCCCCCACCCATGTCTCCCACCACCCCCAGCCACCAGGGGCACCCACCACCAGGCCCCCACCCATGTCTCCCTGCACCCCCACCCCCCCAGTCACCAGGGGCAGCCTCCACTAGGCCCCCACCCATGTTCCCCACCACCCCCACCCCCCAGCACAGTGGGGCACCTGCCAGCAGGCCCCCACCCATGTCCAACTCATGTTCCCCACCACCCCCACCCTCCAGCGCAGTGGGGCACCTGCCAGCAGGCCCCCACCCATGTCCAACTCATGTTCCCCAGCACCCCCACCCCCCAGCAGTGCAGGGGCACCCACCACCAGGCCCCAACCATGTCTCCCACCACCCCCACCCCCCAGCCACCAGGGGCACCCTCCACCAGGCCCCCACCCATGTCTCCCAGCACCCCCACCCCCCCAGTCACCAGGGGCAGCCTCCACCAGGCCCCCACCCATGTTCCCCACCACCCCCACCCCCCAGCACTGTGGGGCACCTGCCAGCAGGCCCCCACCCATGTCCAACTCATGTTCCCCTGCACCCCCACCCCCCAGCAGTGCAGGGGCACCCACCACCAGGCCCCCACCCATGTCTCCCACCACCCCCACCCCCCAGCCACCAGGGGCACCCACCACCAGGCCCCCACCTATGTCTCCCAGCACCCCCACCCCCCAGTCACCAGGGGCAGCCCCCAACAGGCCCCCACCCATGTTCCCCACCACCCCCACCACCCCCACCCCCCAACACTGTGGGGCACCTGCCAACAGGCCCCCACCCATGTCCAACTCATGTTCCCCACCACCCCCACCCCCCAGCACTGTGGGACACCTGCCAGCAGGCCCACACCCATGTCCAACTCATGTTCCCCACCACCCCCGCCCCCAAGCTCTGTGGGGCACCTGCCAGCAGGCCCCCACCCATGTCCAACTCATGTTCCCCACCACCCCCACCCCCCAGCACTGTGGGGCACCTGCCAGCAGGCTCCCACCCATGTCCAACTCATGTTCCCCAGCACCCCCACACCCCAGCAGTGCAGGGGCACCCACCACCAGGCTCCCACCCATGTCTCTCACCACCCCCACCCCCCAGCCACCAGGGGCACCCACCACCAGGCCCCCACCCATGTCTCCCAGCACCCCCACCCCCCCAGTCACCAGGGGCAGCCTCCACCAGGCCCCCACCCATGTTCCCCACCACCCCCACCCCCCAGCACTGTTGGGCACCTGCCAGCAGGCCCCCACCCATGTCCAACTCATGTTCCCCACCACCCCCACCCCCCAGCACTGTGGGGCACCTGCCAGCAGGCCCCCACCCATGTCCAACTCATATTCCCCACCACCCCCACCCCCAGCAGTGCAGGAGCACCCACCACCAGGCCCCCACCCATGTCTCCCAGCACCCCCACCCCCCAGTCACCAGGGGCAGCCTCCACCAGGCCCCCACCCATGTTCCCCACCACCCCCACCCCCCAACACTGTGGGGCACCTGCCAGCAGGCCCCCACCCATGTCCAACTCATGTTCCCCACCACCCCCACCCCCCAGCACTGTGGGGCACCTACCAGCAGGCCCCCACTCATGTCCAACTCATGTTCCCCACCCCCCCACCCCCCAGCACTGTGGGGCACCTGCCAGCAGGCCCACACCCATGTCCAACTCATGTTCCCCACCACCCCCACCCCCCAGCACTGTGGGGCACCTGCCAGCAGGCCCCCACCCATGTCCAACTCATGTTCCCCACCACCCCCAACCCCCAGCACTGTGGGGCACCTGCCAGCAGGCCCACACCCATGTCCAACTCATGTTCCCCACCACCCCCACCCCCCCAGCACTGTGGGACACCTGCCAGCAGGCCCCCATCCATGTCCAACTCATGTTCCCCACCACCACCACACCCAGCACTGTGGGGCACCTGCCAGCAGGCCCCCACCCATGTCCAACTCATGTTCCCCAGCACCCCCACCCCCCAGCAGTGCAGGGGCACCCACCACCAGGCCCCCACCCATGTCTCCCACCACCCCCACCCCCCAGCCACCAGGGACACCCACCACCAGGCCCCCACCCATGTCTCCCAGCACCCCCACACCCCCCCCAGTCACCAGGGGCAGCCTCCACCAGGCCCCCACCCATGTTCCCCACAACCCCCACCCCCCAGCACTGTGGGGCACCTGCCAGCAGGCCCCCACCCATGTCCAACTCATGTTCCCCACCACCCCCACCCCCCAGCACTGTGGAGCACCTGCCAGCAGGCCCCCACCCATGTGCAACTCATGTTCCCGAGCCAACATGTCATCACAATCTAGATCCCTGGTCCCTATGGTCAGCCTCCACCCGAGTATGGCATCCACCCACTCATAATTTGCAATTACATCACAGAACACCAATTGCAAGTTCCGAAACAAACACATCTCCCTCACATACACCCAATGGGTGTCAGTGAATCTCAAAACACATATCATGAAATGCATGAAACCAATGAGATACCACACATTGAAGTTCACCAAAAAAAATATGTATCAAAGGAAACATAAATAGAATAAAAAATGAAGAAACAGAAATGTGAATATACAAAAATTAAAAGAAGCATCTCCGTGAAAAAAAGCAAAACCAAAAATAAAATTCCAAAGTTATGTTGTCCAAAGTCAATGTCCACAAAACAAAATCCAATGGGAAATAAAAAATAAAGCCATTGCTCCATGGTTAAAAAGTGAAAAAAAATACAATCCAACACTGAACTATGTACATGGGAACAAGCCAGGGTCCATTATCCCAACAAAAGAAAGGAAACCTATCTAACTACACTAACTAATAAAATAAACTATATACAAAAATGTGGCCAATGTCCGAAAGGTCCAAATAAAATCAAAACAAAAATGAAACCTAACACTACCTACATAACTATGTACAAGGGCAGCAGGCTAGTTTCACGGCTCACTTGTGGATGTCCCGGGCCAGGGCATCATCGAACTCCTCCTCAATGTCCCGGAGGCGGTCCTCCTCCATGTCCCCGAAGGTCCGCAGGGCCGTCGACGTCTCCACCTCCAAAATCCTGCGGATTGCCTCCAGGCACTCGGCCCGCCTCAGGGCCCTCCGCATGGAGTTCTCCGCCCTGACCATTGTGAGCCGTGCCTCTTCCGCCCGCTGCCGCTCCGCATCTATGGCGTGGCCCAACCGCTGCCACACGGAAGACACTCTCTGTCCTGGGTCCTCCTGCCTTCCGGCCGATGCCTGCCCCTCCGATGTTGAAGGCCCCGAGCCTTCATGGCTCCCACCACGTTGCTGCTGCTGCTGTGCCTCTGCCCGTGCACTGCCTCCTGCTGCCTGCACATCCTCCGCCGGCTGGGGTGCAGTCGTAGATGTGGCCACCCCTGCTGTACGTCCGACTCCCGACTGTGGCAGGGATGCCTCCTCCACCAGTTTGGCCGCATCCTCAGAGGCAGCTCCACAGGGCACCCAGGTGACTGATGGGTGGGAAGATGGCACGGAGGATGACTGGCGCGTAGGGGGTCCAGTTGAGGAGGGGGTCGTAGCAAGCCCCATCAGACGGAGGAATCCGGCCTGGGTGACCTGTCCCAGCAGGCTGACGTGGTCAACGAGCCATTCGAGATGACGTGCAGTCTCTTCATGAAAAGACTGCAGGTCACCTCGCATGGCCCGTTGACGCAACGCCACACCAGCCAGGACAGGCTCAACCCGGACCTGGATAGCCACGTCCGCGGGCAGAGGAAGGCCAGTTGACCTGAGCTCATCCCCTGCCTGAAAACGGGTCTGGACGTAGGCATCCCTGCTGGTGCAAGATGATGCAGGGACAGGATCAGGGACAGGATTGCACACAGGCACCTCTGCGGCAGCCTGTGCTGCCTCCTGTCCCTGGTCCTGCACTGCAGCACTAGCACCAGTGGGATCCCCACCTCCAGACCCTGTCTCTGGTGCTTGCACAGCCTCCTCCTCCACCAAACCCCCCACCAACCTGGATGACTCCGTGCCATCTTCCCCTGTTGGGCCCTGTGGGGTCCCAGCTGCCCCTTCTGCTGCCGAGGAGTCCAACTCTAACCTCCGCCTCTTGGACCTCCCCCCGGCAGCTGCGGCCTGGGTCACGGCACCGGACTCCTCACTCCCCGACGAGATCACAACATGGGAGGGGAGCCGGGCCTTGCGTCTCCGGCTGGCGGTGGGATCCCCACCGCTGTGCTCCAGATGACACTCGACTATTAGTTAGGACGGGAGAGAAAAAGATAGGCAGGTTACGAATTCAACACAGTTCGATCCTATCGGATAAAATGCAAGGCAGGAAGGCAAGAATCACAATAGATCGTAAAGTTCAGAGGCCAGGCCCACTCGGAGAGATGCAAGGCGCAATGTCCCAAAAAGTCTCTAGTGGAGATGCATTCAAGTCTGTATTGCAAATTGTTATCGGTAGATTGAACCAGTTCAGAACAACGAATGAGAAAAGCTTGGAGGCGACCCAACGGAATGGAGAGGATTAAGACACCTCACTCGAACCGATCGAAAGGGAAGCCAGGCGGACACGGTACCTTGTTGGGGAGGGCAGCTCCGGTAGGGGCAGTTGTTCCTGGTGGTGGATGCACGTTGGGTCTTTGCCAAGAGTAGAGATGATCTCGTCGTCGAAGAAAAGTGAAGTCCGGTGCACCACCAGGGAAGAGACCAGCCGCGGAGTGCTCCGTCACAAGGCACCACCTTTTGGTTGCGGTACAGGGGTAGTGGCTATCCGGTTGCCGAGGTGCTCTGCACGGGCAATTCGACCACTGCGTCCTGAGGCGAATAAAAAACAAAGGGGACTGGTAGTTCCCACCAGCCAGGGGAAGAGACTCTCCGGCAGGGAGATCTCCTCTGTCGTCGGGAAGTGGTGAGTCGGTTCCGCAGGGCTCCACCGCAGGTGTCGTCGTGCAGGTCGGCTCAGCGTTACCCTCGTCGGATTCTTAGGTCCTGTGGCGACTTCTGAAGATCGAGTCCAAAAAGCCCTGCTTTTATGCAGAAAACCCCCATTCATTCAGCCTAGCTGTCAATCAACACATGCTAAGTGTTGAGTGGGGAGGCTCACCGCTTGGGCCAATCACTCTAGAGTGCGACCAGAGTTGGCAAGGCAACTCGGTCCAGGGTGCCTAAACCCCCTCCCACACCCCTGTGGTAACCCAGACAGAATGGCACCACTTTGGAGGGCCTCTGTACAGAGCCCGCCAAAAGTGGAACAAAGGGCTCGACCTTTGGTTTAGGGGTCACAGAGACGAACACAGACGCCATTTTACAAACCGAGATCTGGCAGAAAATACCATCCGATAAACTTATTTAAGATAAGTAGACCGGTGGTACGTTAGAGATTAACGAGAAAAAGTATCAATCTCCAACAAAGGGACGAATCCCATAGGGTTATGTTCGGGGTCGAACATAACAAGTAGTTTCCACTGCCACCCGCCAAAACTCGACGAGGCGGGACAGGACAGTGCCCCCTCGAATAACAGATCCAGGAGTAATCGAATTACCCCCACTAGTACGTCCACAATAAGATGGTTTGTACTAGTTCTGTTAGTAAATTTAGGTCTAGTAAACCAATGGTGACTTTACATGCCCAGGGAGACGGTAGTCAGTCCCCGGGTATGGAGTCTATGGTGGGGGTCCGCTAGGACGCCCCAGTGCTACGGCACGTAGGGTGCGGTGTAACACACATAGAAAATCATATAAGACCCTATGGAGTAAAAGACCCCATAGCACATCGAACACATTGACATTCAAAGGAATTACAGACATACATGTCCAAGAGTGGGAGAAAAAGAGTCTCACTCTTGGCAGGATGGAAAAAAACAAACTCCAGAAATCCAGCAAAGCTGCTGGGGGACTCACTAGGTTAGGAAATTCAGCCTAAACAGAGAATTCATTCTCCCTAACACTCGCCCCCCCCGCCAGACTAAGGGACAGGAGGATTTAATACACTGCTGGATGAATCTCATACCTCTAGTCGATGATATACATCCTAGACAGACCATCAGCATTTTGGTGGTGACACCCTGACTTGTGCTCAATGGTGAAATCAAACCTTTGCAGGCAGATCAACCATCTCAATAGTTTTGGGTTTTCCCCTTTCATTTGCATTAACCATCTCAAGGGTTGGTGGTCAGTCTGAATGACAAAAGTAGAACCATACAAGTACGGCCTAAACTTCTTCAGAGCCCACACGATAGCAAAGCACTCTCTTTCGATTGTTGCCCACCTTGTTTCAGGATCCTTCAGCTTGCGGCTGATGAAGCAAACAGGGTGCTCCCTACCTTTCCCATCCAGTTGACTGAGTACGGCACCTATTCCTACATTTGAAGCATCTGTCTGCACAATGAAGTGTTGGCGGTAATCAGGAGCTCTGAGTACTGGGGCTTGGCAAAGAGCCTTTTTCAGGTTTTCAAAAGCCTGATTGCACTCCTCGTTCCATCTAACCTTTTTAGGAAATTTGGGCGAGGAGATGACATTCAGTGGAGAAGCTATGGTCCCATAGTTCTCTATGAAATTCCTGTAATACCCAGTGAGGCCTAGGAAGGCTCTCACTTGGGTTTGAGTAGTAGGTGTTGTCCAATTTTGCACAGCTTCAATCTTACTGAGCAAAGGCCTTATTTCTCCACCACCTACCTCATGTCCAAGATAGACTACCTTACTCTGTCCAATTTGGCATTTACTCGCCTTTATGGTCAGATTGGCTCGTCCAAGAGCCTGCAAAACATCTCTCAGGTGGGTTACATGTTCTTCCCAGGAATTGCTGAACACTGCGATGTCATCCAAGTATGCCATGGAGAATTCCTCCATCCCATTCAGAACCTGGTTTACCATCCGTTGAAATGTGGCAGGTGCATTCTTCAATCCGAAAGGCATTACCTTAAACTGGTATAAGCCAACGGGGGTAGAAAATGCAGTTTTCTCCTTGGCATGGTCTGTCAGGGCTATTTGCCAATAGCCTGACGTAAAGTCAAATGTGCTGAGGAACTTGGCGGCGCCAAGTTTATCCACCAACTCATCTGTTGTTGGCAAAGGGTGGGCATCAGTCTTGGTGACTGCATTAAGAGCTCTATAATCCACGCAGAATCTAAGTTCTTTAGATCCGGCCTTTGGTACTAACACAACTGGGCTAGACCATGGACTAGTAGAGGGCTCTATTACCCCGAGATCAAGCATCTTGCTGACCTCACCTTTGATTTCGGTTTGCACGTTTTCTGACATTCGGTATCCTCTGCTTTTGACCGGCAGACAGTCACCAGTGAGTATGTCGTGCTGGCCCCAAGGGGTCAAGCCTGTTGAAAGCGAAAACAGAGAGGCAAACTGATTCAACATAGATTTGCACTCTTCTTGTTGTTCGGGTGTCAGATTGGAGGAGAGATTTACTCCTTCAATTTTTTCATCTAAAGGTAAGTCTCTGAGGAGATCCGGAAGAGCTTCACTCTCTTCTTCTTCCTAGGATGATGCTAGAAGCAACGCTCCTACATCAGGTCGTGAGACATACGCTTTAAGTCGGTTGGTGTGGAAGACTGTCGGAGCCTCCTTGGGATTGCCCAAGTCCACCAGATAGTTGACCTCTCCGAGTTTACCCACAACTCTGAAGGGTCCCATCCACTTATCTTGCAAGGCCCTCTGCCTTGTTGGGATCATAACGAGAACGAGCTGGTCTTGAGCGAACTGAACCATGTTAGCCTTTTGATCGTGCCAGTGCTTGACCAATGCTTGTCCAGCTTTCAAGTTATCGCTTGCTTCCGTCATCATGTGCGACATTCTCCTCCGGAGACCTATCACGTAGTCAGTCACTCTGACTGGCTTGGGGGAAGGAGCACTCTCCAACCCCTCCTTAATCAGGGCCAATGGACCTCTGACAGGATGACCATAGAGAAGCTCGAAGGGAGAGTAACCTACTCCCTCCTGAGGGACTTCTCTATAAGCAAAGAGAAGGCATGGCAGTAGAAGGTCCCACTTATGCTTAAGGGGTTCTCCTAAAGCACCTATCATGCTCTTCATGTTTCGGTTGAACCGTTCTACCAACCCATTGGTTTGTGGGTGGTAAGCTGTTGAGAACTTGTAAGTAACTCCACAGGTTTTCCACATGGCTTTCATGTAGTAGGACATAAAGTTTGACCCCCTGTCAGAGATTACTTCCTTAGGAAACCCAACCCTAGTAAAAATACCAAGGAGGGCCTTAGCCACAGCCGGAGCTGTAACAGTCCTCATAGGAATTGCATCAGGATACCTAGTAGCATGGTCTACTACAACAAGTATAAACCTGTTGCCTGGGGAGGTTGGAGGATCAAGGGGACCAACAATGTCAATCCCTACTCTCTAAAATGGGACTCCCACAACTGGGAGAGGCACTTAAGGTGCCACATTCTTGGAGCCAACCTTACCAGAGGTCTGGCAGGTGTGGCAGCTCCTGCAGTGTTTTTCCACTTCGGCCCCCATCTTCGGCCAATAGAAGTAGAGAGAGAGCCCTTCCTTAGTCTTCTTGAAACTCAAGTGACCAGCCAAAGGAATCTCGTGGGCTAACTGCAAGAACGGTGGTCTGTTCTCTTGGGGTACTACAAGTCGTTTGTAGTCTGCAGGTGCAGACTCGGTCGGTTCACTGGAGAAGAGGCCATCTTCCCAGTGCAACCTGTATTTCCCAGGCTCTTGCCCTTCAGCCTGAGCTTCTGCCTGGTGGCGAAGACCTTCCAGAGTTGGACATTCCCTCTGTCCCTTACTGAAGTCTGCCCTGCTGGGTCCACCCTCTGCCAGTAAAGACTGCAGCTCAAGATGGTCAACAGGATCCAGATCTCCAATGAGTTCCTGGCCTTCCATTAGCTCTTCCTCAGAGTCTAATTCTACCACACAGG
Source organism: Ambystoma mexicanum (assembly GCF_040938575.1). Taxonomy (NCBI): domain Eukaryota; kingdom Metazoa; phylum Chordata; class Amphibia; order Caudata; family Ambystomatidae; genus Ambystoma; species Ambystoma mexicanum. The sequence continues at coordinate 208,521,213 of NC_090923.1, read as the reverse complement.
GTTGTACCTCCCTCTCAGCCTCGGCTGGAGGTGGGGTTACGGGTGTAACTTTGGACAACCGCAGGGAAGTCTGTGTTGGCTGCACTGGAATGCTGGCTGCTGGTTTCAGGATAGAAGTCTTAGGTGGCCCTTTCGCTTCTGATTTCTTGGAGACAGCGGCCAACAATTCCAGTGGCACAGGAGTGATTTCTTTCTTCATCATCTCCTGGAGAGTACCGCGCATGGTCCTCTCTCTTGCGGGTCTGGTTAGCTCCTGTAACCGTTTACTAGGAGGTCTGGGAGTATGCGATACAACTCAGAGAGTTTTCAAATCATTACCCAACAGTACGCGTCCTGGTACCTCACTCTGTATGCTGACAGGTATCTTCACAGTTATGTCGTTACACTGGATGAGAACTGGTAATTGGGGAAGCATCTGCACAGGCCCTCCAGCTAACTTGGTGAGGCATTTTGGGTGCCTTAGCAACATCCTCAGCCTGAAAAAACGATTTATCCACAACAGTTATGCTGGCCCCAGTGTCCCTAATGGCAGGAGTCTCCTGACCATTCACCAGGACACTGTCCTTATAATACTCTTTAGTATTATCGGAGATAGAATTATAGACATCTAAATTCTGTTGTTCCCACAACCCCAGAGATACTAAAAAAACGCTGGCTGAGACCCCAATGGGTTCGTCAGCTAGCAGTAGAAAGTTTCCACTTGCCATTTGGACTTCCTCCTCTGGAGCGAAGGCTAAGGAGACAAGCTGGACCCCTGAAGGTTTACCCTTACATCTGGGATCTCCTTTCACGTGGTCAGTCGAGCCACAAACAAAGCATTTACCGAATGCTTTCTGGAATGGTGGCTTGTTCTGACCTCCTTCCGGTTTGGCACCAGAAGACACACTGTTCTGCTGTGGTTTTCCTTGTGGCTTACCCTTTTTTTTTGTTTGGGGCCCTCTTTGGAATTTGAGTTATTAGAATTCTCTTTTGAGTCTTTTTTAGGCTGTTTTCCCTCATCCTTTTTCTGAGTTGCCCGAGAATCCTTATGAGTAGCCCTGTTGGCAACCCATAAGCCAGCAGCCTTAGCCAGCTTCCGGGAATCCAATTCCTTCGAATCAGCCAAGTGCTGTCTGAGCTCAGGAGAACAGGCATCATAAATAGACTCCAACATAAAAAGATTCCACATACCCTCATAAGTGTTCACTTTGTAACCCTTAATCCATCCATCTAAGTTTTTCAACCCTTCACTCACCCAGGTAGCCCAAGGGGTACCATCATGCTTTTTGAGGTTTCTAAACCTCTTAAGATACTGGGAAGGGGTCTTCCCGAATCTAGCTATCAAAGCTAGTTTCACACTTTCGTAATCCGTTTTATCCACCTCCCCCAACTCCATTACCACATCAGTCGCAACAGGAGGGAGCCTAGAGAACAACCAGGGAAGTAAATCATTCCCGGTGATGTCCTGGAGCCCATGATTGTACTCAAACAGTTTCAACCAATCCAACACATCCAATCTCGGTTCATACATACCTACTAATTCCTTCGGCATCCGGGGTCTTTTGGGACTGGAGCTCCTAGAGGAACCAGAGGAGAGAGAAGCATTTTCTATAGATAACTTTTTCATCTCTAACTCGTGATTAAGTTATATTTCCCTGAGTCTTAACTCAGCTTGCTTCTGCTCAGCCTGGGCATTCATCCGTCTGAACTCGAGCTCTTGGTTTCATTCAGATTGAGCCAAGAACCGTTTGTATTCTAATTCGAGCTTCATTTTTTCAAGTTCAAAATAAGCAGGGTTACTTGTGGGACCTGGTATGGGCCCCATAGGCACAGCTGGTAAGGCAGGTAGAGGAGCAGGGGAGACAGTTTCGTTAGCCTCTCCGTCCTCGTCAGCTTCTTCATCGCTATCATCAGAATTCCGATTTAGATCAACACCATCACTGTTATCTACATTTGCTGGAGCAATTGGTTCCTCTGAACCAGCACCCAGACTTTGGTTTGCCAGCAATCTCTCTATTAATTCTAACTTCTTGCCTCTTTCAGAAAGATTCTCTTGCCTTCAGAGAGCTCGCAAACTCTCAGTATTTTCACCTGACAAGGTTTCTTGACTGTAAATTTCCATCGTAGACATGTTTTTGAAAGTTGCTTTTTAGTGCTAGATTTTGTAGTTAGTTATCCTAAAGTGTCGAAAAGCACTCTAAACTGTATACTCTATACAAATCCCACCTCTGTACACCAGTGTTAGGCGGAAACCTGTGCAGTTCCCTCTGGGACCACTGCAAAAGATTTAGGACTACAGGTGTTTGGCAGTAAACCCACTTGGTAGCAGTCTGCACCACACAGATTCACTGTTGGTAGCTGTGGCTGAGCAGTCAGACCTCTCTGAAGAAGAGTTAAGCAGTATGTGGAGTATACAAGATAGGGCAATTCTTCACAGTAAGACTAGCAAACACGCAACGAGGCTCAGTGTAAAGATATTAAGGTATTTACTTATAACGAAGCATCTACCAAAAACACTATGGCACTATCACGGCAAACAAATCAAACACAGTTACTCTACAAAGAAGAAACGACCAATCCCCCTAGCAATATTTCGACAAGTCTAGGTTCTACCGGCACCACTTATTTACAGACAGAGGTGTATGCCTCAAACTAGATGGCATTCTAATATTAGTTAGGACGGGAGAGAAAAATAAGCGTGTTAAGAATTCAACACAGTTCAATACTTCACGGGAAAAAAAATGCAGGGCAAGAAGGCAAGACCCACAATAGATCATAAAGTTCAGAGGCCAGGCCCGCTCGGAGAGAGGCAAGGCGATATGTCCCAAAAGTCTCTAGTGGAGATGCGTTCGAGTCTTTGTAGCAAATTGTTATCGGCAGATTGAACCAGTTCAGAACAATACGTGAGAAAGCTTGGAGGCGACCCAACGGAAAGGAGAGGATTAAGACACCTCACTCGAACCGATCGAAAGGGAAGACAGGCGGACACGGTACCTTGTTTGTGGAGAGACAGCTCCGGCGGGGGCAGTTGTTCCTGGTGGTGGATGCACGTCGGGTCTTTGCCAAGAGTAGAGATGATCTCGTCGTCGAAGAAAAGTGAAGTCCGGTGCACCACCAGGGAAGAGACCAGCCGCGGAGTGCTCCGTCACAAGGCACCACGTTTTGATCGCGGTACAGGGGTAGTGGCTATCCTGTTGCCGAGGTGCTCTGCACGGGCAATTCGACCACTGCGTCCTGAGGCGAATAAAAAGCAAAGGGGACTGGTTGTTCCCACCAGCCAGGGGAAGAGACTCTCCGGCAGGGAGATCTCCTCTGTTGTCGGGAAGTGGTGAGTCGGTTCCGCAGGGCTCCACCGGAGATGTCATCGTGCAGGTCGGCTCAGCGTTACCCTCGTCGGATTCTTAGGTCCTGTGGCCACTTCTGAAGATCCAGTCCCAAAAGCCCTGCGTTTATGCAGAAAACCCCCATTCATTCAGCCTAGCTGTCAATCAACACATGCTAAGTGGTGAGCGGGGAGGCTCACCACTTGGGCCAATCACTCTAGAGTGCGACCGGAGTTGGCAAGGCAACTCGGTCCAGGGTGCCTAAACCCCCTCCCACACCCCTGTGGTAACCCATACAGAATGGCACCACTTTGGAGGGTCTCTGTACAGAGCCCGCCAAAAGTGGAAAAAGGGCTCGATCTTGGCTTTAGGAGTCACAGAGACGAACACAGACGCCATTTTACAAACCGAGTTCTGGCAGAAAATACCATCCGATAAACTTATTTAAGATAAGTAGACCGGTGGTACGTTAGAGATTAATGAGAAAAAGTATCAATCTCCAACAATGGGACGAATCCCATAGGGTTATGTTCGGGGTGAAACATAACAAGTAGTTTCCACTGCCACCAGCCAAAACTCGTCGAGGGGGGACGGGACAGTGCCCCCTCGAATAACAGATCCAGGAATAATCGCATTACCCCTACTAGTACGTCCACAATAAGATGGTTTGTACTAGTTCTGTTAGTAAATTTAGGTCTAGTAAAGCCAATGGTGACTTTACATGCCCGGGGAGATGGTAGTCAGTCCCCGGGTTTGGAGTCTATGGTGGGGGTCCACTAGGACGCCCCAGTGCTACAGCACGTAGGGTGCGGTGTAACACACATAGAAAAACATATGAGACCCTACGGAGTAAAAGACCCCATAGCCCATCGAACGCTTTGACATTCAAAGGAATTACCCACATACATGTCCAAGAGTGGGAGAAAAAGAATCTCACTCTTGGCAGGATGGAAAAAAACAAACTCCAGAAATCCAGCAAAGCTGCTGGGGGACTCACTAGGTTAGGAAATTCAGCCTAAACAGAGAATTCTCCCTAACAATGGCAGGGGATAGCTCCCGCCCCTTCTAGAGGCCTCTCCTTCACTGCCCTGGAAAAGACTGGAAGAATTGCAGCAGACGGAAAAGCTTAGCAGCAGCCCCCACTTTGGCACGCCTCTCCGGCTGAGGCCAAAGCATGCATATTGAGGATTGACTGTCCCGTGCACTCACAATGTGAATACATTAGTTACTTTTCCTACTAATGTCCTAAAACAGAGCACTCCCTAATGTATGCGTAATTGGAATCTGTGTAAGCTTGATTTATATTATTTAATAATAGTTTTGCTCTTCTATAGTGTTACGAACCCTCAGGTATCTGAGCACTGCTTATTATTTACCCACTGTGTGTGGTGCTTATTTATCAACTGCGAAAGGCTGAAAGGATGAGTTTAACCCTGCAGGGATGCAAAATTGCGTCAACCTGCTCTGCACGGATATCCAAGCGTGAGCTCTACTCGCTGTGCTATCTGGCCGGCATGGGCTCTTCTTTGAGTCTGCTCTGCTCTTTCGTGTCACATGTTCATCTACGATGCAGCTTTTGATAGGCTGACATATATTAGGAATTAGATGCATATCTACTGGTCTGAGCAGTACCTTTATTACGTAGCACTATGAGTGTGTGTTATGTCCTTCAATTAGGCTTGCAGAGGGCACAAAGACGTTCCCCTGTGAGCCGCCATTCAGACTCTCCGACAGCTAAAGTCGATGCATGGATAATAGGGCCACGGTAGTGTGTTGGGTGTTTAAAGGCATGGTCTAGTAAACATTTGTATTGTCCCTACGGGACGGCCATGTTTTTTT